>NW_015386087.1:1677341-1709722 GCF_001527695.2 Protobothrops mucrosquamatus | reverse complement strand
AAACTGGAAGAGTAAAGCTTTACCTACAATAGAGGACTGGAGAGTGAAGGTTTCGCATCTTGCTGAAATGGCAAAGATTTCGGCTTATTTGAAGGATCACTCAAATGAACAATTTTTATCAATATGGAGAAGATGGATTGTTTATATTCAAAATAAGCATAGAATGGTGGAATATAAGTTAGGCTTTTAGATAAAAAAATTTTTTTATATATATATATATATATATTTCACCTACTTATGTAGAATAACACTTTGTGGAGTTAGGGATATTAATATAAGGTTACTTTTAGTTGAATAGTATCCTGGGATTAGGTTTGGGAAGTCCGGGTGGGGGGTGGGGGGGGTTTCTTTTCAATTGTGATGTACTTGTGATGTGTTTTTTTCTCTATGTTGAAAACAATAAAAAAAATTTTTGGAAAAAAAAAAAAAGAAAAAAAAAGAAAACAAGAATAATCAAACCTTGTAAGCCATCATTTAATGTTCTCTAGTCCCGGGGACTCTCCTGAACTGTTGCCAACATATTGCCAAAATGTATGTGTATGAAATAATCCAAACATGCCCAAGGCTAGAGCCAAGAGTATGTCCCACAGCCCACCTCACAAATTTGAAGATTCTGCTTATTCCAGAACTAGGAACAATATGATGTCATCTAGTCCACCCTCAACCAGTGAAGCTTCTATAAAGATTTTGGGCCAGTTACTGTCTATTGCCTCACTTGCCTCATTTAAAAAAGAAAAACTGGAGGAGGAAAATACTATTTATTCACACCCCGCTCCTCTCTGTCCCTGCTATTTTCTTTATAAGCTATATATATATTGTACTGAATGCCTATAAGAAAGGGTAAGAGATACAAGAAGGACATTGCAATATCTGGAGATAAAAGGGTCAGTGAGAACAAAACTTAGGAAAAAATGGAAATACTAAGATCTTCATATAGGATTCAAGCAAATGTGGAAAAAGAAAGTAGTAGTAATGCTAATGGTTGTTGGTGTGCTTGGTGCCATACCAAATGATCTGAAAAAGTATTTGTATACACTAGGAATGTTTTTGTAACATTACTTGGAATAGCACTCATATTATGGTGGCATCCTTAGGTATCCTAGTTCTTGGGGAAGATCCAATATTCAAAAGTAACAAGTCCAGTTACTGCTATCTAGTAGACTGTGTGTAAAGAACAATAATAATGTTCTGTGTCAAATAGAAAATGATTGTAGTTGTTACCATTTGCTATCAGTAGAGATCTGAAATTCTCAAACAAGCTTCAAAATTGGACCCAAGTATAATCAATCACAGGCTTTAATTCAGTGTGAGAAAAATCTTATTTCTTATTATAAAGTCATTTTTGGAAGCAGCTCAAACGGATCAAAATAATTATTGAACCTGAAAACTCTTATTACTTTTTGAGTATCGTCTACCCTAGTTCAGATCAACAAGGATAACTATTCATAATTTTCATTTAATAATTATAATTTATTATAATATTCAAAATTATTCATGGCATTTCTATTATTTAATTTCATTAATATGTAACTTCTTGTGCATGTGAAATCACTCATGAAAAGTCCTAAAGGTTCTTTTTTCTTTTTCTTGGTTTTTGGAAAAAGCACCTTTGGGACAATCATGACCTGGATGATTGAGACTCTTCAAAGACACTCATGAAAAGGGCAGTCCAGAAATTACTTGCAAATAAATCTGATTATATTTTCTACTAATAACATTATGCTATTAATTACTAGACATTGTTTTATACTTCAGCTTTATTTTTTGTTACCTTTCATTGTATTTTTTTCAATTGCTCATAATTATATATGAAGTTCAGTATATACATCCAGATGATATCGTTATAATTATTTTACTTGTAATCACAATATATACCAAAATATTTTAGCCTTTTTCTGAAATAAATGCCTTCTTCCTACATTAAGTACAATTGTTTTCTCCCAAGAACCCTGGGAATTGCAGTTATTTGTCGATCATGATAAGACTTCCATTAAAGAATTTCTATTAAAAATTAGATTGAAGGCAAAAGTATAAGAATAGATTTCCTTTCTAAAATAATGAGCAGAAGTCTAACAGCTTGAGTTTCCTTGTCTTCCATCATTTACTGTCCTTTCGATGATAGATGATAGATAGATAGATAGATAGATAGATAGATAGATAGATAGATAGATAGATAGATAGATAGATAGATGATATAAGCTTTTTTATACTGGAACCATTATAAATATCAGAAAGAGTCAATCAATGAAGAATGATAAGACTGAGAGTAGAGTAGTGTATGCTGTTGTGATGATTCCAGGAATGTGCTGTGAATGTTCTTGTAGATTATGTTGGACTTTAGCCCTAAAGGTTTGAAGCATCTTCAACAGAGTCATTATCGTGAAACAGACTTGAAGTTGAATTAATCTTGTAGTCTGACATTAACTTTGCCCAAGATGTGCTATGATCTGCACCAGGTGATATAGCCATTATCTACATTATCTCAAAACACCATAGGAATCTTATATAGCTTCTATGTTTAATTATTCAGATAAAGAGATAAATGGCATACCGTGGTGCTTGAATATTATTTTGTCTTAAAGGACTATGCCCATTTGGAACATTTCCTGCAATACCCAACTTATTAGCTCACCGAATCTCATTGGAAAAGTCACAGTATACACAGTGATGGCAAAACAATTGTTTTCACATTATTTAGCGTTCATTTTTATACAGAATGCCCATGATTAGGTGCCTTGGGACGATCCTATCGCTTTTGTTTATTTCTGTTATAATGAGGTACGTTGTGCTTTTTTTTTGTCTCCAATTTCCTCCTCTTCAAATGCAGATCTCATGAGTTTTAGCACTAGTTAGGAATACAAAGACAAGTGATATGCTTGGATCGTTTCCCAGGTGCAACGAGCTCCCTCTTATAAGTCACATAATTATTTATTTACCAAATTTACAGTTACCCATCTCATAAATCTAAGCCTGAGCAGCATATAATCTCTCTATGCCTCTGTTTCTTACTTCTATGTTCATTTCAATTTCAGCTTCTGAAGCAATAGAGTACAAGAGGAAGAGATGCATATATGTATATCTGTGTATACGTATACACAGGACAAGTAGATATTGTTGGTTGTTGGATTTAGTATAATTTCAATGATTCTAGTGCTGTACACTCATCCAATTTCCTAACGTTTACTTCTAATATTTCACCTGCATCATGTGACCATACGTGTGCAGTAATGGATAGGATCTTTCCTTCTACTTCTGAGTAACAGAATATCCACTAACACTTTGCGGTATGCTTGGAATTTATTTCTCTCATCAAGGACATAATTAGCAATGGCTGATGTGAGAATACCCCTTCCATCTCTGCGTTGCCCACTAGGTGTCACTGTTTTTCCACACCTGTGTGTCAGGCATTAAGTCTTTTGGAAAAAGATCTCTGGGTGGGCTTTTCCTAGAGGGGCTCATATTTGTTCACCAGAATTGCGTTCATTTTCACTTTAGACAAAGAACACTAGGCAGCTGAGCTTGTTTCTTGTTCCCTGAGGAGGAAAAAGCCCTCATCCTATATGGTTCATAAAGAATATTTCAGCCAGGCTGCCTTTCTTTCTTTTATTTTGATTTGTCATTTCATTTTATACATACTGTTTGCCAAAAGTTTGGATTGAGATTGTGGATCAGCATTCCTCAACTTGGTACCCTCCAGATGTGTTGAGGGTACAACTCCCAAAGGCCACCCAGAGTAGGAATTATGGGAATTGCAGTCTGAACACAGCTGGAAGGCATCAGGTTGACGATAATTCATGCTTTATTCTATTAGAATGAGGAGGCATCATGTTTCTATATGCTGCTAGGTAGCATTTGGAGATTCTATTTCCTAAGATGAGTCATGAGTTCTTCAATAATTAAGGAAAAACAGGAAAAACATAAACATATATGTACACACACACACACACACACACACACAGAGAGAGAGAGAGAGAGAGAGAGAGAGAGAATTTGTTCATTTAAGTCAGCAAGTTAGGTATTCTTTCTTCCTCTGATCATCTTTCATCCATCCTCCTTGCTTTATAATTTCATCTGTAACATCACTGAATAAATCTGCAGTTCAGCCATATGCATGGATGACAGAGGCATTTGGCAGTGCCTTAAAAAAAGTGGCACTGTTCCTGCCTGAAAAATCAGGACACTTCAACTAAACAGAAAATGATCAAAAGAGAGAAAAGAGGCAAATAATTATACAAGTGTAAAATTTAAAAAAAGGATTCTACCTTAGCACCTCTCAAAATCTCTCCTATTTTTATTCTGATGAATATGCTCACACCTAGGCAAATACATCATTACTGGTGATTTTCACCTGGCACTAATTAATGCAAAAAAGAAAAAATGATTTGGTGGTAATCTGTACCATTGTTATCAAATGGAATGAGATTTTTATGCCTCTTGAATGGAGTGACTAAATTATTTCTAAGTTTAAAAAATGTCTTTTCTGTCTGATCAAGCTTTGTTCCCCTCTCCCCTTTTAATAGTGCTTGTCTAATTATTAATTCTTCGTTTCAATATGTTTTGAGTAATAATAAACAGTTTAACAGTAATTTCTGCTTATTAAACAATCTTGCTTCTATCCCCACTGATGCATCTAATGATAAAAATCACAGGATCACCAAACAAGCAGCTAATTTTACTGTTAACTTTCTCCCCAACCTTCTCATTTTCAAAGCAAATAAATCTGTTATTACAAGACTGCTCCCCCCCCTTCCTTCTCCATACACAGAAGGGAAAGAGAGCTATTTTTGAAGCTCCTTCAATCAGAAACCTTGGCTCTTTACAAAAGCCATCCCCACAGGGTATCAGAACTGTGTTTGAAAACATATGTGATAGAAGAAAAAGAATCAAACCATAAAGTGAACTGAGATCACCTTGTAATTGGGCAGAGAGGACTTCCTGCTGTGGTTGGTATTTTTTGTTAAATGCCAGCACTTCTGCATTTCCCATCTTTTGCTGGAAGATAACTGTATACAAAGTCTTTTTGGTTGCTAAGTCAATCACAGTGACTTGGAAGACCTCCCTGTTTGAAAGAGACCACTTCCTACAGCTGTTTGACTTCTTGATGCAGGAAGGGCAACATTTAAAAGGGGGAGGGGTACAAAGAAATAAGATTCGTTGAACCAAGAATTAACCACATTAAGTAGCAATGTGAGAAAACTTCACATGGATCTGCTTTATTAAATTAAATAAATTATATTCCAACCTTTCTTCAAGGGTTCAAAGAAGTATACATAGTAGTTCCTAATCTAGTTTTCTGAGATACTGTAGGTTGGGTTGAGAGGTAGTGAATTTTATCACTAAAGAGAAATTTATCCTCTAAGTATAAGAACATTCTCTAACTTTTCAATTACTGTTTTGTTGTGACAAATCTTTAATTTCAATGTGGGACAATTGTGCTCTGATAAATTCATTCCACCTTGAGAAAATTTCTGCCAAAAAACATAATCTGATTTGCATAATCTGATTTATGAAATAGAGAAAATACTAATTAACAAGCAATGCCTTTATCATTTCTCCAAAGGTCATCAAGAAGTTGGATTTAATCATTAGATACTTTCTGATTTTTTAGGTAGTGAGAATAGGTTATCACAGATGCAACATTTTTGTTGATTGGACAAAGCAAGAGTTTCTCCTAAAGAGACTGGCTTTTGATTATGTTTTGTATTCTGTAAAACTGAGGACAGTGTTCAAAAAAGAAGAGCAAGAAGGGTTTGTGTATCTATAGTCTATCAGGAGATCTAACTGAATTCTCAACTGAATGCTGAAAATGTGATGAAAACCAAGAATTTATTCAAAGAGGCAATGACTAATTTTGCTAGGCTGGTTTTACTGATTATTTATAATTTTGTGTGTATTAGCCTTTGTGCTAAACCAATTTTGTGTTGTTTTCTATGTCTCTTTCCCCAGTATATTCCATTTTATAGAGAGAGCTTTGGCTTCAGTGATTTAATAAGGGAACTTTTCATTAAAACATTCCCATGTGAAAGAATGCAGTTGCACAGCTACCTTTCAAAATTGGGTCAAGATTGCGTTTCCAGGCTTTGAGTAGAAGAATCCAACCTACCTTCTTTTTTATTTTCCTAGAACTGGACTCAAAATTGTAGAATTCTTTGGTACTGCAATTATCATAAAATGAGTATCCTATTCCTTAATAAAGATTGTCTGACTGAACAATGGATGAAAAAATGTCAGGCCCGAAGAACTAAGAATGATATGTGGCATTACTCTTGAGTAGTTCCTTTTTTGTTATTCACATACAAACAAAAAGCTTACCAGACTAAAGCAATTATCTGCAATAACTATAGATACACTCTGTGAATTGCTAAGGAGAGTCCAACCTTGCTCTCTTCCTGCCCACCAGACATTCCAAGCTCCACTGTCTCTTTGCTCTCTGGGAAAGAGCTCCTGCCTCCAGGGACTCCAGACTACATTCCACCACAAAAGTAGAGTCCAAATCCAAGGCGGAGGAGAAAGACTTGAATTTTACTCAAATAATTGGGAATTATAGACCTGTCAGTGAAGCGTTTTAAAATTCATCTGAACATTAGAGAAATAATAAGACAGTGTTCTTAAAAGCAACACATGAATTCTGAATCTTGTCTTTCATCTAGAACTCAGTTTATATATTTCTGATTGTCCTCATTTCATCTCTAATTGCAATTCCTCTCATATGGATTGAGGGATCAATAGCTTTTGCCAATCAGGATGTTTTCTGGGTTCCTAATTCCTTTTCAGGAATTGGTTTGGTAATTCTAGTGATGGCTCTGAATTATTTGTCCACTCAAGAAATGCATGAAAGGTAATATGATTTGTGTGGTGCAATAAAGCATATTGGACCCCTTCATATTTTGTACTACAAATCCCATTAATTCCAGCCAACTAGAGGAATATCATGGAGTCTGAGAATTGTAATTCAAAGCACTTGGAGTAAAGCAGGTTGTCTATCTCTATGTTAGAGAAATTAGTCGGGTGAAACCAGTGCAGCTGTTCCAGCATTGGCAAAATGCACTTCTGGCCTAGTTAGCAACCCTTGCAGACATATTTTGATTTCATTGCAGGTTCCAAATTAATGAATTTAGTCTGGGAGCTCTACTATTTCAGCTACAATCCAAAAAAGGTGTGCAGAGTATCATCATATCAAATGAAGCCCAAATAGCCAGCCAGGAAAATAGAAGAAAATCACACAGGAGTGACAAATTTTGAAAAGAAAAAGAAAAGAAAAGAAAAACATTGTACATGGAACTTAGCAAGAAAGGAAGCCAACTAAATCATGTACAGGAATCTGCTTCTAAGTTCTAGGGTGGTCAAAAAATACAAAAATAAACAAATAAATTGTCCTGGGTTTTAGTTAAGGCTAATTTGGTCTTTTCATAGGGCAGGACTTGAAGCAAGGCAGAATTGGCAGATCTTAAAACTTCGGGGTGGTCGAAATGGGAATAAAAGCATCCTCTGAAATGTCTCAGGCCATTTTAAGCTTTCTAGGTTAAACTCTATGAATGAAGTAGAAAACAGAGTCAGTCAAGGTAGTTGTATTAAGGTAGGTGTATGTGTATGTGGCTAGATTCTCAGTCTTCCACAGACACAGGATACTGTCCCATGTAAACAAACCACATTCATGAACACCTTTATTCAGAATATATTAAAATACTTAAATGTAGCTTTTAAAATATCTAAATGCAGCTTTTCCTGGTGTGGCAATCCCCAGATGTATATTAGGACTATAAAAACCAAAAAGCTACTTGGGGGTCCTGTGAGTTGTAATTCTATCAAAGCTGCTGGGTAATTTTTTGGAATTGGCTTCCTACATTACCTGTATATGTACAGTATACATGGCATATGTACATGTATATATCTGTGGCTTAGCATTCTATATCAACTTGGGAAATTGTAGTTTATTTAGCAAGCCACTAGTTTGTACAAGAGTGTACAAACTAAGCATATGTAAACATGTTAATTGGTGGACCATTGTTTTGTCTAGTGAGTTGGCAGGCATTTGCTTTCCCTAATGAAAGAACCATAGTCAGTCATATGTAATCTTGATAATTCTCATGAAAGAATTACATATTTATTTCTGGTAGTCTTAACTTAAATATGGTACCAAAACTGGTGATCTAACATTCTTTTGTGCTGGTATGTTCTGTTTGAAGGCACAAATAGTGAAGTTACTGAAATAATCATTTCAGGATTTACACAGTGCACCGAATCATAAAATATAATTAAACAGGCTCAGTCCACACAATATGTTGACCCACAAATAGCAACAAAGTTTAAAGCTAACCCAAGCGTAGCATTGTGTGCACTTGCAGTCCCAAAATCTTTAACTGAGTTGATGAAATATATTGGGTGAACTGAGCCATTTGCTCTCTGAACTCTGTGCATTGTTTAAATTCTTTTGTGCAAGTGAGCAGCTGCGGACAGGGCAAAACAAAAACAATGCAAGCAACATCCAAGCAGCACTTTGATATGCTTCAATTACTGCAATACAGTTCCTGGAAGGATTGAGTCAGATGCTAAATGCTGGATCCGCGTCTGCAGCCAAGGATAGAAACAAAGCCATTTTGAATAGGCCCACGTAGTTTACAATGACTTCAGGGCTGCGTGTTGCCATCTACCTCGGTTACAGCGATGCCGCGTGCTGACTCTTTTTCTATTGAGAACAGAAAGCTGCGGAGGGAAGGTGAGCAAGGACGCTGACGGGGAGCCCAGATCTGTAGGTTGCATATCGGTGAACATAATGAATAGTTAGCAGGCTGGGCTTGAAGGCCAAAACCTGACAGGCTGACAGGCACTGATTGCCATTTCCATAAAGGGCGCTATGGAAGTGTGAGTGATTGAGAGATTGATTGATTTGTTTTGCTGAGTCTCCTTTGTGGCCTCCTGGGTAAATTTCTGGCCACACCTCTCTGCCTCAAAGCACTTGCTTTGCCTGCTGTTGCTTTTTCCTTCTTTTTTTTTTTATTTGTGGGTAATGAAAATTTGTTATAAGCCTTCCCTTTCATCTGCACATGGCAGGCTGTCACACAGAAAACAAGCCATTCTGGAACCTTGCTTCTTTCCAAATTGCTAAATATTTTCCTTCAAATGACTTCCCTAATGGGCCAATATAATAAGAGTGGCATGCTCTCTGCCTACGCTGAAGATGCCAGAGCATTTGTCCAGTGCATATGTATGCTCGGCACAATAAACTCTTTGCCTGGACTGGCCGACACTGCAGCCTGCTGCCCATCAAAATCCGGACAGGCCATTCTGCATGCAAGGCAGGGAAGCTCCGATTTGCTCCTGCCTGTCCTTGGGGGAAAACGTATGTAGTTCAATGAGAGGAATTGGGCAGCATCCTTGTTTCCATTCCATAAGGTGGGACCTGATGGCAGTTTGCAGGAGGGTTGCGCTAAGCACAAAATAAGCCAGGCGAGGGGCGACAGAGCTGGGCTTACTAATGGCTTGGCCTGCCCGGCCAGATTTTTATTGACTCCAGTTGCTGCTTTTCGGAGGGGCAGGCACCAGTGCTCCCCATGGCCAGCCGATCCGTGTGCTATATGCTAAACTGTTGCTGACCCACTGCTTTATGAGCCTAAGTGGTTATGCAGGAACAGAAGTGAATAGGTTGTGTGCGATAAGAAAATAATTTGCCAAAAACTGCGACAATAAAGAGGGCCTGATGGGATCTCTTATGGTATGAATAGCCTGGAGCAGCTGCAGATCTCTCTCTGCCTTCACAATTATTTTCATTTTTATAACAGCTAAAAGCGAAATATTGTCCAGAAGCTTTCATAAATGCAGCATTTCCATTGATTTTTTAGTGAATGTAAAAAAAGAAGGAAATGAAGGAAGGAAGGAAGGAGGGATCTTATTTTTAGGATTAAAAAATGATCCTTTGGCATACCATATCAATAAAAAGACAAGCTGTTTATTCAGATTTTATTCTGAAATTATTTAAAATCAGCTCACTACCTGAGAATTCCAACTGCACCAGGTGTATGCCTGGACTAGTTCAGTTCTCATAATCAATGGAGATGCTCTTTAAATGCCTTGAAGACTATTGGATCACTTTGGAATATGAAGCAAACATGATAATTTCAAATCTGTCTTTTTTTTCTATCTTCCTTGGCATGCCAAGTAAAGTTAAAACAAAACAAAACGCCTATGAAACTCTTTTTTAATAAAATAATTTTATTAAATGTTACAATTAAAAAGATAAATACAAGATAAAAAATGAATAAAGAAAAATAGAAAGTGCAGAAAGGAAAAAATAGAAAGGAAAATAGAAAGGAAAGAAGACAAGAATATAGTAAAGGAAAATAAAATATATATGTAAAGAAATTATTTCCCCCTTCGTCAAAAGAAATATAAACAATTTAGTAACATCATTTTCTCTTAAACTGCAACAAATGGTATCTTCTTCCCATATCTTATCTATACATAAATCCTTAAAGCCTTATTGTTCCACCCTGAACAGCAAAAGTCCATTAAGGTTACTAGAGGTAACAACATATCCATTTTAAGATAAACTGGCATTATATTCCTTCCTTTTACTTTTAACAATTTGATCTTTAGTGTCTTCAAATAATATACTAGAATTTGATTACTTTTCATTTTTTCTTTGTCCCTTCTCACTAAATTCTTCAAAGCTTTAACAAGTTTCTTTTGTAAATCCAATATAGGAAAATTATAGGCCACTTTCTTGGTTTATTATTTGTATATCCCTTTTAATTATTAAGACATTAGCTGGTTTCTTTTCCATGTCCATTGTAGCATCTTTTTTATATAATTCTTGGAGACTGTCATATTTAAATCCACTTTCAGATCAATCTCAATCTTGTTTGGTAAAACTTGTTCCTTTTTCATAACATCGTTCAAACATAGTCTAACTACAAAGGCAGAAAATTCTTAAAATTAACTTCTAGGTCCATTGTTCAAAAATATCCTTCAGTATGTTCAATGTTAAAATACATTGCTTCATTCTGTATTGGTAAGTCAAATGTAAGGGTTCTCCTTTAATTGTAATATTTAATTCCTTCTGGTTCCCTCTTTCAAAATCTTGTTCTACCATTTTTTTTAAAGAGAATTCAAAACAAAAACATTTTCTCATGAAAATGATTATTTAAAATTAATTGCAAAATATTATTTCAAACCCATCTGGTTCCTTAGTCATTTTGTAACATCCCAAAGTCAATGTTCTAACCATTCTTTTGATGATTATTCCAATATACATACATACATACATACATACATACATACATACCTGTTATATACTTCCTTAAACTTGTATTTAATACTTTTTTAAAAAACTAAGGATTGAAGGAAACCCACCTGGTGCTGTAAAACCTGTCAATCCAAAAGTTCCTAATAGCTAAAAAGCAGTTAACAAGACATTTCCAAAATTGATTAAGAAAAGAAATATGTGAGTTCAATGTCTTTTTAAAGGCACACACTGTGATTTCAGTAACATGACTAAACCCTGGACTAAACTGACTAAAGCTCTTTTATCTCTGATTTTGAACAACAAGCAAAATTAAAGATGCCATACTTGCTATTTATTCTTTAAAGGCTACATATATGATCCCTGCTTAATGATTATTCATTGTTTAAAGTTACGATGGCACTCAATGAGGACATATGACTGGTCTTCATAATTGTGGCTGTTGCAGCATCCTCACAGTCATGTGATCGCAACCTGATCACACTTGCAATAGTTACAATGTCTTGTCATGCGATTTCCATTTACAATCTTCACTGCCAGTTTCCAACAAGCAAAGTCATTGGGGAAGCTGGTAGGAATTCTTAAATGGCAATCATGTGAAACTGCACTTTGCATTGGCAACTGGAATTGCTGCAATTGCTATTGTAAGTTACTGTGGTCACGTTACATTGCACTTTATGACCATGTCACTTAGTGGCAGAATTGCTAATATATTGTTAATATATGCATTAATATTAAATTTAGTGCTTAGAATAATTTATTTGTTTCCTTAACAGGTGGGTCCCAACATCAAGGGTGAAGAATTGTATAAGAATTATATGCAGCTGGATGCATATGTATGTTCATGAAAAAAAAATCACTTTTTATGACCCTGCAATCCCTTAATTCGGGATAGAGTCAGGGTGACTGGGTGGAACTGAGCATTTCTGGCCAGATGCCCTTCCTGATGCCACACATAGTTTGCAGCAGTTATTTTTTCTTTGCGCCCTAGGAGAGAAATATCTGCTAGCTAGGATTGAACTCTTAACCTTCCAGAAGGAGGCAAACTTCTTCACTACTAGACCACCATGGCATTATATGTTCATGAAATATAATAGTCTAAATATAGAATGTAGCACTATTTGCCTAATTATTCCTAAGAGCCGTGGTTCTGCCGATTGCCAGCAGTTTGATTCTCACCGGCTCAAGGTTGACTCAGCTTTTCACCTTTCCAAGGTCGGTAAAATGAGGACTCAGATTGTTGGGAACAATATGCTGATGCTGTAAACCACTTAGAGAGTGATTTATAAGTTTATGTGCTATTGCTATTATGAAACAAAATGTCTGAACAGACAGAGGAAATTATAGCATACTTTAGAGTCAGGTATGTCTGAAGAAGCTGAATCAAAAGTCCTGGAATCAAAAATGAGGCAGTGGAGAAAACAAGATAGGAGGATGTACAGAAACTGACAGACTGAGAAGAGAGCATGCAGAAAATCAACAAAGGACTCTGAGAGACTGAAAAAGAATGTAGAGAAGAGCAACAAAGATGGTGAGAGGCTTGTAGGCTAAATCCTATGAAGAACAATTAAAGCAGGGCTGTCAAACTGCCAGACCGTGGGCTGGATGCATCATAGCAAAACCGTGCCCACCTCATTGCCGGCAATGGCAAAAAAGTCGCGATACATCATGTGACGTTGTGAGTTTGACACCCCTGATTAAAGGAACTTGTGTATTTAGCTTAAAGAAGGAAAGGCTAAGGTGAGACATGCTAGCAATCCCCCAATATAAGAAGGGATGTGACAGGCAGAGGGCTCTATTTTCCAAAGTACACAATGGTAGATAATCAGTGGAAGCTTAACAGAGAGGTCCAAACCTGAAATAAGAAGGAATTTCCTGACTGTGAGAGCTATTATGTAATGGAACAGCCTGTCTACATCAGTGGAGATTCTCAAGGACATATTTCAGTCATTTGTACATGATGATCTGAGGATTCATGCACTAGACAGGGGTTTGGACTTAAAAGTTCTCCAAGGCTCTTTCCAATCTTATAATTCTATGACACTCCAGGAATGTTGTGTTCTTGAAGAGAGAGAAAGATCAGCCAATAAAAACTAGAACATAAGACTCATTCCACACAACCAACACTCCCAGCAGTTCTGGTAGAATAGGACAGGTTTCCACAATGCAGGAAAGTTGAAGTGTAGGCATACTTTCAAGAGACAGAGCAGAACAACCAGAAACAGGTGTGGGCTCCAAGCAAACTAGCAAGGTGGAAGGCTAAATCTCTAAATTTGTAATTTAGAGAATGAAGCTATTCACTATTCAAGCCCCACACATCTGGGCAGGAGCAATGAAGCAAGAATTATACAACCTTCAGTAAGGACTTTCATTTAATTAGCTTGTCTTGGAGTAAATACAGAATGTTGGAAACCTTTAGAGGAATTTTCAATCCTTGTTCATAATGGCTTTGTTAAGGAAGAATCTCTTTGAATGATTTAAAAAGGTTCTACCAGGATTTCTTGCCACTTGAGTTGAAGTACCATTTATAGCAGAGGTCTCCAACCTTTTGGGCACCAGGAACGGGTTATGTGGAGAGAGGTTTTTCCATGGATCGGAGGGGGCGTGGTTTTGTGTGCTGCCTACATCCTGTGGATGGGGCTTTCCTTGTTTGTGCGGACTGGTTGCTAGCATGCCACAGTCTGGTACTGGTCCATGGACCAGGGCTTGGGGACCCCTGATTTATAGGATAAATTACTAGGGGACTTGCCTTCTATCTCTTGATTATTAATATTTAGCTCAATTTTTCCCAGCCTCCCCACAATGTCTTACATCCATCAGAGTTCCTAAAGCACTTTGATGCCAGAGAAGTAAATCCTCTGAAAAGAAGAAATTCTACATAGATACCAGAAGCAGTGAAGAATTAAAAAAAGAGTAGAGGACCAGAACTAGTCTCAGCAAAGTTCAAAACAACACATTCTTCAGAAGAAAAGGATTGTCATGTTGGAAATATTTCCCACAAGGATGCAGAGAGGTGGCAAGCCCAGAGACACCAGTTGAGCACACTAAGTTTTAGAGATACTTCTTAAGCTTGACACATGGTTGTCTAAATGAACATATTGGGGAAGGTAGAACCAGAGATGCTAAATCAGAGATTGCTCCTGAATTGGGAATGTCGGTGAATGACTTACTATAGTAAAATCCTGTGATGACAGGATAGGAAACAATAAAAACAAGGTGAAGGTGCCTTTATTGTCCTTGCTTATCAAGGAACTCTATTCCAGAGAGTGACAGTAATCGCCCTGGGGCCTATCCAACTCAAGACATCTTGGAGGAAACAGTATGTAATAACTTGTAAGGATTGCACCAAAAGAGTAACCCTAGACTGGATGGATGCTAACAGCATAAATTGGGCCTTAATTTATCCTTTTGCACACAGAAGCTGTACCACATCTCTTTCAAACTTGCATATAAAAGAGATGTCAGAAGACTTCTGAACCTGAAATGTTATCAGTTGGAGAGGAAAGGTCTTGAAAAGTAAACTTCTTAGACTTCATACAACCATTACAAGTCTGAGAGAGAAAGACTTAGTCCCTCTCAAAATTTGAGAGAGACCCAAGCTTAATATACAGATAATCCTTGACTTATGACCATTTTTTAAACTTCTATTCAAAGTTACAATGGCTGAAAAAGTGACTTACAACCAGTCTGTGCACTTCCAATAGTTGATGTGTCCCTGTGGTCATGTGATCATGATTCAGGGGCTTGGCAACAAATGTGCATTTATGTCATGTCATCACCATTTGCAACCTTCCCAGCAGACTTCTGACAAGCAAAGTCAACGGGGAAGCCAACAGGGAAGGTCATGAATTGCAGCCATGTAATGTCTTGCTTAATGATAGATTTTCTGGTCACTACTGTGGTCATAAATGGAGATCTACCTGTAAGGCCTGGGTATTATTCATATGTCAGGAACCATTTTTAATCTGGAAGAACTAGTTTTTTCAACTGTAAGCACCAAAAGACCCAATAGCCTGGGAAGGCACTTGTAAAACCAAAGAGAAGGTAGGGCAGATATATGTCATGGAGTTTCCAGGAACCAAAATCAGACTAAAGACTACATAGGGTGAATTATCTTAAGCTATACCATTCCAGGAGTCAATGGTTATATCACCAGGGATTTGGTTCCCAGCATGGGAGTTCCAGAATGACACCTGCTTAAGAATTTCTAGGGGAATGGAATAAATAAAATGAGGGGTCCTTGGTACTCGATGAGCTTTGTTGTTTTCTTGCAGACATTTCATTATCCAAACTAGGTAACTTCATCAGTGCTATTAAGGAGTGAGGTTTGCTCTCAGTTTATATTATAATAAATAAAATATCATGGTGTCCTACCTTGAAAGCCAAACAAAATGAATGTACTGAGCACTTATTCTACAGAGGTATTCTGAGTGGAATATTCAGTTTTGTATATTCTTGCTACCCACTCCCACAGACACAGAAAAAATAAGTCAGTATATTGAATACTTTTCTCAGTAGCTCCTCAGTAACATCAAACCATTAAAAAAGAAATGGTGGAAATTCAGGCAACTGAGGTAATCTAAGGCAACTGGAGTGTTTGCAGAGGGTAATGTGATCCTCTAAGAGTACACACTCTCTCCAATGGTCCTGCCATGAATTCCATTGAGGGAAGGACATATTTCTGTTTGAACTGTAGGGAATAGATCATTTTTTCATGCCTCACATCAATGTTCTGCTAGAGAGGCTAGAAGAATTACATGGAACTTGGTCCATTTCCACATGGGTCCTAATAAAAGTGGCAGAAAGATGTAAGGAGAAGTCTGCATTTATCACATAGTGTCTGAATTTAAATACACCCACTTGATTTTTTTTAGAAAGCCTCTACAATCATCCAAAGACAAAATGTGGTGCTCCAGATATAAATTGCTTTGCTATCATATGTTAGACGGTATTGCACTTTTTTCAATCATTGGAAGTTGATGAGTGCCAATTTGCTATCAAGATTAAGAAGAACCAAATTAGCCTAAATCAGGTACTCTGTGTGGAATATTGGATGGGCTATGGAACTGTCTCATTTCTGAAAGAAAAGGTACAGTGGTGTGTTGGTGTTGTCCCAGGAGTGCAAGATTACATTTGGTCAACTAAAAGCAGTCTATATTTTAAGCTCCAGACTTGATAAACATGCATGCTAATTCCCATGGCTTAGAAAGTGGCATTGGGGCACTGTTTATGAAAATGTACAGACTAAGTTCCACATCTACTGGAGTTCCTGAGTAAGAAACTATTGTAGAGGGAGTTCCATTGGATTGTGATGGAGAAGATATGCCATGCCATTGCATACACTGTTGAGAAGCTACATCACTTCAAGCAGAATTTTGATGTGAAATCAGAAAGGACTACGCAGCACTGAAATGACCAAAGGAAGCCCAGAACAGAAATTTGTGCGCTGGAATCTCAACCTGAGGGAATATAAATTTAATATATTAAAGAGTAGATGGACATAGTGGTGAATGTGTTATACAGAGGTTCATCTGAGGAGGGCAGTGGAGCATGAGTAATTGTGGACAGAGGAAGTAATAAAGAGACACCCCTTATCTCACATTGATGTGCTACCTGTTTGCATATGTCATAAAAAAGTTTCAAGCATTAGCTTGATTGTCTAATTCATAGGTACTTCCAGAAGCTACAGGGATTATAGAAAACTACAGTCTTCTTTTCAGTGTGTGTGTGTGTGTGTGTGTGTGTGTATGCGCGTGTGCGTTGGAGGGTGTATATGAATGTCAGCCTACATCCCAGAGAGTCTCTGACATTCAATGCTGCAGACTGAGTCATCGCTGTTCACACATATTGCTCTGTGCTCAAAGGTATCTTTTGCAGATATTCATGCAGGAGGCATAGCTGTTATGGAGGGGGGGTTGGAGGGGGGAACAACCACTGATGTTAAAGCTGGGCTGGTAGGCACATGGATTCAATACATGAACCTTTCCTCTCCGGTGACTTCTGTGCCTTCTTTTCCTCTCAGCATGTCAACAAGCTTCTTTTCTGAGCAGGGGAATATGTGGAGGCCCACATGCCTTAGAGACCTCCCTGAGACTTTGGCCTCCTTTTATTTATTTTTCAAAAATACATTTTTATAGCCTGAAAGAAAGCACTGGTGAGACGGTGGCAGATGTACCATCTCAATTTACTATCAATGCCTTTGGGCTCCAAGATGAGAGGGGCTGCTGCCATGGCTTTCCCGGTTTTCTCCTTCCAGAGTCGGGTTGCCCACCACTGCCTATCAGAGCCACACTTCAGAGGAGGCAACCCGGGAGGTGATAGCAGAGGCCAACTTGCCTTGAGCCCCTGAGCACCTGCTGGTGCTCCTGCGTGAGTCACACTGTTGGTTTAATTAAGTATACACTTTGTCCTTCAGCAGTTCCCTTTCTGTGCCATTTATCAAATTCATCAGGACTCTTATATTTCAGAGCTGGGCAACCTTTGTGGGTCAATGGGCTTATGTCGAATGTTTAAATAATTTTTTAAAAAACATTTTTATTACCTTAATATACCACAGCTACCAGGCCTTTGGAAATAAAGAGGTGAAAAATGAAAATAGAATCAGGGTTGTTGAGAACAATAAAAAAAAATGAAATAAATAAAGTTTAATTTAAGAGATTTGTTTTAAGGCTTTAAAAATATATATCCTGTATACTTCATATACTCCTAATTAGCAGGAAATGAATAAAGAGCATTGATTTGCAAAAGGCTAAAACTTGATGTTGTGCTTGTAACCTACCGACCAAAAGGTATCCAAACTGGCTAGTACTTCTTACTGTTTTCAGTAAATGTGCAGGGTTTGTGCATAATATAATGCAGGTGTGGTATGGTAGTGATGAGGATGATAATGTAATACAATGTTTCTCAACATTGGTATCTTTAAGAGTCATGGACTTCAACTCCCAGAATTTCCCAGCCAGCAAAGCAAAGCTGGCTGGGAAATTCTGGGAGTTGAAGTCCATGCCTCTTAAAGGTACCAATGTTGAAAAACACTGATCTAATGTATATCTTTTCTATCTTACTAACAAGTGTTAGGTGAGAGAATTGTTTGACCAAAGCCATGATAGTCAGCAGTGTTTCAGGTAACAACGCTGGAATATGGAACACAGTGAAAGAAAATGTAAGAGGACTAAATGGTAAAGAGCATAAATTAATGAATGTTGAACAATGCTGAAGAAAGATTAAAATGGAAATATAGTTTGCTTATGGAGTAGTTGAAAATCTTGTGTAATTTGTCTGTGAAAACAGCATCTGTGGTATAGAGTACTGATGGAGAAAATAATTGATAGTTATACATAAATGGGGAAAAACTAGCAGATTTATTTGTGAATCTCAGTAGAACATTTATTAAAGATAGAGAAATAAATGGAAAAATGGTTAAGGTGAACATAAATGGATAGCAACGTAATAATAGTATATGGAGACTATTGTGCAGAAGGAATATTTGTTAAAATAGAAACTTCCATATGTTATGGAAGTGATAGCAGGGTATATCAGGACAAACCTAGAAGTATGTTTGATATACTAGATATAGGTATTTTAGAAGTGTGTATGGTAAGAAAAGATAGGTAAAAATGAATGAGAATTGAATTAATGTGGTTGAATATTTTTTAACTGATTTAAATAGCCGCCTACTCAGCACCCAACTCAAATACAAGAGTGAATGACAAATGGAAGAAGTATGTAGAAGACTGAATCACAAATATGTGAGTGAATGGGTTAAGATGAAGCAGAAGGCGAGGAAAAGTGTTTAGAGGGAACTGCTGACATCTTGAAAAGCAATTTGGTGAAGGGTTTAAAGAACAAAAGGCAGTGCATGAAGCAATGCATGAACACAGTGGGAGGAAGGATGGCTTTCAAAAATGCAAATGTATAGACAGGTATAGTAAATGGTTTGGTGTCAAATAAATTTGGCTGTGTTTATTTCTCTTTTTTCTTCTTTTATATCTCAGATCCTTTGGCTTATTTCTTGGTCTTACCTGCACTTGCCATAACATTTCTTGCTGCAAAAAAGAACAGCATGATGAGTATGTGTATATGTGTGGAAAAAAACAAAGAAATAGCTTGGGTTCCTTAAGTTTAGAGGGAGCACATTTTATTTATTCATTTATTTATTATTAGACTTCTATCTTGCCCATCTCACCAAGGTGACTCAGTTATTGGGTTGGCTACAGATGAGACTATCCTCAGCTGCCAAAAACTAAGTCTCCCTTTCAAAATTTCTTGGTGTTTTTTCCATGTACCTGGAGCTTGTGAGGGTCTGGATGAGACAAAACAGCCTGAAGTTGAACCCAAGTAAGGTGGGAATCATGGCTTGAACAGCAAGTAGGTACTAAGGCCAGAGGGGCCTCTTCAGTTGTGGTCATACACAATGCAGGAAGACTTGCCTACAATGAGTCACATTCTTATTGCTATCTAATTAAACTACAGCAAAGTGCTTTACATGGGATTGTGCATAATAATTACACAGAAACTGTAGTTGGTCCAGAATATGGTGGCCCATGTCCCCTTTCTGGCTCTTGCCACTGAGCCCCATTTTACAGACCCTACATTGGTTGATAATTGACTTTCAGGTACAATTTAAGTTGTTAGTTTCAATATATAACATTCTTTACAGCTTAACATCTGGGTATCTTTGGGATCACCTACTCCAACTAGCATTTGCCCAGGCTATTTGGAAAGCCTGTTCCTTACTGGATTTTCAGAAGTGTTTTAAAATGTGGGTGTGTTCCCAAGCATGGGAATTGTAGTGTTATTTAAAGCTCTGGTTATTATTTGTCTAGACTGGTTTGCTTTTATTGTCTATTATATTATTGCATTGTTTTTAAAAGTAAGATGCCTGGAATGGCTAAATAAATTAAAGAAGTAAAATAAATACATTTCCAACAGGTTTCGAAGGCTGAAAGTAAAAGCTCTGCTTTTCTGTGCCAATGCCAATGCTGTGGAACTGCCTCCCAATGGAAGTCAAGCTAAGTCCCTCCTTGTATTTTGTTTTTCAAAATCTCAAAAGACTAAACTTTTTCCAGAGGGCTTTTTCTTGGCTTATATATGGCTATTTCTGCTGTGGCCTATTTCTTATCACCGGGTGCAATTTTATTAGGTCTATCCATTAGTGGTTTAAATGGCTCACATGCATACCTGGAGGTTCAAATCCTACTTTATCCTGTAGGTGCTTCTTCAGTATCTTCTCCCTACTAGTGACATAGCAATTCAGTTCAAGGAGAACATAATCATGAAAAATCAGATAATTCTTTTAAATATATTTATTTCATTGGAGTAACAAATAAAAATATAACATAGCTCCAAAATTTTGAACAGATTGCCCAAACGTTCAAATGCTGGCAGACCACACATATCAATATCCACTGCTAATTCTATGATTGTTCCTCAGATTTTGTTCAATCATTCTTTTTTCTAATCCTCATGCAGAAAAAGACCAATAGTTCTTGATGAGAGCTTCTAAATGCTAGGAATATAGCCAAGAGGAACATATGTGTACTTAATGAGCAATGATAGGCATAAAATCATATTAACAATCCTGTGAGTTTCACACCAAAGTTGAAACAATGGACAAGTCGAGACCACGACGTGGCTTCTGAACTGTACTTCTAACAGTAAGGCAAGTGCATCTAACCTTCACTAAATATTCTATAAAGTTTTTAGTATGCATGAAATGGAATGCAATGTTTTATAAACCTTGTTCTAAAATCAAAATAAATTAATTTCACAATCTTTCTACCTTCCACTAGCTCATATAAACAGAGCATACATGCTCATTATTGAAAGTCTGCATAAATATTTAACATCAATTTTATAAACTTCTGTAGTTTCTTACAAAAGTAGTTCTGCCAACTTAGGAGTGTCAGTTGATTCTCTTCAAAGCTTCCAACAACTATACAACTTCAAAAGCAATAATTCATCAAGATGATCAGCCTAAGCAAAAAATGCTTGAGTTAAATAATCTTTTAATAAGCATATATAAGTAAATCAAACTCTGTTTAAATTCTACAGAGGCTTTAAGCAGCTACATCATCCAAGAAAAGAAACAAATAGGTCATTGAACAATCAATCCAGAGTTCTCACTGGAGGCACAAATGCCCAGGTTCAAATTATCATACTTTCGGGCACATTATATGAAGACCTAGCTATAAGAGAAGACTATAAGTTGCAAATGTCTAGAGAATTAAAAAAACAGAGTTAAAGAAAGAGAAGAGGATAAATAGCAGCAAGGTGGATGGATTCCATTAGAGATCAATATCATGGTAATGCAGAAGATTTTTGGTTTATGTGGTTTAAATATATTAGTTATTCAAACTCAAGACATAATGTCTATTATCCCATTTGAAGTTGCTAGATAATATGATGAAGGTTACTTTGTATTTTCATGTTATGTTTTCTTCCCTGGATCAAATAAACATAAAAAAATAAAAAATATAAAAAATAAAAATTATGTTACTGACAGCATAAACTGATTTTTTTTAAAATTATAAAATTAAGAACATTTTAGAGATAGACAGGTTTTGCAGAAAAGCTGGTGATGTATTCTTGGAAAGAATCATGTGTAGCCGACTTAAAAAGTTGGCTCAAGATACCAACTTTTAGCCTTTGAACTGACTATTGGCAGAGAAACAAGGCTGCATCATAATATTTTGTTCTGTCTAGTTCAGCATATGTTTTAAAAAAATATTTATGGTGGTCTTTTTACTATTATAGAAAAGTAGACAGTATTGTGGTGTTGTAATTTTTTGCTTAAATTGATTTTTGTATGGCAGTTTTGTTTTAAGCTTTCTTCCTTTACCTTTTCCTTTCTTTTTAGTTTAAATTGTTTATTTTTTTTAATAATATGGCTTTTTTGTAAAGGATTCTCGGAGTCCTAGTGGACAATCACTTAAATATGAGCCAGCAATCTGCTGCAGCTGCCAAAAAGGCCAACACAGTGCTAGGCTGCATTAACAGAGGGATAGAATCAAGATCACGTGAAATATTAATACCACTTTACAATGCCTTGGTAAGGCCACACTTGGAATACTGCATCCAGTTTTGGTCACCACGATGTAAAAAAGATGTTGAGACTCTAGAAAGAGTACAGAGAAGAGCAACAAAGATGATTAGGGGACTAGATGCTAAAGCATATAAGGAACGGTTGCTGGAATTGGGTATGTCTAGTTTAATGAAGAGAAGGACAAGGGGGGACATGATAGCAGTGTTCCAATATCTCAGGGGCTGCCACAAAGAAGAGGGAGTGAAGCTATTTTCCAAAGTGCCTGAAGGCAGGACAAGAAGCAACGGACGGAAACTAATCAAGGAGAGAAGCAACCTAGAACTAAGGAGAAACTTCCTGACAGTTAGATCAATTAACCAATGGAACAACCTGCGTCCAGAACTGGTGAATGCTCCAACACTGGAAGTTTTTAAGAAGAAACTGGACAGCCATTTGTCTGAAATGGTATAGGATTTCCTTCCTGAGCAGGGGGTTGGACTAGATGACCTCCAAGGTCCGTTCCAACTACTACTACTAATACTACTACTACTACTACTACTACTACTTCTTCTTCTTCTTCTTCTTCTTATTATTATTATTATTATTATTATTATTATTATTATTATTATTATTATTATTATTATTATTATTATTATTATTATTATTATTTAGTTTGATTTTCAATTGTTATAATTTGTATCTAAAAAATCAATGGAAATTATTAAAATAGAGAATATTGTAAATGACTCTGGATAGTTCACAAGAAAACATGAAAATTACACAACACAGCAATTAAAAAGTTATGAATTAGTTGTAATCAAATAGTACTTTTAAATCTATTTCCTTACCATTTCCTTTTAATCAGATGTAGGAAGGCCCCTACACAGATATTTTTATAATCACAGATGAAGGGCTACCGGTATCAGTCAAGAGATACTTTAGACCAGGGGTCCCCAACCCCTGGTCCATGGACTAGTACCGGTCCGCAAAAGGCCAGAAACCTGTCCATGCAAACAAGCAAAGCTCCATTTGCTGGTTGCAGGCAGCACATGAAACCATGCCCCCTCTGGTCCATGGAAAAACCTCTATCCACGGAACCAGTCCCTGGTGCCCAAAAGGTTGGGGGCCTCTGCTGTAGACTATTCTTTCATTTCACCCTTTTAACATGAAGTAAGAAACAGAAGAAGTAGTGGGGAAAACACAAATGAGGCATAACTGATTGGACAATCCTGTGAAACTTTGGAATGAGGATGGCAAGGATAAGATAAAATATTTGTCTGGGAAAACTCTTTATGCATCCCTAAGGTCAAAATCATTCAGATCTTGTACAATTGAAGCAGCCACAGACTAACCCACTGCTAAAAACAAGAATCTTAGCTAAAGCATCCCCAAGAAATATTGATCAGGCTCTGTTGGATCAAAGAACCTAGATAATTATCATAATCATCATCAGGCAAAGCAAATGTTAAATAAGCATTTGAAAACAACGTGACTTAATTTCTCTGTGACTAAATTTGGTCTGCTGTACTATATGAATTGCATCCAGATCCAATCCTGTGATACATTTCCGCTAATATCAATATATAAAATTGTAAAGCTTGAAACAGAGATTTTTGAGTGAATATCAAAGAGAAATCAGTGCTTTTACAGACTATAAGAGGGAAAATAATGAAAAATATTGTTTAATATTTACCATAGAAAATATATTAGTAAAATATATAGTACTTTTTATGACAACAATTTTACCTTATCTTTCCCCCTTTTGTTGTTGTCATTCCTCCTTTGTCTTCAATAAATATCAGTAAAGGTTGTTGTGACTGGTTGCAAACCTTGTATTTTAGACACAGGCACAAAAATGACCTGCAAGATCTTCTCTCTTTCTTCGTTTTAGGATATGAGGAATGACCCGCTGCATAATAAAATCAGTGAAACTAGTAAGCTTGCAACCAAATTAAGGTCTGATTTCTCAAGCACTTTCTAATCTTGGAGAACTGAATGCACATTTTACAACCTGAACTTTGAACTGACCCATTTTTCTTCAACATCCTTTGAATCCTTTTAACGACTCAACTTAGCAAGCAGATTTGAGCTTCATCTCGGTACAACCCAAATCCACTTGTTTAAGAGGAAAATTTTTCTGTTTATGCTGCAGGCTAAACAAGTAGGTTTACCTAGGGTCTCTTGTTAAAATGAGCCATCTGTGGCAGCTGTGGTAATTATACCAAGCCCACTGTACCTTTCAAGCAGAGCTCTTAAGTTTGCCTTGAAACTTTGAAAAATAAGATGAACAACTGTCAAGAGGCACGGCAATATCAAGATGTTGCCTTGTTATTTTTAAAATCCATTCTGTGCATTATATGTCATTTGGAAATTTAGTGAGGGTTATTGTATATGCAAAGAGAGCAAACAACATGAAAACATTCCTATAGCTAGCAGGAATCCATGGGCTGGCAAAACATTCCATCTGTGCCAGTGGGCAAGTTACCTGTATTCACAGCTGTCTGGGCAATTTAGGTGCAACATTCAAACAATATAATTGGAAGGTATTTCCATAATATCTTCCAAATTTCCTTTAGTAATATATTTATTAATATTCATAATTAATTTCATCAGATCATCCCAGCTTTCCATAATTAGTAACTGTGTTTATAAACAACAGCAGGCTATAAATGACCAACTTTCCAAAGCTGTGAAACTCTCTTACAATTTTGCTTGCATTGTTGAAAAGTCTGTCTGCATGTGTTTCTGTGTTTCCCCACTCATATATTGTAAAGCTTAAAATATTTGGGAATCAGTTACAAATATATGCCTTATGTTTTCTCTGGATATTGCTCTGGCACCTTAATTTAAAAATTCATTTTATTTTGGAAAAGCAGCTCAAAAACCTATTGTGGACAGGAATGATAGCATGGGGGAATATAATCAAGCAGAAGAATTTTTGTTGCTCCTACACTGACTGAATTAAAGAGAGCTATGTAGCCTCCAATAATTAAATTAAAAGTAGTTGCTCTAAGGTAGAAGCCAACTCAAGCCGGGTTTACTAAATCTGGGAGACCATTCCTCATAATTTACAATAAGCACTCTCTCCTCTTTGGTACCTAGCTTTCATTTCCAAAGCCAGAGTCTTTTTTTAAAAAAAGAAATATCTTTTGTTAGAGAATTAACATGATTTAATGATTAAATATAGGTCTGGGCAGGCCAAGATTGAATTGCTCCCTTACAAGATCAAGTTTTGTAGTTAATTTTGGCCAACTTCTTATTCTAACCCAGGGGTATCCAGTCTTGGCTACTTTAAAGCTTTAAGGCTTGTAGACTTCAACTCCCAGAATTCCCATACTGACTGGGGAATTCTGAGTGCTGAAGTATACAAGCCTTAAAGTGGCCAAGGATGAAGATACCTGTTCTAACCTATCATATAGGATTGGTGTTATGTGGATAAACTGAGGAAGGGAGGGCTAAATTGAGGAGGGAGTGCTATGTATATGCTCTCTTCAGATGGCATATAGATTCAAGAAATAAAAAAAGAAGGAAAGAAAGACCTAAATTCTGTCCTTTGATAAAGTATTAAGACCACCATTGGATGTATTTAGAGCAGAGCTTTAGTTGCTTTACTTTTGATGGAATTTAGAGGGACACATCCTCAAAGGAAATAGAGCAGCTGTGTGACTCAGTTCCTTTAGGGTGGTGATTTCTAGCCTGGGATCTAAAGCTGGCCAACTGGAAATAACATCTTTACTCTGACCAGCTGCCAGAAGTCTTGCTTCATATCCTACAAAGCACTATCTGGAAAGAGGAGTAATTGTACTACTGTATACTTTTTTTGTATTTGGAGCACTCTTGCTATTTCATCTGACTCCTGGAGTTGTTAGACTTTTAATCTGCTTCACTACCTGGCTGGTTGTTGTTCAAGTGGGAGAAAAACTTAGCAATTCCTGTCTGTAAAGTACAGTACAAGAACTCGTTTGAGGAAGACATTACTTCCTCTTCTGGTATCTTGTGAGAACATGTTCTTATTGTGAATTGTGAATTTTGACATCAGCTGTTGAATGGCCAAATAGGGATGTGATGCTCAAGCAAAGTTGCAATTAAGTATTCAAGCACTTGTCATCATTTAAGCACTTTAAAATCTGTTCTTCAATATGTTTTGGTTACAGGTTCCCAAATAATATCAGTCGGAATCATGTTTAAACAAAGTTTGTACAATTTCACCTCAATTAAAGTTATATCAAAAGAGAGCTGATATACTTATTGTGTTTGATTAGAACTGGATAGACTTAAAATCAAGTTCATCTTCAGAAATGAAAGCCCAATGGGTGAAGTTGATTCAGTCGTTACCTCTCAATACAGGATATTTGTGATATCTTATTGTTGTGAGAATAAGCTTTCAGAAGTACTGTGAACACTAACTTTTTCTCCTAGGGAAAAAGGCTATATAAATCTAATAAATAAAATAAAAATTTAGAGCCTGCAGAATAGTCTGTGTAAAGTACATTTTAAAACTTTCTGTGACCATTGTTGTCTTTTGTTTATTTATGTTAAAAATCATGTATTTTTTAAATTTACATAACTGAATAAGAATTCTCTATTGCAAATGAGTTTAAAAGTTTAGTAGTGAGAAAAATCACATCTATATTTGCTAGCTGTGTGCCACACTTCTATAGGGGAAAAAACTCTTGTTATGCCATTTCTCTACCAGAGTTAGGCTATATGCTGATTTAGCCCAATATTTCTGGGAAGAGGAAAAAGATAAAAAGAACAGGATTGAAAACCTATAGTTTTTGTGGCAATGTTACAAAAAAAGTTTGGTATTGTCGCTTTTTGTGATTTTTATTTTTATTTTATTTTTTCTTTCTCAGCCTAGCTAGTCTACCTCCAAAGCAGGTCAGATGGGAAAAGCTATTACGTTTTATCAACTTCACAACTGAAGAGTCAGTAGACCTGGAATTAATATATTCCTTAAAGACAGTGGCAATTTTAGCACAAATCACGAAGAAGCTCTGCAGTAAGGATTTTAAGAAATGTACTAGATCTTCATATGCTCCTCTTCTCTTCTAACTCTATTGGAAGGAATGCTGGAGGGAATCATTATACCCCCATTTAAGCAGAAACAACTTCTGTCCTATGCAAAACCTGAATATTTGCATGCATACAATGTAGCAAGATAATAAAGGGTAATTTACCTCAGTGCAAAAACAGGTACTTTCATTTTATCCAATAGCGTACATGCTCTGCAGTTTTGACCAAGGTATTTTATCCTATATTCTTCTATAGAAAGAATTTCTTAATTGATTTCAGATCTCTGTTAGACTATAACTTAATGAACAGCCATAATTGTAGTCAAGGCATTTTGAAATTCTCTAGAGCAGTGGTGGCGAACGTTTTAGAGACCAAGTGCCCAAACTGCAACCCAAAACCCACTTATGTATCACCGGGTGCTGGGTGGGTGTGGCCTGCTGGGTGGGTGTGGCCACAGTGGGCATGGCAGACTGGGTAGGTGTGGCCAGGATGGGTGTGACCAGCTTGATGTTGTTCCTGGGGAGGGATGCCTGTGGGGGCAGGCAGTATTGGGGGAAATCCAGGGGGTCTCTGGTGGGTAGGGCAGTGGGCAGGAGGGCATCTTGCTCAGCTGATGGCTTGGGGGAAAGGGGACAGCTACACCCCCTCCCAAATGCTGCTGCCTCACAAAAGCAGGATGAAAACTCCAAAAAGTGTCAAGGAAAAAAAGAAGAGTGTCTTGTGATGGTTTTCTTCCCTAGATGGGGTGGGGGGCATGAGGGGAGGCTCCTGAGCCCCACAGCTCTTCCAAGGGGGGAAAGGAGAGTGGGGAGGGGCTGTGCTGGGATTGGGGCTCCTCGTGCCTTCCTGCGCTCTTCTGCCGCAGATGCCACAGCTCCACTTGCCTGGCAGGGCGGGGTACACTCGTGCATGGGGACACACATGGGGCTGCTGCTCGCTTTCCGTGCCATGCCGAGGCTGGGCTGGGCGCGGAGCCTCCTCGCTGCTTCTTCCCCTGCAGACATCAAGAGCGCCCACCCCACCTACTGCTCATCCCGGGGCAGCTGCCGCCGTCCAGCGCTCTCCAGCCTGTCACCGGCCAGCCGGGTGTGCCGAGCTCGGGCCTTGGGCGGATGGAGGCTGGAGGGGAGCGAGAGCCATGGCTGCCTGGTTCCTCCACCTGAGGACACGTGCGGGAAGAGGCACTGCCCAGCTTGGTAAGCCGCAGTCCAACACAGGAGGAGGAGGAGGATGGAGGAGGAGGGCTACTTGTTCAGTAGTTTGTCAGCCAGTTACAAATCCATCTGGTGGTGATGCTGTTTAGCCCACATTTTTCTAGTTTACCAAGAAGTAGGCATTGGTCTACTTTGTCAAATGCCATGCTGAAGTTGATGTATATTATGTCCACAGCATTTCGCTGGTCTACTAATTTAGTCACTTTGTCAAAGAATGAAATAAGTTTGGTTTGGCATGATCTGTTTTTAACAAACCCATGCTGGTTACTAGTTATAATTTTATTTGTTTCCAGATGTTCACAGATCTGTTTTTTAATGTCTTTTCCAATATCTTCCCAGGTATTGATATTAGGCTGATTGGCCTGTTGTTTCCTGGGTCTGGTTTTTTTTCCTTTTTTGAAGATGGGAACCACATCAGCCCTTTTTCAATCCTCTGGTAGTTTCCCAGTATGCCAGGAATTTTTTAAAGATATGTTACAATGGTTCTTAGATAATATCTGCCAGTTCCTTCAGAACTCTGGGATGTAATCCATCAGGGCCCAGTGATTTATATTCATCAAGGTCAGACAAGTGTTCTTTTACCATTTTTTTTGCTTATTTTAATTTTTATTTCTAGTCTGTCTTTTACAGTTATGTTTTTGGTAGGTTGGGCTATAGTTTCTTTTTGCATGAAGAGTGATGCAAAGAATGAGTTAAACAGCTCTGCTTTCTCTCTAATGCCTGTTATTTCCTTGCCATCTTCTCTCTTTAGTGGACCAACTGTTTCTTGACTTTTTTCTTGTTATTTATAAGTTGAAAGAAACTTTGTTTTATTATTTTTGACTTTTGTTGCAAGTCTTTGTTCATTCTGAGCCTTTGCTTTCTTGACTACATCTTTGCTGATTCAGGCTATCTGTTGATATTCTGCCTTTTGTATTTATCCTTTTTGTCTTTCAGTTTATCAGTGAGATCTTTGTGCAACCATGCAGGTTTCTTCTTGGATTTCTTGTTTTTTGTTTTCAGTGGTATTGTGTTGGATTGGGCTTTTATGATAATATTTTTTAGTATTTCCCACACTTTTTGAGTTATTTTCCCTTTTAGGATTTTATCCATGAAATTTTGCTTAGACTCTCTCTGAGTTTGTTAAAATCAGCTCTTTTAAAGTTTAAGACACTGTTTGGATTATATTCTATTGCTTGTGTTTGCATTATATTGAATTCCAATATGATATAGTCACTCTCGCCCAAGGTTCTGGCAACTTCTATAACTTCCCTCTATCACTTCTTCTCAGTTAGTAAGAAGTAGGTCCAGTATTGCTTTTCCTCTAGTTCCCTTCTCTACTTTTGGATGACAAAGTTGTTAGCTAAGTTGGTTAGGAATCTGTTCAATCACCCTCTTGCTGCAGAGTTTGTATCCCAATTGATATCAGGGTAGTTTCCCATTACTACTGTGGTATGTTTCCTACATACATTTGTTAATTGGTTAGCAAAGCATTCATCTATTTCTTTCTGCTTGGTTGGGTGGCCTGTAGTATATTCCTATAGCAATATAATTTTTTCCCCTTTTATATTGACCCATATGAATTCTAGGAGGTTTTCATCCTTGATTTTGTATATTTCTGTAGACTTGTAGTGATCTTTTATATATAATGCAATGGTAAACATAACTAATACTCCTTCCTCTACTTCCTCACAACAACAACAACAACAACAAACCCGTGAGGTGGATAAGGCTGAGAGTGATTAGGTGAAAGTCACCCAGCCAACATTCAGGTTTAAGGTGGGACTAAAACTCCCAGTCTCTTGGTTTCTAGCTCATGTTTCACACTAGATCAAACTGGTTTAAATGTTAAATATATTTAGTATGTCTCTATTTTCAGCAGTCCACACATATCATTGGATTGTATCTTCTAATTTTTATTAGCATAGAACTAACCTCTTACAACTGTTCCTAGTTTAATTGTAATTTACTTGAAAAATAAACTTGTGTCTATTTTGGTTGATCTCAGGAATTCAACTCATCTGAAGCTTTCCTTAATTGTTAATAATTTCTAATAAACTAATGTGGAAAAATGAACATTTTGTTGTATTGTTAGATGACACTATGTAGAGTAAAATTAATATCACAATCAGCTATTTCTTTCACCATAATTTTATTTCAGATCTACATACAAAGAAAAAACAGCATATGAGAATTAAAAATGGACTTACTTCCAAGAATCTCTGTTTAGAACTAGTAGACCTAAATTACATTTGTCTTTACTTGTCTATTCAGAATAGTCCCTATTGAATGTAATAGGACCTTCCTTGGATATATGGGATAACAAATTTAACTGGCACTCTGTCCTATTGAGTTCAGTAGTCTCTAAAATGGCTTGAGAATGTGTAAAGCGTCAGTTTCAGTCTGATATAAAATCAGTAAAATCACCCATCAAAGCTAGAGCCAGTGTCAAAGCCATAAATAGCAAGCAAGTGGCAGAAATTCAGTGGCTTTTCTGCGGTTCTGGAAATTTTAGTGGCAATATATATCATTGCAGGTTTACTTTCATGTATTGAGAATACTGCTGAATGCTGTGATGTGTTTTCTGAATTTGACATGAGTAACCAACTAATTAGTTTTTATCACTCATTAAACTCTATGCCTATCAGTCTCTTCTGTGCTGGTAACTTAATTTTACTTTGAGCTTCATTCACTTTCTTAGCTCTTACATTCTTTAAAATTAATGGGCCTTAACTTTGCTCTCTCTTGTACTAATGGAGTGTTATTCTTCTGTAGTGATCCTATGAATTCAACTGGAAGCAAAACTCAATGTCTCTGAATATGTTTTCTTAAATCAAATAATATTATATTCTTTGAAACTGGGAAGGTTTAAGGGTCTCAGTAATTAACAAATAAGCTAATATTTCCTAGCCTGAACTTTTCTGTTTTTATGATTAGGAGGGAGTGAAAATTCAAATGCCACTTTTTCTATATCAACAATTTTCATTGTGGACTAGTGATCTTTGTGCACTACCTCTGTTTGTGCTAAACTAGCCTTAACCCTAAATCAATTGAATTCTATCAGTGATGATGAATACTCACAAAAAGGGCCAGACAATGCCAACCTTTCTGATGTTCATAAATCCATTGATCAAAGACAGTAAAACATCATCCAGAAGTTATCCATGATTTGTTTGATTCCTATCCAGAAAAGGCCAAACTTTGGTTATCTGCTCTGTCTAGCCTGGATCTCACCAAAACTAGTGAAGCGAATGCTTCCCCAGAAGGGCCCAATTTCATTTTCAATAGCTGCCCCTACCCATGGAACTCCCGCTCAGTAAAAGTTTTGATCAACCTCATATCTCCTGGCCTTCAAGAAACCTTTGAAGACCTCGCTATGCTGTTTTGTATAGGAGATATTCTATCATTTGAAGGTGGAAATGCAGGGTATATGGCATTTGTATTTGTTGGTGTTTATTTCTTTGATTTCTTTAGATTTATATTATCTGACATATTTTTATATGTTTATATGGTTAGCTGATCAAAGCCTGTGGGAATGGATGGCATGCAAGAAAATGAAGCAAGGAAATAAAAAAAACCTCCTGTTCTGTTGAACAATAAGAGATTATCTTATGATCCTCTTATCATCTTTACCTTAAAAGATAATTCAGTGTTGAGGGGTCTTTCCCAGGAAGGCCAAACTTGCCAATCATCTATCCCAACACTTCTGGGATCCATATACCTATAGATCAGAGACCACATAATTACATCATCTCTGAAGAGGCATCATTGGTCATTGTTCTGATTCTTTCATCTGAAAATAAGTACAGAAATTTTTTTTGAAGATATGCAGCCAAAACATAATATAATCTACTACAGGGGTCCCCAACCCCCAGGCCGTGGACCAGTACCAGGCCGTGGCACATCAGCAACC
>NW_015386087.1:1649206-1677002 GCF_001527695.2 Protobothrops mucrosquamatus | reverse complement strand
CATATACCTATAGATCAGAGACCACATAATTACATCATCTCTGAAGAGGCATCATTGGTCATTGTTCTGATTCTTTCATCTGAAAATAAGTACAGAAATTTTTTTTGAAGATATGCAGCCAAAACATAATATAATCTACTACAGGGGTCCCCAACCCCCAGGCCGTGGACCAGTACCAGGCCGTGGCACATCAGCAACCAGTTCACACAAACAAAAAAAGCCCCATCTGTGGGATGCAGGCAGCACACAAAACCATGCACTCTCCAGTCCATGGAAAAACTTTGCTCCACGGAACCGGTCCCTGGTGCCCAAAATGTTGGAGACTTCTGGTCTACTAGACTTGCTATTTGCAGGAAAAATGAAGCAGCTGCAGACAATTTGATGCTTCCCGTTAAACCTATGGACATATATTTCTTTGAATCAAATCTTAAAGTGACTGGAATCAAATTTGTTTGCCCTCAAATCTCAGGTCATAGACAAATCACAATGTGTCCTTGTCAACTCTCCAGATCACATTACAGTGGATTTTCACAAGGCTAATATATAAGGTTGGACACATCCTACTGACTAAGGGGTAGATGTTGGACAATTATGTTATTTTCTTCATTTGGTGCCTGATTTCTTGGGAAGAAAGAGGAAGAATCTGTGATGTTCCTAATTCAGGGCTGACAGCAATTATACAGATATCTAACTGCAGCCAGCCAGCAAGGCAGAAACAGGCAGACAGATAAGTTTTCCTTCTGGGGCTCTCAGTCTGCTGTGGTGCCTTCGTTACAAATAGGACTCTTTTTCTCCCAATGTTCACCCAAAGCTACTCCATTACCTTTAAATAAGACAGTTCAAGTTACACGTTATTTTTTGGTCAGGGGTTTACTACCCATGGACACAAGTATCGAGTCACCTCTCCGGGTATTTAGTGTGTGACTCCGGTTACACATACACGAAAGGTAAAGAACGAAGTGGAAAATAATAGTATCCTGACTTTTCAATTATTGGGTCACCCATTAGTACGGTAATAGTCAAATGTTTGTAGTAAAGCCCATTCAAATGATGATTACATATGTTAATGAGCATCGTTATAATACACTACACAGTACATTACCTTCAGTAAATATAATTGTTTATGCACTTTAATGAGGGATATAATGCCTCAAAACTAATGGCATCGACTGAATTGTGATTTATTGCTGAAAAAACTTTGCTATTAGGAAAGAAACTCTGACAGCCCCCTTTTATGTTTACCTAACTTGTCCCCCCTTTTAAAAATCTGCCACTCATCTCTCCTCACTGGGTTCCTGCGAAGAAGTAAAAGGCACCAAACAGATCTACGACTGTTCCTTGTCAAAGGCTTTCTCCACCTGAAGAAGCAGGAGGTGGGTTCATTGAAAAGATTTAATGAAGATTATTATGTTTACCTCTTAGTAAGCCTTAATGCATTATCTGGCAACCAAATCGATGCCATGCCAGAGTTTTGGCTGCAAGTCAAGCAACAGAAAATTGAAATCTTAAACTGTGGGTTTGAGAAAGAAAGAAAAATAATTTTTTTTAAAAAAAGGATGACATTTTTGTTCTCAGGGTCCTTCCACTAACAACTGAATGGTCAGAGAATAGTTCAGCTGGCTGAGTATTCATAAATGCCCAGCTACAGACAGATGAAATGGGGGGGGGGGGAACTGCATGTTAAATTCGGTTCCTGAGTGTTTTTATTCTGGGTGGGTTGTCATTTCTGAATTGCTCCATGAACAAAGAAATGTTTGTAGGGCATGGAGGGAAATCAGGTAGACCAATGTAATTGATTTTAGAAACAATATGCTGAATTATACAAGTTCCCATACTTGTCTCTCATTTTTTCCACTTGCTTTAATTACCTGCTTTCACTGCTGAGACTTTTGCAGTGAAATGACAAAACATATTAGCTTGCATTTACTACCTTCATTTCCCCATTTTCACACACTAGCAAAAGTTGCAGTTTGTAATGCACTAGCATAAATCTAATTTAGGGATGTGCTTGCTTCTGCAAAGAATTTATACAAGGCTTTATTTTCCTCTTTCTAGGAAGCTATATATAAGTACTTTTTTCCATTCTCAGCACTGCATTTAAAATGCAAAATTATACTATCATTTTGTCATTTACCAAGTTCCACAGCAAATTATAATATAACAAGAGAAGTACTTAATGAATTTGAATGAACAGAAGACCAGTCAAGGAAATATCCATACTCCATAATCACCTTTCATTCCCACTTCTGAAAAAAGATTGATGGAGAATACTTCCAGAAGGAAGACCACCACCTTAAATTAAAATTAAGAGAGTAGATCTCATAGGGCCACTAATATGAGACTGCATTCTTAAGAACTAGTTTATAATACTGTAAAAAACAAAATCCTTTTGAGTGTTTCAGAATAAAACAAAATCTTAAAACAAATCACATGAGATAATACACTGGAAAGAAATAACTATGCAGATACATTATTGGACCAAGTTGCTGAAAAAAGAATTATTCTATGCTGTGTAATTAATTCACTCCAGTGTTCTTAATTGTTTGTCGGATAGGTTGGAAGTATGAAGGTTTGCTTTAAAAAAAATACAAAAAGGTAACCTTTATTTGATCCCCAGATTGGCCTAATCACTTGCAGGGATCAATTGAGGAAGAAATTTGTTCCAGCTAACACTGTATTATGGATAATATTTCACCCATACTGCCACTGACTGCTTCCACCCTTCCCAACTTCCTTTTGTGATTTATATTGTACTTCTTTGGAAACTGCATAATTTATTTCTCCATGTGCTCAAGTATTTCAATCAATCAAATTGATTGATTAACCAAGTGAAATCATATGCCATAATCAAAACATAGAAGATAAAGCAAAAACAAAAACATATACTATGATACCCTATAAAAATAATACCTTCCATTTTGATGCTCAGACTCCATTTATGCTGTGGATTTGCTACAAAAGGCTCCTGTGTCAAGGATCTATACTAGTCTTCTCTGAGCCCATGTTTCCAATTGTATCCCGCCATTACAGGACAATGGGATGGGATGGTTAACATCATCTTCATCTTCATTTCATAATCTCTTAATTTATCAAGATAAGTTAACCCGTTTTCTTCCTAAGAGTATTTTCTTCATTTTTTAACTGTGCTCTTTATGACATAATATTGTTCAGTGTGCATAGGTTGATCTATTGGACACTTGGCAAGGGATAGATGGTTATGGGCAAGGAGAACTCAGTTGGATATAATTTGATTGCTTCTGTGTACAGTTTTATGAATTAGATTCAAAGTTGAATTCTAAATACCTTCATTTAGAGGTAAATTCCAATGAAATCAATGATGATTCTAACCAGATGTAATTCCCAAGTAAATGATCCAGGATTTGATTTAAGGAGTAGTTTTTTAAGCATATTCCTGAAGATGTGTCATTATGGTAATAATCATGCACAAAACTTTTTCACAGATTGCACTTGTATTTCAACTAGTTTGAAAGTCAGTAGTCTTTAAAAAAAATCCTCCAAATCCACTGACATTGAGATGCAATTTGTAGTAAGATCTAATTAATTTTTTTGCTCCTCAGAATAATTTATTATTTACACTTCTTATTATATATGTATTTTAGCTTCATTAGTCTGCAATGCTGGAAAAAATTATACCTTCAAGTCCTATTTATCAAATTAATGGTGCAATTTCATAGTGACACATTCCACATTCATTAAACCAAGTACAGTAAAAATGCATTTAAATTAGATTAGTGTGATGTAATAAAGAGCCCAGAGTATGGGGTAATATTCTAGCTATAAAGGCACACCCAGACTGAGTTGAAAGCAACTTTAAGATAATTTTTAGAAACTAATTTTGGCACCAGTGTAAGGACAAGAATAATAAAAAATAGCCATTTGTTCTTGCTCTGTCAGATGAAATAATATGATATTTTTATATCATGATCAAAGAAAAAATGTATTCTTCTATAGTTATAATAAAAGCTGACCTCAAAAATCACCTGGCTGTATTTGACATTATTAACAGAATTTGACTTAGAATTGTTAAATAAATGTTACATTCAACAGATTATGACTGCAATCATTTTATTTTGGACCAAATTTGTTATCATAATGTTATTTAGGAAGTCGATATTTTAAAAAATGCTAAGATTCTGATTAAGTTGCTAAATTGCTGAAGGAAATGAAAAGATATTCAGATCTATGCCGATTATATGACAAAGTATGAACTTTATCATATAATGAACTAAAAAGTGCATTTCTTGATTAATCTTCCCCATCTGGAATGATCCATGCTAGTCTAGTTCACACCTTGTACTTCAGAATATACCCAGGGATAGTCAAATGTTATAATTCTGGTTCTGTATAGGAAAATTCAAGACACTTTCCTTCTCTTTTTTTCTACATATGCATCAAGGAAAAAGTCCCTGGTTTAAGGCTATCTATTTTCTAGATAGACTATTGAATGTCTCAAGGTACAACCTGACCTGTGGCAAATTCTCATAAATATCTTTATACAGGCTATCTTGGAAAAAGGAGTTGGCTGTGAATTTTTATTACCTATACTCAGTAGTGGGATTCAAATATATGAACAACTGGTTCTCTGTGTGGATGCCGCTTCCGGAAGTCCATTCTGGGCCTGGGCAACGAAAAATTAGCTACCGGTTCTGCCGAAGTGGTGCAAAACGGCTGAATCCCACCACTGCCTACACTCCTGGTTTATAATGTGCAAAAACATAATCAGCATATAATGCCTCCTATATTATTTTCTCTATGTAGCCAATGAATGCTTAAATCCTGTACATTGGGATTTTTAGTGCATAGGTTTGCTAGGTTCTTATAAGTAGTTCTTTGATTAATGTTCTCTTGCTTTTTCCAGAGATAGAGCTAAATAGAGAGTTAATAAACTGAGTTCTTGAGTTCATCTTGATGGTATCTAGACTACTAGGTTTTTAGCACTCTCCCAGGTTTTTGATGAGCAAATCTGAGCAAACAAAAGTGGTGAGAAATTTAGCTTTCCCTTCCACGTCACCACTATAGTCCAAATCTTCACAGGATCATATTTGCTTACAATTAAGCAGTAAGGATACTAGGAAACGTGTATGATTTGCAAGCTAACATTCCTAATAGAAATATGCTTGGAAGGATAGTTGGAACTGGTTTGGGATTAGGCCACAAAGAATTTGTTACCTTGAGTTATTTGTAAAAATAATAAAGGCAGCGCACAAAGAAATCAGTGAAAGAAAACTGAGATATAGGAATAAAAGCAGCGTAATTTTAATCACAAAGGAAAAAGGGCTGATGCAGTTGAACCAACATTCTGAAAGCAGAAGATGGTTAACCGCAAGCATGGCTTCGTTTATCATGCTACACGCCAGTGCATATTTATCTGGAGGTAGGTGGCAGCACCTGGCTGCTCTTGTTTGGACTTGAAAGTTAGTACTTGGATGGGAAATGTTTAGGGCTAGTAGAGCTCTAACTAATGCTGAGAGGTTGAAAAACATCCTGGAAAAAGGAAATGGGCAAACCATTTCTATACTGATGCCAAGAAAATTTCATGGCTGTATTCATGTACTCAGCAGGAGTCAAGTTCAATTCAACACCATCTCTACCTTTTAAATCTTGCTACGTTCAGTAAGGCTTTCCTTCTGTGGTAATGCCCAGCCTAAATAGACATATTTGTTAAAACGGAATCTTTTAATAATTTGGGATAACATGCATTTGCACACAGTGAAAAATGGGATGCAACAATTTCTTTTATTTGTCCATATAAATTATACATAACCTATTATGTACATAACAGTACATGAAAATGGTTGTTTATGGAACACGCTCAACTTTTTTCCTAACTTATTTGACAAGCAACTTAGAATCATCACAAAAGTTCAATCCAATGGAAAGATCAATATATCATTTATTGATCTCCTATTGTATTCATCATATCAAGATTACCAAGACAAATAGCCTTCAATAAATCCTATTGTTTTTCACACTATACTAATAACATGAGGAAGTATAGATAAAATAAAAGTTTATGTCCATAGTTGCTTTGCAGATGCCTCTTCTGGTATGGTATAAATATAATATATAGGCTTGGCAATGTGATACAGTTTTTATTTCAGGTTTTTCAGGGATGGCCATGCACATCTATAACTCATGAAAATAAAAAGTGTATTATGCTGCCAACTGTTACATATTCTCTAGTAAAGCAAGAAAAAAAAGGAAGATAAATTTATTTTAGGACCTTTTCTCCCCCTCTTTCCTCTCCCCACCACCAGAGTGCTTTGCTGACATGGCTTTGAAGAAGTGATACAATTAATATTATTTACAGAAATGCCTTTCTGTGACAGAAACATTGCCAGCATTATCTATTTGACAGTCAGTGTCTGAGCCGCAAGATCCAGCATTTCTTTCCTCTGCATGTTACATTTTGTTTAATTTGATACTGCTCTGTTTTCTGCTGTTCCCTAGGAATGAAAGGAAGAAAGATGGCTTCCCTATTCCCTGTGTTCTTAGAGTTGCTTAGGTACATGCCCCCTTGTGTCTTGAGAGCCCAGACATCTGTGCAACACATGTGCCATAGGCAGCACTTCTGGAGCGCATGCATAATGGAGCAAGTGGAGAAGTATCCCAGCTGCACCGTTTATGCAAAGGGAATGAGAGAAAGAAAATCTGTGTAATTTATCGATAGAATAGCAAACAAGGTAGGATGCTCAGCAACCACAGACTAAAATTGTTCCTGAAAAAGGAGTGATGCTTGGTGAAGAAGCCTTTTCAAACAACAGAGGGTTCTTTTGTCTGTGTGGTTGTTAAAAGTGAGATCCCAGGAGTAAGAAATATCTTCATAAAGCAAATCCATCATGATTTTATCTAATCCCTTGACATTTTTGCAGTTTTCTCAGGTGTGCCTCCAATCCCTCAAGCAAATCATCACTTAAGAGAAAGGTAATACAAAGTCACTCTCACTCTCCTACACAAAAATCTCTTTAAAATTCTCCTTTGTAAACATTGGTAGTGGATGTCTTCCAATTATGTTTGAACAATAAAAAATGAGAATTGACAAAAAATGTCCTATGATTTTTTTACTAGAAGGTGACAGTATCTGTCAGATTCCCAATTATTTTTAAAGCAAAGGTTAGAAACATATACAGTACATGTGCATTAAAAGTAAGAAGAATTGACAATACAGTCTTGAATGCATTATGTGCCATATTTACTATTTGGAAAAAATATTTGCAGAGAAAAATGAGAGATAAACTGGTACCCTTCAGATATTTTGGAATGTGATTCCCACCAGCCCAAAAGAGCAGGGCCAATAAACAAGATATGTGACATTTCTCATCCAAAACTTCTCATGGCACTTTGCCTACAGAATAAGAAGACTGACAACCATTTTGTATGTAACATCTTCCTATGCAGAAGTAATAAAGTAATTTCCTCATTTCCTCATTATGAATCATAAAATAAGATGGAAAGGAACACAGAAGTTTCCTTCTTGCTCCAGATATTGAGAATACCCAATAGATACTTTTAAGAGCTGGAAGGAATGCTATGAGAGATGCTGTATCTCCAGCATTTATCTGCATATTTATATTTAATTTCTAGAAAATTTGGAAGTAGTTTTTCAGGAAATAAGTCATGGAATTTAGTTGGGAAAAGATAGGATAAAGGGAAAAAGTAGGAAGGCCTTGTGCTTTTTAGGTCCCTTTGGGTCTTGCCTTCTTGACCAATCTTCTAATTCTCCTCTTTCATTATTTCCCACCACATTGCTTCACACTCGCTGATCTCAAATGAAATATTTGGCATGGATACTATAAAATATTCGATTCAAATGTCCTTCACAAAAGTTCTAGGATACTTTTAAGATGCAGCATCCTGTACTAACTTTCATTCCAAATTCTCATCCTAGCACCCAGTTTCACATTCGTACATTAGTTTTAATATGCTCTAGAGCAGGGGTGTCAAACTCGCAACATCACGTGACATGTTGTGACGTATCATGACTTTTTTGCCATTGCCGGCAATGGGGTGGGCGTGGTTTCGGCATGACGCATCCAGCCTGCGGGCTGGCAGTTTGACACCCCTGCTCTAGAGGATCCCATGTGCATGCATACAAGAGAAAAGTGTTTGTTCATCATTGCCTTACAATATCAAATGAAACTAATTTGCATTATTTTAATATTAATGATTATTAATTGTTGTCGCTTTGTATTACTAATGCAGGGGCAGCTGGCACACATGCTGCTTTTGCCAAGAAGTAGCCCTTACTTTAACACTCATTATTTTCTATGGAACTCTCTCTAATTAAGTTTGAAAAGGAACCTTAACCTTTCTGTCAACAAAGGAGTAGATAATAAAAAATGAGATGGAAAACAAAAAAGCACAAATAAGCGGGTGTTATTGTTACTGCTCTAATTGTTTCCAGCACAGCTGCAGTCAAAGGTACTCTGTAATCTCATTTTGTTTATCATTATTTCCCATGTTAGAACCAGATCCTATGTTTTCTGTTCTTAGAAGATGCTGTGGAACTGATGCTAGAACTGAATTCAAGCAGTTGACTGAAGGATCAAGTGCACTGCCTTGTCCTGCCTTCAGAACACTATGCAAGCAATTGCTTTCACCCCTTTAGATGACCATACTAATGCATGTAGCAGGGTTGTGCAAATCTTTTGAAAGAGGTCTTTCTTGGGCATAAAAAGTAAAAACAAATGTGAAGATCACTGTGAGCAGCTTTTGAAGCAGCTGCCTGAGTCTCAACAATAATATAAAGTAGTCCTCATTTAGCAACTTCCATATTTAGCAACTGTTCACAGGCCATAAAAAATAACTTTTTGTCATAAAAAAAATGACCTTTGCAGGTCTATAAACAAAAGAAAAGCTTTAGTAAATGGAACTTCTGGGTGGAGAAATGGCAGACTGCCTTCAAATTGTGGGGATAGTGGTGAGATAGAGATTGGTGGCTAGGAACTGAGCCTGGATCTGTGAAGGTTTGCTGGACAAGGAGAAGCTGTGAAAGTGCCCACACATTATCTGGAAAGCAGCTCCTCATGAGTAAACCACCAGGATCTGTAGGGACACAGTGGGTGGAGATGCAGATAGAGCAGTGGAGGAGACCAAGCTTGCAGCAACAAGTGAAGCCTGCTTAAAGGACACTGAGTTTGCCTACCCCACTTTCTACAGCAGGGCAATTAACTTTCCCAAGGGGCCACATGAAACACTGGAGCTGTTGTGATGAGACACTGCTGTTGCTGGCCCACACCCACCCCTGTCTGCTCCCTATCAATGCCAGTGTCCCACCTCCCACTGATTGGCCCTACTTTCTGCCGACCCCTGCCCCCCACCAACATCCTGCCTCCACTGACTTGAAGAGAAGCTTAAAAAGAATGTGGTGAAAAATGTAGGAACAAAAAGGAAACTTATGAAGTGAAACATGGGCTGGGTGAAAGCAAGAACAGTTTGCATGGATGAAAAGGCACTAAATGGGGTTTGTATGAACTAGTTTTTGCTTTATTTCCTTTCCTTTTCTTATATCTTTAATTTCCTTGTCTTCTTACTCTTTTTCTGTGCTTTGTATAATGTTTCATCCCCCTAAAGGGAATAGTAAGATGGTTTGTAGCTACTGAAATAAATACAGCACACATGATCTTAACTCCAAGGCATATAGTAAGGGAAGGATTTTTTTTTTCCTGAAAACTAGGAACAAAATACCTGTAGAATGACTTTATAGCCAGCAGTGTTCTTCACAGCATATTACTTCATTTCTGATTGAGGTTGTACAGGTCAGGCGAAAGCAGAGTGAACTGCTGTTTAAATGCTGAGCAGTACATTTTGTGATCTTTGTTAGGTAGCCCATATGGAACAGCATAGCACCCTAGCAAGAGGAAAGGTAATTCTTCTAGAATGAGCGAAGTGGTACAGCTAGCAAGGGGCAGTGAAAAACATTTGATACTGATGGCTGGTGCCAAGATGAAGGCTGTTACATACTGAGCTACAATTGCCTTCTATCAACTTTTAGTCAAAATGAAATCAGCAGTGCCAGATAGTGCAAGACGTATCACTTCCACAAAGATGGCTAAGTTGACTTCTTCCATTGTTTGTACTTCATGTCAATCAAAAGTAAATTTACAAAAATATCCTGAATTGCTCGAGACATTTAACTGCCCTAATTTGTTGTGGGTGTGGAATAGAACACTTTTGATCTTTTTCGTGTAATTTTCCAGTGGTTCTGAAACTTGAAAATAGAGAGACTTGAAAATGAAAATGATATTTTTAGTTAATATCCCTCTGCAGGTCCCTCACTTTTTGTTGGAGACTGCGAACAGGTATGACTTGTGAGGGAACATAAGAGGGGATGCAAAAAGCTGGTATGAAATGGTGAGGGAACATAAGGACTCTTATATGATTTCTTGAGTGTATGGTAGGGTTGAATTATTGTGTTCTGTAATATATGTTGAAAGGCTTAGCAATTATCCTGTTATTATAGGATGGTTAGCTCCTGAGCAGGAGCTATGAATCAGTATAGTTAAAACTAACTTAGATGAGTCAAGCTTATCCATAAGACTCAGTGATTGCTAAAGAGTGTCTACACACTAAAGAGCCATGAATCTTCTGTAGCTGCTACTTATTCCTAAACGTATGTGTGGATGACACACAAGCTGTATTATACTAAGTCAAATGATTACTTTCTCTAAAGCACTTATGGCAGAGTTCAGAGATTCACCCAGGTCAGTATTTTTTAAACTTTGTATTGTTGAACAAGCCTTGGTTGAGCCTGAATGAAAAGCCATAACTTTAATCAAACTTATCATATTATTGTATGATTGTATTAAGTGTGAACTAAGCTATTGTCTATAGCAAATGACACTGGCCTTGCAAGTCATTCAAGAAAAAGAATCATTGCTTTTTTTTCTGATGTAATAGTGAAACTCGACAAGTCATGGTATTGACCAGTTGCCTGAATGACTATATATTTCATTTTTATATTGTCTATACTAAAATTGCTGAACAATGAATGTAGTTTGAACTGTATTGATCCACCAAGCTATGACATTCTGTCCAACAAGAGGAAAATTATTTTACTGCTATCTGTGTATGAGCACACCTGTGTACAAGTAAAGTGAAGTTGAACTCTGATGCTCTCTTATAGTAAAGGATTTTTCCCCCAGTTCTTTTTTGAGAATGCTTTTTAAAAAGGAAGAGAGAGAGACAGAAAGAGACACAGAGAGACACACACAGAGAGAGACACACAGAGAGAGAGACAGAGAGAGAGACCACCTTTTGAAATGTGAACTTAAATTTAACTTACCAAAAACTTCTGTTGCAAAATTTAATTCCTTTAATGTGTTTGAGCAGAATTACCTCTAGAGCTTTCTGCGAAATCAAATGCACTTTCCTCATTACAAATTCTGGGATGTGGAAGGGTGGGTGCTTTAATGGCAGAAGGGACAAGCTCTCCAGTTTTATCTTTTCCAATTGTGATTTAATTTTAAATCTTTAAACACATATTAATTCACGCAATGATTTGGTGAATATAGTGGAAATATGGTATCAACGAGGATTAGAAATTAACAAAGGAATAAAATTCATCTACCATTATTTTTACATGTATAATCTCAAAATTTCTGGGGCAAAGTTATTTTAATTTCCTTATCTTTTTTTAACTCTTTTGTAACCCAATCCACTAATTTTAAGACATATTTCTCCCAGCATGTATAATGAAATTAATAACACTTTAGAAGTGTGTATAGCAATAAGGTGGTACTGTGCCAATATCTTGAAATATGCAGGTTGCAGTTACATTTCCTAGTTTTGTGTTCGCTTCTTCCCATTTTGTCTCCATATTCCTCCAGTTTACATTTCCAGTTTTATTTTGATATATTATAAATGGATACTATAATTTGTTAATTGTTTGACATAACAGAAAGACATGATGCACAATAATTGATCACCTAATACTTGGGGCTGTGAATGTTAATCAATTTAATTACCATATTAATCAAACTTTAGTTGATTAATTGTGGGGGCTGAGACTAAAGAATATACTTTTTATATTTGAAATCATTTGAAGCCTTAATGTTTTATGGGAATAGAAAATAACAAACACAATATTAAAAGATGCTATTTTCTTTTAACAATAGGTGGTGATTTGGTTTTTAAAGTATTGCTATGTTTCCTTCAACAACTTTGGAAAAGAGAAAGAATGTATACTATGGAAATTTATTTGAAAATAATTGATTAATCAATGAAAAGACAGATGATTAATCAGCTAAAAAATTAAACCAAGGACTATAATAATTAATTATACAACTTGGTGCCCATTTGAGTTATCATTGGGGGGAATTGCTTTTTTATTTTTATTTAAATAAATACTAAATCAAGAAACAATTGTGATAACAATATTGTTTGATTAAAAAAAATCAAACAATAATAGCATAGACTAAAATGTCCTTTAGATTTCCTTATATATATTATTGATAGGATTCTGAGAAGTGTTTTCCTTTGCTAGAAGGTGGCTTTTCTTTTAAATCTAAGTAATATTATTCCTGGAAGAAAGTGTGTTTCAGCCATCCAGAAAGCTTTGTCTATCAATGCCCCCAAATTACAAATTATAAAGCTGCAATTTAGCTTTAATGTTAAAAGCTTCCTTTTTGTGAGTGTTTGTGTGCTTTTGAATCAGTGTTGACTCCTGGCAACAGTCTGGACTAATGCCTATAGTTTTCTTGGCGAGATTTTTAGAAATGCTTGCTCTTGCCTTCCTAGAGCTAAGAGAGGGTACCTGGCCCAATGTCACCCAGCTGGCTTTGCACCCAAGGTGTAATTGGAATATTCAGTCTCCCAGTTTCTAGCCCAGTGCCCTAACCACTGAACCAAACTGGCTCTCTAAAAGGTGCCATACAAATAGAATAATGGCCAACTATAATTTTAGAATTTCGTTAACTTCTCAAATAGGTGGCAGTCATGCACAAGTACTTCTCTCTACTGAACATGAAAATAAGTGTGATTTGGAGCAAGTCACATTAACCTTTAAAGGTTAAAGCGGGCCATCCACAGGGTAGGTCAAAAAAATTCAAGGTTGGCAGCCATCATAGTGTGATTGGTGTGCTGCCCATTTTATATGCGCACATAAAAATATGTTTTGATTCTACCATCAAAACCATTATCTTGATTTTTTTTATGATACCCTGTGAATACTCCTGAGATGAAGAAATGTATTTTGTAGCCTTACATCAATTTATTTTAGTGCTACTATCATGTTTGTCTATCACCTTTAGAGGAGAAATATGGATTGTTCTTCATGTTTCTCCTCTTTTATAACTGACCTTCACCTTTCTTTCATGTATTCCTTTCTCCTTCCATTTTCTGTTCTACTATCTTCCCAAAGTAGTATTGGATTGGATGAAAAGACTCTATGGTGATTTATTTTTGAGAGAGAGGGATGAATGACGGGTTGACTTACAAAATGGCTGCCACTGTGGAAATTAATCAAAGTCTGGGAAATGAAGACCTTATAGTCAAAACCTGTAGTTCTCAAAAGGCAATAGTGTGAGAAGGTGAATAGGTCAACTTGTCTCATATAATACTGCTGCTGCATTAGCTGTAATGGCTTCTAGGAGGCTCTCAGTAGCAATTGAAGATCCTGGTTGTCACCTTTAAAGTTCTACATGGCATGAGACCAAATTACTTACAGGACTTGGTAAAAATTCTGCTCACCCAATTAGAGCTGACAGAATGGGCATACTTACAGTACCATCAATAAAACACTATCATTTGATGGGGTCCCTGGAAGCATATCTTTATGATACCTCCCTCCTGAAATATGGACAGCCCCTGCTCTATTGGCCTTGGCAAGGCTATGAAACCCGGGGATTAGGGTGTTAGCATGGGGATTGTGGCATGAGTGTGATAAGTGATTAGTGGTTTTATTAAAGTCTTGGTACAATTTTGTTTTGTTTTAGTTAATGAAATCCGTGACTAGTTTCTTGGATAGAAAGACAGCCATATAAATTGGGTTAATAAATAAATAACACTATTGGGAAATTTCAAAAAGCTAATCACCTCTAACCTTTGCTAACCTACCACTTTACTGACTCTTTTACAAAGGGAGGAAAAGTTAAATACAAAGATTTGTCTGAAAAGTCCACTAAAGGTCGTCTGAAACTGCTGCAAATAGTTTTCCTCCTTCCCAGCTGTACTTTGAATTACACTGTTCATCCTTTAGCCCTAATTTTAAAAATAAAACTGGAAAGCAATCTCTTTTACACTGCTGCTATTTTGGATATTTTCTTACCTACACAGCCAACAAATACATTGATCATGTTTTTAAAACCTTAGAAATGGATAATCTTATTTGAAATGCTGAGCATTTATGTGCTAAATAAAGTATGAGTGATTGCTCAAATTTTTATCTTTCATTTTGTCTCTTCCTTTCACTGTCCTCCCCACCACGTGGGTGTAACAATGATGTATAAAAGAACAATGCTGATAACAAACAGGGAACAAAATATGAATAACCTTGATTGGATGAAAAGTCAATTGCATTTTCCCTTACAAGTTAAGCATAGGAGCAATGGTTGGGCAGCAAGAGCTGCCCATCTGGAGCTCTCAAGCAGTCCACAAGAACCTTCATCATATGCTATCTATCAGAATTTAGCCCAAGGAATAATGTTAGTCTTTTGTTATCAAGTGTGTTCAGATTTATTAGCCAATTTATCCATTTCAAAGATGCTTAGCATAAACTTTCTCTGCTTAGATCTTTCTGTTCATAAGATATAAGTTATATATAAATAGATAGTATCCTCTTTGATTATGGATTTAAGTGGTATCATCACCGGAAGTCTGATCTCCTTTTGTTTGAGTATTCAACAGGAGCATATGATAAGATACATTGCTTTAACCAGAACTTTTATGTATGCTGGAAAACAAACAAATTTTGCTTTCTCATTCCCATTTCTTTATCTATTCTATGAAGCCAACTCAATATATATTCAGAGGTCTTGACTTAATCTTTTGTCAAAGCAACAAGTACATAAGATTGGCCAGGCTATTTGTCTCCTTTCCACAAGAGGAGTAAAATAGTAACAAATTAATTTTCTATCAACCCTCAATTTAACACAGGGGTCCCCAACCCCCGGTCCATGGACCAGTACTGGGCCGCAGCATGCCAGCAACCAGTCCACACAAACAAGCAAAGCCCTATCTGTGAGATGCAAGCAGCACACAAAACCACCCACCCTCCGGTCTACAGAGAAACCTCTCCCCACGGAACTAGTCCATGGTGCCCAAAAGGTTGGGGACCTCTGATTTAACAGATCTTGAGTTAGCTGATTTTGGATACAATGGACAATTTTTTTAATTTGGGTTCAACCTCATTAAATAGTCTTTCAAAATAGGGGAGAAATTTGTCTGTTAAACTGAAGATTTACTTCCAATAATATTTCTGTCCAATAATACCGTTTCTGTTCATTATGAAATTATGAAATTACATAAATTGCAAATAACATAAATTTGGATTTAGTGGACATTGGATTTAACAAGCTTCTTTCTCCCTTCAATGATCCATTGAACTGAATTTTTACTGCAGTTAGAGTTTGCTGTCTTTTTATGACACACCCAATCGGCCCCCTCTGATAATCATTCTGCCTAATGATGGGGCCCATCTCTGTCATGTCCTTGGCTTTACTTTACTTTGTTTTCAACTTCACAGAAACCCAGTCTGATAGCCAAGTAGGAAACAGCTATTCAACTCTGTTCTACTTGGGCTCTGGATACCTTAATACACAGGATACCATAATAATAGGATCAGGCTGCAACTATACCAGCATGAGCTGTCAGTATGCCTGAAAGGAAGTTCAAGTTACATTCTCCCCAGTGTATATAATTAATGGAATACATCAGTATACTAACTAATTTTGTCTGCAGTCTGATTCTAGATTGCTTCTCAGTTGGTGAGGTACAGCTTTGTTTCAGATTGTCTATAAATGTCAAGGCATACATAAAATTTAGTCTATAAATGTGGACACTTCATGGATTCCTTTATAAATCATAAGGAGATAAATGGATTCCAACAAGTCAGAAGAAATAGTGAAGTTAAGGAGAAAGAAAGGAAGGATGTCATATTTCCTCCTCAAGAGTCTAGGTATGAAATCCCTTTTCCCCCATCTTTAAATAGGTTTCAAAGGAATGTTGTTAGAAGGACAACATCACTGTTGGATATCATCTAACATCACTGTTAGAAGGACAACATCACTGTAGAAGGATATCATCACTGACCAGCAATGAGGTCACAACATCTGAGAAAAATAATGAGGAGATGTATACGTACAGAGGGAGAAGAAAAACATTACTCTGGAATTCAATTTTCAGACAATTTTCAGACAATTTTCAGACCATTCACTTAAGGATCTAGAATCTACAAAAGAAGAATCATATTGCCTTTTTACTGTTTGTTTTTCTCCAAATGGGTAGGGCAGGTTCTGTTAATTTGGGATGGAGATGGGGCTGTTATGGCTGAAGTGCTTGGCACAACTCCGCAGGCAGAAGGGGGCTCCAAAATCAGTGTGATATTGTACACATTTTTAAAAAATGCCCCTTCCCTCCCTAGTGCCATCTGGTGAAACAGCATGCTGGCTATGTCTTCACCATTCCAAACTCATTTTAATGGAAATGGAAAGTGATTAGTAATGGATGAGGAGAATGGGAGGGAACATAGAAGAGAAGGAGACCATTAAGACAGGCCATCTACAGGGGTGTGGTCAGAAAAGTCAAGATGAGGCATATAAAAAGAGGAAGGGCTTGGATCATTTTCCACCCTGCATATCATAAATAATTTTCCTTCTTTTGCAGCCTAAATGCCAGCCCAAAACTACTCTCCTGCTGAATACAGGGATTTGATATGCATTTCAGCAAAAATAGTAACCGCTTTTCTTCATCCTTTTTGCTGCTCATTCAAATCATTTGAACGGAGAATGAAACAGAAGGCTTGAAAGAGATCTTTTCTTATATTGTCTATCTAAGGACCTTCTTACCTGCATATCTAATATTTTCAGAGGCTATCTAAAAATATTCACTCTGTTAACCAGTTTGAAAACACACCAATGCACAGGATAGAGAACCATGATAGCCTGATTTTCCAGACTTGGCAAGGTTTACTATTTGTAATGTATGAAGCAAATTTTGATTCAGCCTAACGCAATCATTCAGATTCAGAAAGACAGAAAGCTTTTGGATTTTATTCTCCAAGTCAGAACTAAAGAATTTAACAAACCTCAAGCCAGTCTTGGAACACAATGAGTAGAATTGCAAAGATGCAAGCTTGCATATAGGGAAGGTTTTAATTAGAAATTCCTTTTTCAACCAATAAAGCGAAATCTTTCTCAAAATAAGTTTATTGGGAATAGGGGAATTTAGGGGGGAGGGAGACAATAATCACAGAGTTCCACAGTAAATTTGCACAGTAAGCATAATTGATTGTTTACTAAATGCTTGCATAAACTTCAGTTTCAGCCCATGTTCATATTCATTGCAGAGATTATAGATATTTCAAACGTGCTCCTTGGATGTTGTTAGGCAGGCTCTCCCTCTTTCTTCTTCCTTTTCTCTTCTGTCTTTTCATCCCTTTTAAAGCATTGCTGAATTATGTTATTCTTTATTTTTTCCTTAATATGCTCAAAACAATATTTATCAAACAGTAACAGTAATAGCTTTTATATCCATAGTTATTGAAGCATATTCCAGAATATTTAACCCAAAAACATTTGGGCTGCATAAAATCTACGGTGTTATAATGTTGTTCTTATTTCTATCAGAGTAATGATGGTACTTCAGACAAGAAAATTACAAGATCTGGGTCTACTATCTTTTCCTTCAATGCCTTATATCTAATGCAAATACTATTTTTTCCTGGCAAACTAAATGATCAAGTTGCAGTCACTGAAAGCTAAAATGATATCAAATGCAATAGAAGGAATTATCACAATTATTCAATTGGATAATTTGAAAGCATAGCACGTCTAGCTAAACTGTCACTTATCACTGTGCACCTAGCAAATTCCAAAACTCTACAAAATAATCCATAGTACACAGATATGTCAGTTTCTTCAAAAGATAAACAGTATCAGAAAAAACCTAGCAACATTGCAGGTGATATATAGAGAATACCACAGAGATTCTTCAGATACACACCTTTTCCTTTTACATTTACTCTCTAAAATAATTTGCATTCTTACCAGAAATAATTTTGTCTCCTCTGAGGTCAGAGATCTACTATTTCTTCAGAATATATCCATTGTGCTTTGGCATGGTCAGTCCCAAAAGTTAAATCCTTTCCTATTGTCTACATCCCATACCATTCCAATTTTGTCTAGTAGACTATTCAGCAACCAGTTCAAGCTCCAATTCTTCTTTATAGAAAATGGTCTTAAGGGAAAAGATACCCAAACTGCATATCAACCCATATTTGTCTTTTTAGCTGACTTTCTTCAAGGGATGCATTAGGTTCATTTTGTTATCATTTCTTCTCATAGAAAGGTCACCTTAGATTATACCTCTGTCATTCCCCTTGCAGCCCCCAGAAACTTACTCCGGTGGGGAATGATGGGGGAAGCTGTGGGGAATTTATTGAAAATCCTTGTTTTTCTATTCACAGAATCTCTGGCAGATTGAAGGCTTTTTTTTTAACCAACAAAAGGACATATTCTCTTTGTAGCAGTTAGATTGTCTAATTTAGTCCAAGAAAATCATGAAAAATGGACAGTTTACTATTTTAAAAAATACATTTTTACATGGCTTATTGATTGAACAAGGTGGAAGGTGGAGGAAGAGGAGAAGGAGGGGATGATGATGATGATGATGATATGGGAATGCAGTCCTGTTTCCAGTTTCTGGAACAAATCCCAATCATTCAAGGGGATTTACTTCGAAGTGGATATCTGTAGGATTTTACTGGCAATAATTTTTTCCCCCTCCATGAGTTAGCCAGGTCTTGCAGGTGCTAAGAAGGTGCCGTTCACAGTTTATGGCTGCATTGTAGATCAGCACTTGACTAACAATTATTGCTCCTTTTGCCACTCTTAATTTTACTGGGCTCTCTTGAGTCACACTGTTGATCCACAGGACACTAGTTCACAGAGGGTGGGAGAGGCTATTGGACTAACCTGCAACTGGTCTGGTGCTATAACTCTTTTATGTCTAATGGATTGAGAAAATGGGATGTATCGCTCCATGCGTACACATCTGGTTTCCCTTGGTTATGAATGTTACTCCAGATGGTGATCAAGAAGGTGGTTTTATAACCCACTTTAAGAGGACTGTCTGCTGACAAGATATGTGTTTTCTTCCCTTGAGAGCATGCTGCTCAGATGGATAAGTGCAAGTGGTTGAAATTTGGTTGTTAACTCTGAATAATAATAATGCTTTGCATATCCACAGCATTTTTTTTATTCCAGAATGTCAAAGCCCTTTTAAAACAACCAGTCAGTGATTGGATCTGACCATAAACTTCCTTGCCCTAATCTTTTATTTTTCAATTTCATTCTTACATTTGCTAGATTATGGAAATTTTGATACTGAACTGATGACATGGCTGTCTATAGTCCTATATTGGAAATATTGCAGCTAGTCCAAAACCAATTTTCTCTCCTCTGGTTTCTATTGTAATCATCAAGAGCAAGTCCAGTGATTCCCATTTCAATTAGTTTTACTTGTGCTTAATCATTATATGGGCTAGTTTAACAATGCAGCCATGGTTGGATTTTGGAAGTGAATTCTAAGTCCTGCAGTCTATCTTATAATGCATTATTGGCTCATCAGCATCAGAAATTGGCCTGGCATGAGCATAAACACAATGAACACCAGGGCAACTTGATAGGCATGCAGAGAGTTATTGATGTTTAACTTATTTTTCTATAAAAAGTGATCTTAAATGCCTTTAGCACTGGAGAAGGAGAAGCAAACTTCATTTCATTTCTGTCATCCTAATGGTGACGTAAAAATCTGATTTTAAGATGTGAAACTGTGGTTCCTTTTCTCTAAAATCAGGGCTGTCCGACAATTTGCATGGTTGTGGCTTCACTATAACAGATCAGGAAATTACAGGCCTGGATGTAGAGGGGGCATTGTAAAAAAAAAAAGTTCAGTGTACAGTAATATGGCCATCCAAAGGATGCCTCCCCATAACTTTGAAGTGTAACATTGTCCAGTCTTTCCATCTCTTGAATAGGTAGCTCATGATTTCACATAATGGCTGTGCCCATTCTGTAATGGTATAACAAGGGGGAAAGGTGGCATCACTGCAGCACTTGGTAGATGATGCCTGTGTCCAGCATTCAAGAACATTCTCTTTTTTTAAGCATGCTGCTTATTTAAAGGGAAAGAAAATGACTGTCTTTCTATCCTCCTTTTCTTCATTCTCTCCCCTGCCCCCATGAGTGTGCTCCAGTACCCCACATCTCTCAAGCACACAATAACAGCAGCGCCTGCCTTTAGAAAATTGGGCAATTGACAAAAAGCCAGAAAGGTAGGCAGGACAGATATTTTGGTGTTTTATTTTTGCTCAAAATACAGCTTTGAATTATACAAACATTTCAGGAGGAAGAATAGGAGGCATGTTTTCATGATCCTTGGAGAGGAGGAAAAAACAGCAAGGGAGACAAAGAATGGATTGTGGGTGGCCACACTACCTGTTCATTTCCTTTGCTTAGTTTCTGATTGTCACTCCAGTGCCTCTGAGCTTCCCACAAGCTTCCAGGAACGCCAAGGAACAGTGGCTTAATTATGTAGCCTGATATTTGCTAAGGTCTGAACTGCATCTGACAAAGAAGCGTCCCTTTAACCTCAGCCAGATTGGATTATTACGCCAATTTATTGACACATATCCCCCTCTAGCAATACGTCCTTTGCTTCGGAAGTGCAAATACAAGCATTTGGAACATTGTGCTAGTACAGTATATTTATGTTTTGAAAAGCAATGCTATATTATTCTTTTTTTATGCACACATACATTCAGACAACAGCAACAGCAACAAAATCCCTTGAATTTAAAATAATGGATACCTGTAAGTAGGAAGTCACTTGAGAGATTTTGCTCAAGTAACATATAACTATCAGTGGATCACCCAGAGGGAATTGCTGCTGTATCTGGCAGAAGCTGTTTGTGGCAGAATAAACAGACAAGCACTCCATATATCATCTTAAGTAAGACAAATAAAGTTGTGTTTCTGCCTTACAACGATGTCATTGTCAGTTATATAAGAATAATTTGGTATGACTTTTTATGAATCTTTCCCCTGTGCAGTAGTACAATGGCCTAATTTTCCACACTGCATATTATAAATAATTTTCCTTCTTCTGCAGCCTAAATGCCAATCCAAAACTACTCTCCTGCTGAGTAGAAGGGTTTGATATGCCTACTATGAAAGGCAAGTTACCCACTTTCAGCAAAAATGGCACCGCTTTTCTTGCATCCTTTTTGCTGTTCATTCAAATCAATGAAACAGAAGGGCTTGAAAGAGATCTTTTCTTATATTGTCTATCTAAGGACCTTCTCATCTGCATATCCAATATTTTTAGAGGCTATCTAAAAATATTCACTCTGTTAACCAGTTTGAAAACACACCAATGCACAGGATAGAGAACCACGATAGCCTAATTTTCCAGACTTGGCAAGGTTTACTATTTGTAATGTGTGAAGCAAATTTTGAATCAGCCTAACCCAATCATGCACCTTCTATACAGGCAGAATTATTCTTGAGAGTGGATGGCTTCATGGCAATGAAAGCACCTGCTCTCTGCCCTCCCTTCCTCACCCACCTGGACCTGGTTAAAAATCCCACTTTCCTTGAAAAGCTGATGCCAAAAGAGCCGCAGGGCAGCAGAGAAGAACATGAAGGGAGCAGTGGCATCAGAACAAAAACTCTCCCAGTTACAGATTTTCTTTGAAGCACAGAAGCTTTCCCCATTAAAGTCAGTGGGAAGTATGTGTGGGCACAGGCTGGGGAAGCTACAGAAAGTGACTTGGGGAATGATGAGAACCGAGCACAAGTATTCCATAATAGCAGCTGAAGAATAATTAGTGGTAAACAAGTATTAGTTAATCATTAATTAAGTAGCTAATGGTTAATAAATAGAAGAAGAGCTAATAGAAAATACTGTAGATAAAAGTAGACAGATGTAAGATAAATCTAGAGATCAGAATTTAAAGCAAGGTATAAAATTATAAGATTAGTGCATTGCACAATGGAAGTACAATAAAAACTGGGTTGAGATAATAGAATATAGGAGTAAGGTATAGAACTATTGTAACATATAAGATAAGCTACTGTGCCTATGCCCCTAGAACAAAGATGTGACAATAAACATGTTTATATGGGGGGGAAGTATTTTATAGCAGTTTTTGTAATAAAACATGCTTTTTCACAATGGGAGTTGAGCTGTGTCCTGCCTCAGTCTGTACCATCTGTGAACTGCTGACATCCAGCATGGAGAAGATTGACAGAAGGGGAAGTTAGAGATTGCCACTGCATTTATGAGTCAAACTTTGTACAACATTCAAGAGTATAAAGATAAAAAGAAAGTAAAAAATAGCCCCTTTTTATATTTTTTCAATGGATGGGATACGTATCTGCCTTATCTGTCAACAGCAATAACTGAAAAATCTCCACTGATATTTATTTGCGCAGAAATAAAATAACCAATCTTACTGATGACACTGATAATTCAAGTTGACTTATATCAGTTAAAATCATTAGTAAAATGGAAGCAAATAAGAAAATTAACCTCTTCATCTGATGGAGTGAAAAAGGTCTTCATTAACCAGCAGGGAATAGCAAATTGTGGGGAAAGAAACCACAGTCCTAATATTATACATCTGCAGCAGGGAGAGGCAAACTAATATCATATGTGTAATTACATGATCACGGAAATAATACAAACTGTGTAATACATCAATTGTGTTGTGTGACACAATTAATCCAAACTTCTTTCCATTTGCATGACAATATGACACTGAGATTTTTGGCCACCACAATGTCCTCTCCATATAACTGCTATTGTTATGCCATATGAGCCGATGTGGCACAGTGGTTAGAATGCAGCACTGCAGGCTAATTCTGCTGTTTGGCAATTCAAGTCTCACCGGCTCAGGGTTGATTCAGCCTTACCGAGGTCAGTAAAATGAGGACCCAGATTGTTGGGCACAATATGCTGACTCTGTAAACCACTTAGAGAGGGCTGTAAAGCACTGTGAAGTGTTTAAGTGCTATTGCGATTGCTATATTCCATGCTAAAAATATCCCAAGAAAGTTCATTAGGTGAATAAATAAGCTGAAAAGGTCTGCTCTAAATGCCATTTTTAGGACTGTGTAAAATTTCGGATGTAATTCCTAGAAAATAACTCAAGAACAAATGTATTTATCATCTATCGATAGTGTAGTATAAAATAAAATAATACTCAAACACCTCACAATTATATGTAACATTGTAATAGTAAATAAAGAGACTCTAGACCAGGGTGTCAAACTGGTGGCCTTCACGGTGAAGTGGTGAATTATAGATGAAGAGTTTCCTTTGTTAAGATTTCCCTATCTGGATTTCCTTGTTGATAGAATCTCTTAAGGAAAGGCTATATAATAGCAGTGATGTTCAAATAGCAGAAAATTAAAATGAAAAAAAATAAATAATGTAAAGGCAAAAAGCTGTCTTTCATCCTGAGAATCTCATATTGGGCTGATTCTTCTATTTGTAGTCTCCCAATTTTAAAGCATGCAAGGAATCAACTGCTCCATTTCAAATATTATTGCCCCTGAACAATAAATGAGGGATAAAGAATGTTTGCCCTGTGTATATATTATTTCTAGGTATACACATACAGAAAGGCATCTCTTGATCTATCAGTGTGAGTGTTGGTTAATTTGAATATGCATGCATCAGTATACTCTGTACACACATGGGATTAAGCACGCCTTCACTTACGTTGATTGTATACCTTTATTCCCTCGCAGCCTACTAATTAATCTTTTTCAGCAAGAACTACTTATTATACTCATTATAACACTTCTAAACAGTTCAAAAGCCTTTTGCATTTCAAAAACCAATGTGCCAAGAATTCTTTTTCATTTGTGTGTCCTGTCTCATGTCAAGAAAATAGAGCTAGTGCCATTGTCCACTATGGGCTCATCCAGAGAGGTGCTTTAGCATCTTTCCTCCAGTTCCTGAAATGGAGAAAACTAGGCTAACAAAAGAGAGCTGATCTCTATTTGGCTTCAGTAATAAGGAGGGCAAGTGGACTGTCCTTACAGTTTTAATGAAGAATTAAGAGAAGGGCAGCTCATTCTGTCAGAGTTTCACATCTCACCAGCATTAAAATGGGGTAGGGGTGGGGTGGGTGGAAGCTAATTTAACAAACATATTAAAAGCAAATAAATGGCCTGGGCTATCTTTCAAGTTGCCCAATGGACAAGCAGTGCTCTGAGACACCTTCTATATAAATGACAGGAATGACGAAGTATCCGGCAATCACGGAAGTTCAGAATTAAACTTTATATTTCCCAATATAATTTTATTTCCTGCTACATATCTTTTTCTCCCTAGGATTTTTTTTTATTTTTTGAGGTTTTTATTTTGGTTGCAAGGTGAAAGGTGAAATAATTAATTTTTCGACCAACTCTTTTCACTGATGATACACATTTCCACAAAATTGGAATTCTTCTAGAGCTCATTGAAGTTTTCACTGTTCCTCTCCCCCTCCCACCACCCACTGGGCCAGGTGGATGGATTTTATTTCACCTGAGTGATCAAATTTCCTGATTATCCATAACCAAATTGATCATGCTGTATGTTACAAGCACCAGTTTGGGCTGCATATTTTTCAGCACAAAGCTGCAGTTATTTTGTGCAAACACAGCAAGCCTCTGTTTTACTGCTCTCCAATGGAAGTATTCAGAGTGTCAGTTCATGGGAGAGAAAAGGTATCAATTTATATTTTGAGATAAGGTCGGTTTTAATTATATTTGCTCACCTGGAAAAAAAATCCCTTTGGGCAACATTGTGTAAAGATAATTTGTAAAGATACATGGTCAATTCTTGGCATAATCTGTCTAAAGGCATCATCAAGCAAGGCACGAAACAACTCTAAAATTAAAATTCATCTTTTCTCATCCAGAACAAAGGACAGAGAAGGTGGGCAGTGGCACGTTCTATTTTGCTCTGTTCGGCTTGGCTTTGGAGGTTGTGAATTAAATATATTTGTTTATCCTGAATTATTTTATTGCCATAAAAGATACCAATGGGAAAATGCACCCTAGGGAATTTGACAAGAGACAAATTTTAAAAAAGGAATTTTATTTCTCAGTGGAATCTTTCACTCTGGGATTCAGGATAGGGCCCAGAGTGCTCCAATGTCTTTCTTACTTCCTTGTAATTCACACTGAATGGAGCCCTTTAAACTTAACTCCCTCATGAAGAGAGAAAATGGGCCAATTATGCAATTGTCCCAATTATCAGTGTCTCTGAGGAATAGATGCTATGGGTAGGTAGTCACTTTTATGTCACAGTCTGTAAAAACAAGCATGATGAAAGACATTTTAATGTTTTAAATATATAAACTAGTTGCAGAAACTGGAGAAAGAAAGGGACATAAAGAGAAAAAAAATCTGTACCTTTACATACCAAAGTTGTATTTTTAATAAATACATCAATGTCAGGTCCAAACCCAAAGACGACACACTGAAATCTAATCGTCAATTTCTTTATTTGCTTACACCTATTAGGCAGGATCTTGCCAGATTAAAGCTATAACCCTCTAACCTAATACATATATTCTGAGAGATTGTAGAGTCTGTCTACCCTGAACCTCTTCCTCTCTTTCCTCCATTCACTGCAGTCTATTATTCTGGGCTTCTCTCTGGAACGCACTGCCTTTTCCCTGGGAACTGGCCATGCTCTTGCCCCCCCCCCCCTTCCTCCTTCTCCAGGTGCACATTCCATCACACAAGTATTAAATACAAATTGATGCTGGCTTTCAGTTACTTACTGCATTACTGCTAATTGACCTATTTCAATTTGGTTTTTATTAGTTTGCTTGTTTGTTTTGATGTGCCATCTCCTTTTTAGAGGACATGGCACTGAAAACTCCCTCTGAACAATTGTCCATTCATACTGAGTTGGTCAGTTCTCTGACTTGCCATTACATTTCTTCTCCCCTCCCATCTACAAACACTGTATACTGTTGAGCATGTGCACAAGGTATACTGTGAACAAGAAATAATGAACAGACTATGCAAACATTTCTGCAGTGTTCCCTACATCTGAGGAGAGAACTGATCTCTTGGTGTGACTTGCTAAAATGAATACTCCAAAGTGAAGCAAATCATATAAAATTCTGGAATTCAAGAAAGATTGCAATAAACATCTCAATAGTGGCTACTTCAGTATCATCATTATCAACCACAATTGCTTCTGTTCTACCCCAAAACATAGTAATGTGGCAATATTTGAACCAGTAAAGATAGCATAGGCAATTTATTTAGGAATGCCCTTGCTTATTTCTGTGCTGTAGTTCGGTTTACAATTCAAAAGGTTAGATTCAAACTTTATGAATATCTACTTGCACAGCTCTACTAGGTTTTTATGAGCAGAGGTACAATTAACCTAACTAAAACAAATGTCAAAGCAGACTTCTTATCTCTATAAATTGGTTCACTCCCCCAAAGCATTTCTACTCTTGGCCCCATTTGCGCTGTCAATTATATTCCCTCATACCTGTTTGTATGCAGCAATAATATTTTTAAAGTACCTAAAATACTTAGGTATTAATTCCCATTCTAAAACCAAAACTAACATATATGCAGAACTAGATTTGGAATTAAGGTTGTTCAGTTAGGTTCCTAAACATTGTTCCTTATATTATATTTATGCTATCTAATAAATGATAATAATACAAAATTATTGCATCAGTGATTTGGGTAATTCTTTGGCCAATTTAAAATATGTGTTATTTCATGTGTATACTGAATGCTAGGAATATACTGTATTTCAGAATAGAATAGAATAGAATAGAATAGAATAGAATAGAATAGAATAGAATAGAATAGAAGCTGAAAGGGACCTTGGAGGTCTTCTGGTCCAACCCCTCCACTCAAGCAGGAAAACCTATGCCATCTCAGACAAGTGACTGTCCAATCTCTTCTTAAAAACCTCCAGTGATGGAGCACTCACGATTTCTGAAGGCAAGCTCCTCCACTGGTTAATTGTCCTCACTGTTAGGAACTTTCTCCTTAATTCCAGGTTTTCTCTTGGATCAGTTTTCAACCATTGTTTCTTGTCCTGCCCTCTGGTGCTTTGGAGAATAATTTGACCCCCTCTTCTTTGTGGCAGCTTCTCAAATACTGTCAGCCCTGTTTCTTCTTTTCTTTAGACTAGCCAAACCCAAGTCCTGCAGCTGTTCTTCGTATGTTTTAGTCTCCAGGCCTTGGATAATCTTAGTTGCTCTTCTCTGAACTTTTTTCAAGGTCTCAACATCTTTTTTGTAGTATGGTGACCAAAATTGGTTGCAGTATTCCAGGTGTGGTCTCACAAGGGTTTTATAAAGAGGTACTAATACTTTACATTTATTTATTTATTTATTTATTATTTAGATTTATATCCCGCCCTTCTCCTCGTAGGACTCAGGGCGGCTGACAATCAATTAAAATACATAAATAACAATACAGGTTTAAAATTAATTAAAAGAAATATTAAAGATTGTCCAATTTAAAATATTGATTAAAACCCCTCTAAAAATTACCCTAGGCCAGTCCTGCGAGCT
>NW_015386087.1:1635253-1648231 GCF_001527695.2 Protobothrops mucrosquamatus | reverse complement strand
TTCCACTCTGTATACAAAACAGTTTTGCTGTGGTATAACATATGCCTTTTAATTTAATTTAGTGACTGTGATATATGTGGAGATGAGGCTGTTGGGCTAAAATGTTCACAATCTTTGGGCTCAGTCCGTGATGCAGAAGAAGGTAGTGTTTTGGCTGAAAGTGAGCAGGTTCAATCCCTTGGATGATGACTGCAGGCTCAACAGCAGGCTATAAATAATAAAACCATTTATGTTAATTACTAGAATCCCATGCTTTCTCAGCAAAAGCATAAAAAAATCAAGGTAATCAGAAATAAGAATAACAGAAATGGAAATGCTTTCACTCCACTCCACTTATGATCATATTGCCTAATGACATGTCCTATTAAGAATTCATAAGAAAAAATGAGCGAGCTAGCCCAGCAGCATTGGTTTCTCACAATGGCTAACCAGTCGTCTATGGCCTAGAAATGAAAAAGTTAGAAGTCACTTGCTTGATGCACTGGTAACTGGAGGCGGCTATTGTAAAAAGTGACCTTTTTACAATTAGTATGTGTTCCCTTTACATTACGGTAGCTAATGTACCATGTACATTAGCCACCATGACTAATAGCCATTGAATTTATTCTCCATAGTTTTTTCTAATATTACTTAAAACAAAGCATGCATTTTGGGAGGGCTATTGCTTTATTTTACAATAGTAAATGCTATTATTTAACTGTGAAGTCCTACTTTTTATGTGTTCTGAAGAAACTGCTGCACTGAAGGCACCAGACCAGACACACCTAATATGCACAGCAATCCAGTAATGGCATGTGCACAGACACTGTATAACTAGGAAACTAAGGACAACTTGAGCAAATACAACCTATAATCTTAATAGCATAAAAGCACAACTGGTCCCTTGTCAGAGTCAGAAGTTTTAATCCCTCAGCAGCTGAAACATACCATCATAAACATTTTGCCAGCGAAAATTTTGCCAGACAGAGTGACGTCTTAGTCTATTCTTTCCTGATATGAAATGCTTTTAGACATTTCCTTCACTGAGTAAACTTGATTTTGTCTGAAGTTCTGAATCTAGTTTGCTGTTCTGGAACTCAGTCTTATCTATTGCAAAACCCCATAACTGCTACACTTTTAATCTACATATGGGCAAAGAAAAGTCTAGAGTCTGTTTTGTACGAAACCTTAACATGTTTCTTTTGGTCCACTTACACTTTAAAGCAGGGGTCCCCAACCTATGGACCACAGGGGTCCCCAACCTATAGACCGCAGGCTCTTGGCCAGTGGGCCACAGATATGGCTGGCCAGTGCATGCACGTATGGGTGCACAGTCCCCCCCACTTGAACTAGCACATGCGCAAACTGGGACACTATTGGGGGGTGGGTATCCGCAGCCCATTTGCACACGTGCTGCTAGCCTGGGTAGTTTGCGTGGCCCGCTACGGCACCAGTGCATGCCTCATGTGCAAATAAGGCTGCTAGTGCTGCCCCAGTGTGCATGGCTCCATGTGCACTCGTGCGCACACATGTGCACACCAATTTTGAAGCTGCTCTCCTTCCCTCCGGTCCACAAGCCCGGAAAGGTTGGAGACCTCTGCTTTAAAGTTTTAATCATTTGGGACTTTTCCATGTAAAGAAGTGCCACTTCTGTTACAAGACTGTCAGTACTAATAACATATAGCAGAGACTCTTCTGAAGATGTCCCCATTTTCAGAAGCCATCTCTCGCTCTTCAAAAGTGGGCTCTCTACACTGTTCTGAGATCTAGAAAATACTGCTTAAGGAATCACATTTCTCTCCTACTCTTTTTGCTTTTAAAAATCCTTAAAGATTACTCTCTTTAATAAGACTTTCAGAGGCCAATGGTTTTATGTTTTGGTTTAAGTGCTGTTTTTCTCTTGTTTATTCTATATTTTTTATCTTTTTCTTTTCTTTAAGTCTCTGACATTCCATTTTGAACAGAAAGTCAGCCTGTAAATTGATCAGTTAAATAAATATATAACCACATGCACTTAATCAGGAATAGAGAACATGTGGTCTTCCAGATGTTACTGAACTACAAGTCCCAGGACCATTGATCATAATAACTGGTGTTGTTATTTAGCAGCATATGGAGGACCACAGGTTCCTGTCCTTGCTCAAGATAGAGCAAATCTCCAAATGCATAGTTAGGGAGCAGACAAAAGACAATTTTAAAATTGTCTTCCTTCTCAACAAATACATGGATTTCAGCCACCTAGCCCAGAACTGAAGGATTCTTGATAGATCTAGGGCTTAAAAGATATAGAAGAAGAAAATGTAGGAATCACATAGTCAGACATGGTTTTGTCATTCTTGGAAAGAAAGAATGAAAATGTACGACTTTTTGTGGGGATTTATTGAAAAGCTAAAAAGAGTTGTCAGGAAACCTAATAAATATTACATCATAATGATGAATATTACACCCTAGCTAGTATATTTAGGAAACATTTGTCAGGAATCTGTCTACAAGGTACTCTATCTTAGTGTTCAAACGGAGTAACAGAAAGTTCTTCCAGATGAAAATGCAATTCCAGTAGTGCTTAATGTGGCCTCAATCAATCTAACGTTGCTGTAACCAAGGGCTTGAAATTACAAGCTGTCACACTATGGTGGTGATTAGAAGGCAGAGAATGGCATGTAGTGGTCTTATGATGGAGGTTGGGTTCTAATTAGAGAAGTGGGCCTAATATAAGTCCTACCCCCAAAATAAAAAAAAAAGATTCTTGGGCCACTCATTGCTCAGCCTTTACTAGATGAAGGATCCCAAGTGCAGAATTTCTGCCATGCTTTCATTAGACATTTGCCACCATCATAAACCCAGAAACACACAGGAAGGCTAGCAATTTATCCTCTCACATTTCTGTGAAAAGGCAGTAAAGATATATGTTTGGGCTCTACCATGAGGGAGCAGGTCATAGCACACAGTTACAGCTAGCAAAAGAACTGATTGACTGGCCAGTTGTCTGTGCTTAGCTATTCCCCAGAGAAAAAATAAAACAATTGGCTGATGCTCTGTGTGAGCTCCAGATTTATAAACATAAAATGCCAATGCTTACATAATCTTGACAGCCAAATGAATGTGAAAATCTCCCAAACAATCCAGATCAATCTTGGATATATTTTAAACTGCATTCAAAAGGATTGGGAGACAGAGAGCCTGGTTGTCAGAAGAAGTTCAGGGAAAGAACAAAAATAAATTGAAATTAGGATAAGAGAAAGGAGAGGTTTGTTTTTAATGAACAGAGGCCTAGAATTCTAAGGATAAAAAGTTACATAGTAATGGTTGTAAAGTTTGGATGTTACTGTATTAGGGATGTGATGTTACAATGCTAAGCTTTTTATTCAACATGCTTGTTGTAGCCCAAGGGCATGTCACCACACTTGTGAGAACTTTACTAGAGTGTTGAAGCAATATTATGCCAGTAACTGAGTGATTTGTTTTTCCTCTGGATTGAAGAAATTCTTATTACATGTTATAGTTTCCTTGGCTTACTAAGAAAGTCAGGAACTAAATTGGATCCTAAATTGGCTTGGGTTAGAATCTACACGTCATCTTACCTCTGTTTCAGGAAGCAGCAGGAATCTGCGATTACTTGTCACTGCGATCAAATGAAAGTCCCCTCACGGCTTTCCCATGTGTCACTCCTTGGATAGACTGCTCAGTATGAGCAATCACTTTTTGACAAACACTGCAGTACCATTGGTAGATCACTGATATCATTAATTCATGTCATGATTATTTACATGGGAAAAAAAACCCCTACAGTGTATATTAATAGCTGTAATAATGGCTAGAACTTACAGTACTTGACTTAAGGCCATTGCTCCGTTATTGTTTTCTTTGTCAGTTTAACAAATTTGAAAGGAGAAATTAAAAATTTTGGCAATGGCAATCAAATATATAATTTGTGTGACACCAGTCTCCCCCCTCCCGTTAGGCAGCATTGATGCAGCAAGAGATAGAATTCCACACCAAAATCAAGAGCCTTGCAGCCCAGAAAGTGACAGGTGAGGATGGGCTATGAGCAGCAAGTCCAGCAATTGAATATCTGTGATGGGACATGCTGGGATCACAGTGGCAGAGACTAGTACATACGTCATTCCCACATATATCAGTATATTTTTTTAATGTTCAGAAGTACTCTTCTGGATGTCTCTATTAAACAAAATTAAATGGGTATTGACCAAGGCTCTGTCTTCACTACAGACGTAAACCTACTATTACTAAGACATTCATTTTAAGTAAGTATGTGCATTATATTGCAATATATTGCTCTGATATTAGCACTGTGGAAAGCACTGTCTTTGAAGTTTTGAAACAGTTGGTACTCTGGAAAGCTGCTTCATAACCCTTCACATGTTGTCTTCATTTATGTACACTATCACAGTACTTTGTTTCACTGAGAGTAAATGCAATATATATGCAAGTGCATACATGAGCAGAACATCAAAAAATTGTCTACATAGCTGGTGTTTCTGGCAACTGGATGATAGTGGAACTTGAACATCAGATCAGGTTTTCTGCTATTCAGATTTCTAGAGTCTTTTCATGAAATACTGACTTAGGAGGAAGATTTAATGAGACGTTAACTTACTTTTACCTCTTTAGTGTTAAATAAATAAACTGAAGACATCGGTGGGTAGAATCATTCTTTCGAATTCAAGACCTACGTATCGAAAGAACTGTTCTACTACAGAAAAACCGGGTGAGTTTTCTCTAGACAACTCACTGACGTTTTTATACATGGATTATTCTGATGTACTACTGGCCATCTGAGGCTAAGCTTTTGAAGTAATGTGCAGGGCCTTGAAAAAAATGCATGATCTATGGAAATAAACTCTGTGCATTACTTCTCTATCATTTCGAGTGTCTAGGAGACAGAGGTTACAATTTAGAAATTTAATGAATAATGACAATTGGAATTGCCTCTACAGTAATTTACTAGGCACCAGAAATTTACACATTGATCCTTACTACTTCAGAGAGTTGCTAAACCTCAGGATCATGTCATAGATCTAAGACAAAACAGAATACAAGTATAAGAAAAAAGCCACAAGAACTGTACATCTTTTGACTAGATAAAAGTTGAGCAGAAATATAGTACAGGCTAAAAAAAAGCATCCAAATATTTTATGCCGCACTGAGTTGAGTATTATACTTCCAGAGAAAGAAACCTGTTTTTCAACTCCAGTTGACAGGCAAGTGGTGGTTTCATAGCAAAGAAACACTCAAATCAGCTGTAAATTGTCTACCTTGCTATAATTCAGAAATTTGCAAAGCTGACGCAGCCAAGGAAGAATGGGTATTTTACAAGAACTGTAGAAATTGTATTAGTAGGTCCATTAAAGTTAGGGGGCCTCCTATCTTGCCTTCCAATGGGCAAAGTTTCATGGGCTTAAGAGGAAAGAGAACACAAGGGTACTCTAGTCTGAAATTTTTGAAAGTGTTTTTATACAGTAAACATTGTGTGCCATCTCTGGTAACTCAGCTTTTTTTCCTCTCATGTTGCTCCTAATTGTTTTTTCAGCCAACTTCAGAAATTCCAGGATTGCAGAAGATTGACATTGGAGTTAGACGGCTGTTCAATCTGGATATGGTTACTATAAGAACTGACTGGTCATTTCCTTGGTTCTTGTCCTTCCTATCCATGTGGGGAAGCCAGTCTTGTTGGCTATGTCCTTTGTGGACTGTTCCACTAGCTCCTATCTTTTCCTAGTCTCCAAGCCTTTCCTTTGCTTTCCTAGATATATGCACACATGGATGCCTTCACTCCCAGATCCCACATTATCCCCTTGGACACTAACACAGAAGCTTTCTTTTTCCCCTTTTATGGTATCATTGCTGCTCAGCAGTCATGGAATAGGAAATAGGTTGTCTTTCTTTCCTCCATTCCTCTGTAGCTCCATGGAAACTTTGTTCCAAGGAAGAACTTTCATCCAAAATAATGCCCTCAGTTGAAATTTAAATAATTTTAGGGGAACATAAAGTATTGTTGGAATATTGTGGGGAATGGTGAGAAAGAAAGGGAAATAAATATGTATCAACCTGCCCAAGCAAAAATTGAATGAGTGCCCACTGGGAGCTGTAATGGTTAAATGGAGCAATAGTTTCTAGCAATGAGGATAGTTTGTTGACTTAATGCTGGACTAATCAGAATAATATTAAAAACAATACTAAGCACCTGTCAATCTGGAATGAAGGATTTAAGGCAGCTCACATCAGAACAGATCAGTTTTGAATCACAGCTGGAAAACATAGCCCCGGAATGCATTTTGCAGTGGGCTAGAGTGGGGAAAGGACCATGTCATCTATTGCTGCCATCAGTAGCCATGAGTGGCCAATATTGATGATGGTCCAAGCAAAACATGCAGATTGCCCTCAGTAAGAAAAGTCTAGGCAATCTTTATCCTCAAAATGATAAATACTTTCAAATTGTCATCTTGCCTATTGCCCTGCTTTCTGGGATGAGAGCTGCTTTTTATTGTAAAAAAGTTATACAATCCATATCATTTAAATAATTTAGAAGAATTTTAAAAATGAACAAAGGAAAATCATTAGATCTTTCAGTATTAAAAGCTAAGACTTTTTGAGTGGATGTGGGGAAATGGGTACTTATCACTTTGTTATATAACAGATATAACAATATTTTTACATTTTATGCTTTAAATATCATTTTTTTTCCATTTGGAGGGGAAACATTATTTTGCAGCAGCATACCTATTTTAGTTAATTTACTGCAATTGTTATGAATCGTACAAGCCTTATTTCAGAATGGAAACTGTAATTGAGATTCAAGAAACTACATCTAATTTTCAATTATCTTTAAACTTTAAAATAATAGAATAAGCAAGTTGAAAACTACTCAGCCAAAGACTAGTGCAGAAGCTATTTGACTTAGGCAGATGTCTATTTTTAAAATATCATTTCAATGGTTGATCTTTTAATGTCAAGCACAAAAATAATTGCAAACTGAAAATAAAAAGTTTAACAGTTGTTATTAAAGATATAACTACTACTACTACTTCAACAAATCTGATCATAGTTCCTGTATTCAGTGTTAAGTTCATACATGGCATTCAGTCAAGAAATTTCTAAACATTATTGTAGTTGTCCAAAGAACACTTTGTTCAGAAACATAAGCATTTTTGTCAATATGTGTAGATCTTTTCATTTTCAATTAAAGCACAAAAACCACAAAAAGCAATCAAACTGGGAAAATCCCTAATGAATTTGCAGATGGATGTTTAGCTTAGAGTACACTAGAATCCTAAACTAATTTTAATGGATAATTAACTTAAATTGATAATTTAAGACTGTTACGAATTTGGGAGTGGAATAACCTAAAACCTCTTTGGCAGACCCTTTCTTTTAAGGGTCCACAGTAAAAGATATTTATGATAGGTTGCCATCAGTCAGGTCGTCTCCTGGCACACATTAGTTTGTACAGCTGGCATATTCTACAAACCCTTCAACTAATGGTTTCTCTCTTAAATCCAGCCTTAGGAAAAAGAGCTCACTGCAGAGATTATGGTTGGAGAAAGATAATCTAGACCTCCTGATTTAATGTTGATATGCAAGGCTCTTTTGTTATATGGTTGATTCTTTAAGACCACTGTCAGTTTTGTAGAATATGAAAGATAAGTGAAAGCTATTCTCTTGGGAGTGACTGGCTGTCCTTTCAAGAAAAATGGTCCATCTTTGCTATTTTCAGTCTAGAAGTGAATTAGAAATGGCCAATGATATATTTACAACTCTTGGTAGAAGGAAAAAGATCCAGTCTAATTTCTCCCAATTATGTTATTCTATACTTGGGAGGGTTGGGTTTTTTGGGGGGGAGGAACAAAGGTGAATTTTCTTTAAATAGCTTATCCTCATTTATTATATATTTTAGGGGGCACTAATGTGCCATATCAACACCATATGTTTGTCACAAAGTTACTCTGTTCTGAAGCTTCCAGGTTTGAAAATAGTGGTTTTATGAAGACTTCTTAGTTTAATCCTAATTTGGGGGAAGTAGATATAGAAGGAACAGCATGAGGTTTTGTCTTGATTTTCATAGTCATGATAGTATCAATTTGAAAAATCAAACGAAATGAAAGAAAATACAGCTTATAATATTAACAAAGAGATAAAGAAAACCCTTCCAGGAGTTATAAGAAATATAAGCCTTTGCAGAAATAATGGCCAAGAGACAAAGCTGAATTCCTGATGGCAATGCATGGATTGGGTCATAGAACAATACAGATGAATGCCACCATTATTTCACATTATCTTCTTGCTCCTTCATCATTTGACCATGGTTAGGAAGAGTTTTCTGCCAGTATAAATTTATGATCAGAGAGCTTGGATGGCCAGGGGCCCTCCTTAAATATAGGAGTTTTCTGCATGGCAGAATAGCTGAAGTTTGCCACCACAGAGACAAAACATTTTGTGTCTTTACAACCTCTCCAGTCATTTATTCAATTTGTAGAAGCAGGACAATCAACTTTTAATTAAGGGTTTTCATTACAATTTAATACTTTATAATATCCCAAGAAATTCAGGATTCTGCACAGTGCTTTCCCTGCCCTTCATTTATCCTCTCAACAACCTTATGAGACAGGAGAGAAACAGAAAAATCAATTGTCTTAATATCAGTCTGAATCTCAATGGCTGGATATAGTCTAAAATTGAATTTTCTCAGATCAACTTTGATCCTAATGACTTCACTTGCAATCTGTGGCATCATTTTGACTCCTAGGACACATTGCTTCATAAGGATATCTTGTACTTTGCAAAAGGGTGAAGCCTATCTTGGTTTTATTTATAGAATGTAGGTCAAAAACTGGTCCCCAAGAAGTAAAATTTCCATCTGTTGATGTCTCCTCTTTGCCTATCCGTTTAGAAGGATCAAGTCAGACTCTCAAAAGCCTAAGAAATCTAAATAAAAGACAAAGTACTTTAGAACAAGCAATGCCCTGCAGGGAAATCTAAACAGCAGGTGATTGCCCTGGCCATATGTGCGGCAATTCTAGAATACAAAAAGGGCATTTAAGGATGCCATACTGGTCATTCCTCAGTCTTTCCATGCTTTCACAAGTTTAATGCTGAACCTTTGCATTATCTGAAAGTATTTTTGTTTGCTTTAATAAGCATTTAATGGAGCTCTTGGGAAAGTTAATGGAGTTGCCTTGGGGACTTGAATAACATCCCAGTATGTTCCGCATAAATTTACTTTAGCTGCAGGTGAACAAAAAGTTATGTTAAGCAAGAAAAAGAAGCCAACAGCTGCTGAATCCCTTTGGATAGCCTAGGGACAATTGGCTACCAACTGGCTTGCAAATTCTTATCCTTATCCAACCTACAAGGGGAAACAAAGAAATACAGGTTTGGTTTTACTTTCTAAATAGTTCTCTCGGGTTTTTTTTTTTTTAAAGCAGTTGTGAATAAATGCTCATAATTCTTAGAAAGGCTCAGATGCATCACTTTTTCATTACCTCTTTGTTGCTGGCTTCCTTCTTCCCTTTCTTTAAGAAGGAAACTTTATAATTTCCTGTCTTATTAAAGAAATGCATTTTGGAAGTCTGCCACTATTAACAGCGTCCAATGAATTTAGGATTGCTGAAATACAGTTGAAGATTTAATTCTGCTGAGTTCAGCTCTGATCTGTAGTAAAAAAACTGTAACCTTAGATTAAATGTTTAGCACTAGATATTGCAATTGCTGTTCCGTGTCATAAATCCTTGTGTCTATTGCTGTTCTGGACACCTCTCTGAGGATTTAGTCTCTGTAGGTAATACAGTGTTGCTGTCAACTGAATCTCTTTTCTGTTCTGGAGATGTGCTTGAATGTCTTAGAGCTGCAAATCTAAATATATGGAAAAACACTGAATCACTCATTCTATAGTATATTTGTATATGTATATATAGGTCTGTGTGTGTATGTGTGTGTTATAAAGCTAATCAAGTAAATTCACTAACAATCGGACAAGATTTTCCACAAACTGCAATAGAAAATCTATTGGAGTGGATGGCTCTCTATTATTATTATTATTTTTTAAAAAATGATCATGCATGACCTTCCAAGGTCACCAGTGATAGATCTGAACTCTCCGAAGAAAAACTAGCTGAAGGGGTTGGATTGTAGACAAGGCCATATTTCCCCAACAGAAGGAATAGGATACTAATTATCATTATAATACTGCTATTTATGTCCGTGTTTAGTCCTAGAAACATTGAAAGTCCACATCTCTCTAGAATTGCAGCAGCGTTCCAGATTTTCAGGGATTTTCAGAATTTCCCCTTCCCTTCCTCAAAAAAACCCAAATCTGCCTGGACATGTCAGAGATGGAATTTTCTTCATTTGAAGCATCTGCTACACAGTACTGAATTAGCATTGACAAGGATAGGTGCTAGAATGGCAGTCTAAATTTCAGCATAAGACTTGTCTAATAAATGAATACTGTAGATATAAAAGAGAAATATCTCATGGGAAAAATCATTTATATACAGTAATTGTAACTGGTAATTAGTTGAAAATGCTAATCTTTCATGGGTTGCTCTGGAGAAAGCATTGTTGGGGTTATCCTTACTAGAATTTGTGACTACAGACCTAAGCAAGATCAGTGTAATAAAGCAAGACTGAAAAATGTATACATCATCATTGCTGAAAACATTTTAAACTCATTTATTATTTTTTGTTATTTGTTAACATTTCTGTGGACTTGTTTTAGAAGTTTCCCATCCTTTGATGCTTTAATCTTTTGAAACTAGGCATCTGATTTACACTTGTTGGGGTTTGTTTGTTTGTTTATGTATTTATTTCATTGTGAGAACCACTCTTAATTATTGCACGCCCATTAAGTCACGTTTAAAGCATTCCCATATAGCCCCTTGGCTGAAGCCAATGAAGTGTCCCCTATGATCTTAAATATTCACAGTCCTCTATCAATCACTTTATTTCTCCTGCCCTTTTGACTAATGGATTAAGACAAAAGATATAATTGCACAGGTTTTTCAGATCATGCAGGAAAAAGGAACCTGATAAACATGATTCAGAGTTATAGCAACTTTTTTTTTTAATTTAGCAGTCAGCAGCAGATGGCATATAGGGTGCCAAACTGTTGTCAAGGGACAAGCTTCACATAATAGCCTCTTTTTTTTTTTTTAACTAAAAGAACTATTTTTGGATTAAGGGAAAGGAACTGTTTTCTTGTGTATGAAATGTCCATTTCCAAATCTAAAGGAAGAGAACTGAGTAGCATAGATTGCATATAATGTTTTGCTTATTTCAGTATTTGTTTGCAGCCAATATACTTTCCATAAGCGGTCATAATCATTTTCGGACACATGCTCACAAAGGTAGAATTGATCAGTGAATGAGATATGTTACTATTTTTACTTTAAAAACTGAAATCTCTGCTTTCTTTTTTCTTTTGTTCTTTGTATCCCCTTTTCATTGTATACATTAATTTTTATTTATTATCACAATTTCTGTATTATCCTAATCTCACAACTCAGGAAAGTGTACAACAATTTTAAATGGCAGCAATCTATTGAAAAGAAATCAACACAATAAAAAAATGGTCATATTCATCCCATCTATGCTTCCATGGCATCAAAGGCCCATTTCACAGGAAAGTTTTCAGAATTTCAGAAGCAGAAGAGTCCAAACCTATTTCGTGTGTGTGTGTGTGTGTGTGTGTGTGTGTGTAGAGGTGTAAGCTGTAAAAACTACAACAGTAAATACCTTGCCCACATAATACTCACTTCATATGGAAGCAGACCCTAAGCTCAGTCTCTCCTGAGAACCTAAAAAGAAGGGCAGACATATTATAGATAAGATGGTCCCTAAGGCAACCTGGTGCGATGCCATGTAGGGCTTTCAAGGTGATAAGCAGCTTTTTGAATTGAACCCAGAAGCCAATTAGCAACCAGCGCAACTGCAAAATATGTGTTATCCTGCAGTAGCAGGATCTATTTGCCAACAGCATGGCTGCTGCATTCTGTATCTGCTGTAGCTTTCAATTCATTTCCAAAGGCATTTTTATGTAGGCTGCATATCAATAATCCAATAATTGAGTAGTAGTAAAAACATAAATTTTTATTACCAATAACGTCTGGTATGGGTGGGGTTATAACTGGCAGCCCAGGTGAAGTAGGGCAAAGAGCACAGCTTCTACCTGAAGTTTCAGCAGGAACTGAAACTTTCACTTACAAAACTTACTTTTTCCTCATGAAGTCCAGACACTGATTTAGGATCTCCACAACATTTCTGTCCCAACCCATGATAATGATACAGACTTAAATATAATCAGAGTGGGTGTTACCTCATTCCAAAACAACACATGACTTCTCCAAATGGTTTCATGTAGTTATTAAATGCATAACACAAAAGACCAGGTCTTGGGGTACAGTACTCTATCTTAGAGCAATTGTGAGCTTTCTCTGTGACCACTAACTGTAACTGGAAATCCAGGACTAGAACTACTGTAAAACAGTGCTTCTATCTCCCAGCTCTTGCAGGTCATCTAAATGACTCCCCTGCTAAATGGTATTAAATATTACTGGAGTGTCTAATAGAATTAGGAAGAATGTCCTCGATCATGGAATGATCTTGACAAAAGTCCCCTGTCAGAGCAACAAACGCTATTTTCTCCCAGGTCTGAATTCCAAATGAAAAGGATCCAAATAATCAATTTCCCACACTGCTTTGTTGTCCAAAATGGGTGGATCAAGAAATGGCTTCTTCATTAGGGATCTCATCACAACTTCTTTCAAGGCTGGCACAATTTTACCCTCAAAGAGCATTAAACATCTCATGAATTCAGCCAACTGTGCTGAACTTCCTCAGTTTCACCACTCAACAGATTCCCAACTGACAATGAAAGAATGTTAATCATTTTATGTCACTAGTTTTGCCCAACTGATATTCAGTACTAAGCAAATAGAAATGAACAAATTGTCATTTAACTTATAAGTGTTATTTATAATTTTC
>NW_015386087.1:1615700-1634596 GCF_001527695.2 Protobothrops mucrosquamatus | reverse complement strand
AACAGATGAAAAAAAGTCATCAGCATCATCAGCTTTCAAGTCAGCATCTTTGTCCAGGACCCTTGTAACTCATGGAAATAAACCGTAAGGAGTTTTTCAAAATAAAAGTTAATATCGTGAGCAATGCATACTAAAATATCTACTTTTTCCTCATGCTGTTGGTTTTGGACTGTAACAGAAGAGTAAAGTACATGCTTCACCTGCAAAACCTGCTAGTTCCAGTACTCACATCTCCTGTTAGAGCTGGGGAAGGCTCCTGTCAAAAATCCAGGAAGCCAATGAATACTGAGCTACATTGAGTCAAGGACTAGGTCACCATAAAACAATTTTCTGTGTTTCTCTGACAGCATCAGGCTTTATTTCCTATCAACTGAAGATTTATTTAGATCCTCTATGCAAACCAAGGTGGAAATATAGGCTGTCCATACTGATTAATTTCCATTTGTGTGGGTATTGGTATTGTTTTAATAGCTTAGCACACTTCTAATTGGATAGTCTTCAATTGGCTTTCCCATTTCACAAAAACAAAACAATCAACATTTGTAAAGATAAATCAACATCTGAATAAATTTGAACTCTTTCTTGAAATAAATATCTAATTTTACTTCTTAAAAGAAGTATGCACATAAATACATTACAAGGGCTTTTTTTCCTTTATAGAAGTTTACAAATTACTCCAACATACCTTCAGGCCTCACCTGAACTTGGGCACACATTGTGAATAGTAAGTAAAGGAGACATCCTTGCTCTTGGTTACTAGTAACACTACAATGCTGGGCTGCAGCACTCCTTCCTGTAAATACCCAAGAAGTGATTTGTCCAAGATGGGCCATTCTAGACCAAGCAGGTTCCTATAACTCCCTGGAGATTTTCTCCTAAGCAGATGACCTCAGCTGTTTTTCTTTTTGGTTTCCTGCCATGAGGAACTGATCTCATTTCCAGTTAGGAATATGACTGCTCTTGAGTTTTAGCCTTTCCTTTAGAAGCTTTTACATGTTCAGCTTTTTCTCTGGTTGGTCTCTGCTGTTACAGAATTGATGGAGTGAGAACTAATAGCTGAATGCTAACTTTTGACATTATAGTTCATTCCAAGAAATTCTTATATCTTTAACTTAAATCTGATAACATGTAGTTATACTTCCAGCCAATTGCCTGCTGGAGAGAAAGGCAGGCACCTAGAAAATATAAAAGATCACAGTTGCCCTAAATTGCAAATTTTTCTGTACATTCAAATATTCCAGAGCAACAGGGATATAACAGTGGTTTTAGCTGCCCCATGGCATTGCCAAATACCAGATAGTGCACTAGAAAAAAGTTAGGGTTGTCCCTACATTTCTTGCATTTTAGTTGGATTATGCCTAATTTCGGCCTGGTACCACCATGACATACAACTAAAGTGTATCAGATTCTAGACAGTATTCTGATCACACACTATGGGCATTTTCCATAACACTGGAGATGGTTCAGATGGAAAGGCATGATTTTGCATGGTATTGCATTGCCCCACAAATTACTGGAATTGCTTGGCTGAGTCAAGACCTTCCTCCACTCAAATGCATGTCCAAGAATAGCAAAAACATGATTCAGGAATGCATGGATTCAAGGTAAGTGAAAGAATATTATGTGGCCAATATTTTTTCTCATCACCAATGCAATTTGCTGCAAGCCAGACACATCATATAACTCACCTAGGCCAACGGCTTTCATTCTTTCCAGAAACAAGGGTAAAACAGAAGACCGAGCAAGATATGAAAAAATACTGAAATTAAGGATAGACATGCACAGATGCAGAAAGAGGGGGAGAGAGAAGAAAGCTTTATTAGGCATGGAGAGAAAAGAGGAAGTAATAAGAAAAGGAGCTGCTTTTGAGAAATGCTGATCTACTGACACTTTTCAAAATACATGATAATTAGATCACTTAAATGTTCAACATATTGGAGAGATTGGTGAAAGATGGGAGTGGTAAAAAAGATTAAGAGGGTAGATGTGCCACATATAAAAAAGAACTAGGACTTTAATCATGCAGTTGTGTCTGCCATGTTACTTTTTTATTTTTCTTCCTATTTCTTCAAACCCAATCATTAAGTTAAGAAATGACCTGAGCAATTATGGTAACATTCCCTATGGCTGTGGGAATTTACGGTTTGTCAAACCCTGTCATACAAACCCAGAAAGGGAAGCTAATTTTCCTTTCTGGCCTCAGGATGTAGAATGGAATCCTAGACTAGAACAATCCATTAAAAAAGGGCTACTCCAAGATCTTCTTTTTTATGTCTTAAGTATTGGGAGATATAAAATAAGATTAAAAAGAGCATGGGGGTTATTAAGATTTCTCTTGTCCTAATCCCATAGAGCCCTATCTAATCAGGCATCCACAGACCAAAAATATGTAAAAAAATGAAATTCCGGCATCCTTTAATAGGAAGGAGGTTGAGATAAGCCAAAATAGTTGCTCCATTTTTCACCAGGGCAGTCATGATCAGCTACTATAGGACTAACATTCTTTTTCCCAAAAGCTGCAGATTCTGTTTGCCATAGTTTGCAGATCAGTCTTGTTTCGCAAGTCCAACACTTCTTCTACCATTCCCTTTTGTGGAACCTGTTGAAGTTATGAACCTGGAAGTCTTTACAGTACATTCTAAAATAAAATTGGATCATGTTTTTTTTTCTTGTAGGAGTTGGATATTGTGCCACTCTGAGGACCCCTTTGAAGGTGGGCAGAGTTAATGGGGGGGAGAGAGCTAAGACACAAGCACAGATCCGACAAAGCTCCAGCATACTACAAGACTTTAGTAAAATGGCATATTATTTGTATCAGGACATGAACTGCACCATATTAGAATAAATCATAACTGAGTGCATTTATTTAAACAATATATTCATATGCTGTCTTTTTTTTTTAAAAGTCATTTCTAGAATTCATCAGCAACATTCGCATTAAGTTAGATGCATTTGAAATTAATAGGGCTTGTGTTAGGCATGCTGATGGCTAATTTACTGATTTCAATGGTGCTTCTCATAAGTAATTTACTGTGAATTATGCTCAATTAAAAAAGAAAGAAAGAAAAGGAAAAAAGCAGAAGCATTAAAAGAAAAGAGCAGAACTGGACAGCAATAAAATCTCAGGCTATTATACAGATGGCAGGTTAAATTGAAGTGGCTTTTTGCATTTATAGTTCATCTCTCACAAGGCCAAAAAAAGGAAACAAATTACTGTCCAGAGGATATTAAGGACACATATATAGCCAGGGGTGGGGGAGTGGGGGACTGGTTGCTATGTATCTTAAGTCATATATCAGCCTGCTCCCTTATTCCTCAGTGCTTGTAAAAACAAATCTTTTCCTGGATCTGCAGTTCCAACACTAGCAGTCTTTCTCTCAGATGATTAGAGCCATGTTTCCTTGCCATGGCTGTTCTCTCATCCTCACTGAACAAAATTAGCAAGGAAATAAATTGTATCTAATAAATATGAAGCATCAATAAAGCTTCAGTGGTATCTTTGTCTAGGCTCAATGGATCTTTTCTGTAGTTTTAGCCTAAAACTATTACCAAGCCACTTCATATGTAGACACAAAGAGAGATATTGAGATAGAGGTAGAGATGCACACACACACACACACACACACACGTGTGATCAGGACATTAAAATCAGCAGCTGGCCGTTTCATTTCAGTTAATGTTTAGATGTTTCTGTGGTTTTCCCCAGGGGGTGCACTCAACTGTCCCCACCAGTGGGACACTGCTTTTAGTCCATGGGGTTTTGTTTTACTTTAAATGTTAGACCTACTTCAGTTAGGGGCTCCTGCTGGTTTCAGCTTTAATAGCCAATTGCTGTGTAACATCTCCAAAAACTCTCTCTCTCTCTCTTTTTTTTTTTAAAAAAATATATATTTATTGCCATTCATGCAATCCGTCCAAAACACTGAAAAAGTTTTAGCCAGAAAGCTTCACTTATCTCTTAACACCATACCTGTTAAATGCTAAAGTTCTTTATTTGTGCATTTTTATTCTGGAGTTCTTGATACTGAGCCTGGTTGTTTGCTTGCAGGCTTTTCACTACTCAAATAGGTAACATCATTAATATGAGTGAGTGTGGAGTCTGCTCCCCATTTTCATACAGTAGCTTGCCCTGCCAGTGTTGGTGGGGGTACGGTTTTCTTCTTGGTAGTTTCTTGATTTGGGTACTTAGTGTTTTTTGGTGTTAATCTCTACCCACCTGTGTGTTGATTGCTGGAGTACTCTATTACTGGAGTACTGAGTGACTCAAGAGTAACCCAAGTCTATGTAGTCTTCCTTTGTTTGTATAGTCATTCAAATTTTGCATAATCATGAATGCATTATAAGGAATTCACCTTTCAAGCACCACTTCCTTTAGATCACATGGAAAGCTTAAATATCAACTTTCTTCACTATTTTACGTTAAGTAATTCAAGGTGAACTATGTCCTCCTTTCTAAATTCAGTTTTAAATGCTTTAAGAATAATATATTATATTATTATATATATTAAATTAGGAGGAAGGAGGACTCTTAGTTATTAGACCGTTTTCATTTCCTAGTGTACTTTCACAAGTTTCTTATTTGCTGATCTCTGTTCCTGGGAGGGTAAGGAGGAAACCTTTTCTTGGTATCCCTGTTGACAACTTTTTAAAAGTAATTTGAAGTTATTTCTTCATTGTCTCTTGAAATTTAGTTTTATTTGGTCATTGTACAAATTACATTTCTCCATCTTTTTTCTTGAAATAAATGTAACATGATAATCTGGAAATATTTAATAGCATTAAGATCCTTAATTAGAATCTTAATCATTTGGGATGAGATCCACCTGTTTCATTAATTCTGAAAGTCATCTCTATTTACATTGCAAACTCTTTAAATCTGCAACTTTATTTTTATGGTGCCATTTAAATAACCTATAACATAACAAGGAAAAGTTAAAAGGAATTGCATTGATTGTGAACCACTCCCAAATGTGCATGGGAAGCCACCTAAAGCATAATACTTTTAACACTGTCAGGGTAAATATGGATGCTTGCTTTCGCTTAGATTTAGACCAGAAAAACTATACACAAAATAACTTGAGAACATAAGCTCTTTCAAACATTTCTGCTTGTGTAAGATGATTGCCACAATGGTTGAGTAATGGTTAAGGTGTTGGACTAGAACCAAGAAGGCCCAAATCAAGTCCATACTGGACCACAAAACTCACAGGGTGATTTTGGGCAAGTTTGTTTCTCTTAGCCGGGTCCTGGATTTAGCTAGAAAATCAGAAATTATCTATTGTCTAAACTAATCTTTTGATGTAATGATAAAAATTCATAGTAACGTTCACCAGTTGTGCCACTATGCAGAATCATATGGAAAAGCTGGGGATGAATTTATTGAATTGTTTAGTGGCTGCTGTAATGACACACTCAAAATGGGAATTATTATAGCAGAATTAAGGAGATGTATAATCATAGTTTTATAAATACTTAAAGTCATTCTGTGGATGAAATAACCCGATAACCATTTTTTGAAGACACCATGTTCTTGAAATTTCAAATGTACCAACTACCCCAAGAACATTGGAGACCCCTGCCATAACCTAATCTGTTTTATGGTCACATTTCATTGCCTTTGGAAAGCTTTGCAGCCTTATCTATCTTTTCCCACACAACACTATCACACACACTGTTCCAAGCAGAATATTTCTTAATAAGATCATCCTCAAAAAGAAAAAAACAGATCGAAAAGAAAAGAAGAAGAAGAAGAAGAAGAAGAAAAAATGCTAAGGTTCTTTTTATAATGAATATTTTTGGCCTTCATGGAGTTGTGATAGGCTCACTAGAATTCCACTTCACAATTAAAACACTCACTGTCTTCAACAACATCTTCACTTCATTATTGACTTGCTTATTTTGCCCAGTAAATGCTGTTCCCTTTTATTATTTTTAATTCTAGAATTTACCTCTCTCAGTCCCCTCGCATTGGTTCCTCCCTCTTGCATTCCAAGATGAGACTATCTATTTTCAGCTTCTAATTCTGATCATTTGTCCTTGGGATCAGATAACACTTCTATTCTCAGGATGCTTTCAGCCAAATATCCTGTCTATATAAAATGTACTCAGGGATTTTTGCAGTTCTCCATTCTATTTTATTCCTTCTCAGAGATTCCCCTCCCCTTTTCATACTAAGCAATTACTCTTATTAATTATTCTGGCTAACAGTAATTATCAGCAGTATGCACCCCTAGTCACATTAATAACAGAGATCTCTAGGACACTGAGGAATTGTGTGGCAAGATTGACTTCACCATTTAGATTTCCAGGCTTCACAAAGCAAGTGAGGCAGTTTTGTTCCCTTGTCCACTTCATAAACACATCCACACCATTATAACATAATTCACCATGCTGTATAAAGTATTAGATATCTGAGACATTTACATTGTACACAAACAAGCATTTACTGCTACGATAGATACAAAATGATCGAAATGTAAACATTATCTCCTGACCATCTTTCTGATACCCATCATGCATACATGTTAAATTATCAGCATACTTGGAGTAAAAGGATCATAGGAAATTGTCATGTACTAGTCATCCTATTGGTTAATTTAACTCCATACTGCACATAGGAAGTGGTAATAATTCTTCTAAGTCTGAGTCTGGATTTTTTTCTTTTAGAAGGAATTCCAATTATAATTTTATTTTTAAAAGATTTAAGTCAGAATAAAAGGAAAGAGATAATTAGAGTATGCTTTGGACTATTCATTATATTTGAATTTACATGGAGTGGTCATCCACCAGGAAGTCTGTTTGGATTTAAAACAAGATGCTAAGGTATTAAGTATAGGTGGCTGGACAGAACTTTATAAATATGATTAAAACAATATACAATAAACAAACAGCGAAAGTGATTGTGAATTGAGATTATACTGAGAATTTTGAGATAAGAAAAGGTAAGGAGACAAGATACAGAAATTAAAGGACTAGAAATAAAAGCTGAAACATATAAAGTACAAGCATTTGCTGATGATTTGGTATTTATTTTAGAAGAACCTTTGGAGATGATTCCTAAACTACTGGGAAAGATAGAACAATATGCAGAAATGGCAGGATTCAAAATAAACAGAGAAAAAAAACAAAGTAATAGTTAAAAATCTTACAGATAAAAAAAAAACCAAATGTCCGAAAAAATAGAATTGCAAATGGTTAAAAAGGTCAAATATCTTGGAATATATTTAACAGCAAGATGTTCAATGATAAAAGAAGATAATTATACAAAACTATTGAATCAAATAAGAGTGCATTTGGAAAAATGGAAAAACTTGCAATTGTCAATATTAGGAAGAATTGCTACAGTGAAAATGAGTATACTACAGAAAATCTTATTTTTATTCCAAACAATACCTATAAAACTTGAGATTTTTTTTTGAAGATTTAACTTCATTAATTTTGAAATTTATTTGGCAAGGAAAGATATCTAGAATGAAGATGAAAATGTTACAAGATGCCAAGGAAAATGGAGGTTTTGGTTTACCAGAGTGGGTTTTATATCATCAAGCATCTGCATTAACATGGGTAAAAGAATGGATAACTCTTAGAAACAAAAGGCTGTTATATCTGGAGGGGCATGATTTACAATTGGGGTGGCACACTTTTTTATGGTATGGGAAAAATAAAATTCATAAATACTTCCAAAATCACTATATAAGAAATGCATTATTAACAACATGGGAAAAAATAAATGTAAAATATATTTGAAAATTCCAGGGTGGTTGTCAACAATGGAAGCATTTGTACACCCAAATTTAGTGGACTTTGAAAAAATCTGGACATATAGAGATATTCTAAACTCTGAAGGGAATTTAAAATCCAAACAAGAAATGGAAAATCAGGGTATCAATTTATCATGGCGGGCACAGTTACAAATGCAAGCTAGATATGATAAAGATGTTAAACTGTATGGATTTTATAAGGAACAAACTGTGTTTGATAAGAGATTGTTAACTTCTGATGAGAAACTAATTAAGAAAATGTATAATTTCTTATTAACTTTGAAAATGGAAAGCAAACAAGTTAAAGAAACAATGATAAGATGGGCGAAAATTTTTAGATACAATATAAAACTAGAAAAATGGCAAAATTTATGGGAAAGAAATTATAAACTGACAATGTCAACTTCTACAAAGAAAATTTATATAAAATGTTTTATAGATGGCACTTGCCACCAGCAAGCTTAGCAAAAATGTTTAAAAACATGTCAGATAGATATTGGAAATGTAAACATAAGTCAGGCACTTATTACCATGTTTGGTGGACATGTGACAAAGTAAAGAGTTATTGGAAAAAGATACATGCTTGGCTAGAAAATATGTTGAGAGAACACGTAGATTTTAAACCTGAACTTTTTTTATTAGGTATAATGCCAGAAAAGACTGATAAACAAAGTATATATTTGATTTTGCATGTTACAACAGCGGCAAGAATTATATTTGCACAATATTGAAAAAAGGAAGGAATACCATCAAATGAAGAAATAATTAAAAAAATACTAGAATGCGCAGAGATCGATAGACTGACTATGAGACTGAAAGAAAAAGAAGAAACGGAATATTATCAAACTTGGGACTTATTTTATCGATGGCTAGAGAAAAGAATAAAGGATTAGGAATTAAATATGTATTAGCGAATGTAAACTGAGACAGCACGTTTGTTGAATAAATATTACTGAATGTATGGAAAAAAACCCAATAAAAACTTTTTTAAAAAAAGTATAGGTGGCTGAGTTCATTCATTATCTGGAGGTGAATCCACTTTTGTAGTATCTCAAGAGCAAAAGATGTCATGTGAAACATTTAAAGCATTACATCAAAGGTCCAGCTAGTCCATTCAAATGGACAAAAATAACACCCATAGGATTCCTAGGATATTTTCAAGGCTTTGCATGAGAATCTATGGTGGACTAGACATCTCGGAAGGAGATCTCTCTTTCTAGGTAAAGGAAGTATTGTGAAATTATCCATTTATACTTTGGACAGCTGCACCTCATGAGCAGACACCAGAACAGAGGTTTTTGTACTTAACTTATCAGTTGAGCAGCTGAGGGTCAAGGAATTTCAATAATTTAGCCAATATTGACACAAGGTTCATATACATGCCACTTTCTTAAATACTTTTGGATGTAATCAATTTACAGCTGAAGAAATATTTTCTGAAGGGCAGGATAAGAAAATATCACCTGGGGGTCAACATTCTCAGCTATAAAGAGGAAAAATTGTTTTAAAGATTTGAAAAGTTTTGACAAAGAACAAGGACTGGATGTAAGAAAATGTAAAATGGATAAAGGGAACAATCTTTTGGAAAGATTTTTAAAAATATTGGAATTCAAATAGACAAATGAACATTCCCTTATTACAATTGATGGATTTTACAAAACAAAAAACAAAGATAATATGAGCCAGATTCTGATGAAGATGATACAGTGGCAGAATTTGAAAAGATATAAATACAAGATTTGCAAGAATAGCATTAGCATTCTTTGTCAGAAAGAAGACAAAAGAAGACAAATTTTACAGCAGCATTTTAATACATGGCTGAAGATTGATAGTAGATTGTTCTTAAAGAAATTCCTATTAGAGACTTGCATGAGAAGAAAGAACTATTTTTTTTAGCTGAGAGATTAAACAAAAAGATTCCATTTTGATAGGATGAATTGGAAGGTGTGATTTTTACTTTTAAAACAACAGAGGTTTAAACTGAATTATGTCCAGAAAATGAAAAAAAATCTAGAAAAAAATCAGAGAGGAATTGGAAGATTTCCAAGTCAGATGAAACTATACAAAAACTTCAGCAGGTGTAACCAGAAATGGAAAGATATGACATTAAATTAGGCACTACAGATAGGTATTTTTCTAAATTTTTGACATGATTATGGATTACAAATACTTAACATGCAACATAAATGGAGCAAGTACTCCTCAAAACAAAAATAAAACATATTTAAAAAAATGAAAACAAGGTACCTATAAGATATCTACAAATTATAGAGAAATAGAAAAATATAATAGAGAAAAGAATATAAAATATCAGATATATAAAAATTTGCATCAATTTATTTCAGCAAGAACTAAAAAATAAAAAATGGAATTATTTTATATATGAGTCCCCAGCTAAACCAGAACTTTTATTGATTGATGAGCAAGGCAGAGTTTTGGGTGTGAAAGTTAATTTGCACAGGACCAAGACTCTGATATTGGGAATTTATGTCCCAAATGAGGATAAAGTACAGTTCTTTCAGAGGTTTTTCTTATGAAAATTGGTGTTTCCCAGTTGAATTCTTCTACAAATATATTTTAAGTTTAGTTTTGAAAGTACTGGCCCATATCAATAGCCTGATCCTAAATAGCTTTAAACAAGCCAACATGCCAGATTCATTGAACCCAACAAACCGTTTGTATTCAGAATCAGATTGTTATAATGCAACAAAAGCAATTATTTTAATTTTTTAACAATGTAGTTCTATATGAGTATATATTTAAATGTAAGTATGCTTAGTAGAGATACTTTCATGAAAGTATACTTCAAAGGTAGTGTACTTTTTTAATGACTTAGTAAAAATACATATGACTGAACTATGAATCCCCTTAATTGAAGTAATACATATGTTAACTTATTTTGCTTTACGCTTTTCAGGTGCAATTTTGCTATCAGTTATGGGCAGATGATTTTATTGATTTTGAATGCATTTGTGCACAGCTAAGATGCAAAACATTAGCCATTCATTTTACATTGCTGTGTTTTGTTTTGTTTTCTTTTAACAACTACATTTAAAACTGATTTGCAAAGGAAGTCTAACAAGGAATATTTCATTCTTTGTAGGATGAAATTATTTTCAGTTGAATTTCTGACAGACCTGTGAAGTTGGTTTAATAATATGCTCATGGAAATGGAGCATTCTGGCTATATTCCCTTAAAATCCAATAAAGCAGATGACTCCAAGCTGTAATGGAACTGATGTTGTCAAATGGCTTTGCTATTTGAATATGAGCGTGGCTTGGATTATTGGGGAGAAAACAAGCAATGTGTGATTGGCATAACTTTTGACAAGGGTCCTAGAATCCATCTGGTTTATGGCACTGTCTCCTCCATATCCTCCCCTGCTCTCTCCCCCCCCCCCACTTATTTGCCCAAGATGATGAAAATAAAATGTTATAGTTTAGCTTCTGGCTTTCTGCAACAGCAAAACTGTCAGCAAGCATTCAATAGATACAGTCCTGAGTGTGAGTTTGTAAAAGTGAAATGTGCTCCCAACAAGTCCCTGTAACTATAGGGGGGTGGGAGGTGGGGAAATGCTTATGATTTTATTTTTTTAAAAAAGTTCTATTACAGTTGTTTCCAAGTCAGCGGCTTTGAACGCCACTTTCTGAAAGGCACAAGAGACCTTGAAATGTGCAAATCTCTGGTGTGAAAGAAAGATATTGTTCAAAGGACTTTTACAAGGCTTTGTGAACTGACCTTGATTTACCATCCAGTGTGAACTGGATAGATGACTGTTATAATAAAAAAACAAAGCAAGACATGGGACATGTCATGGCAGTCAATTTCCACTTAATCTTCCCAGGATTAGTTTTGTTTACTTGTTTTTATTTAAATAAGTACCTCCAATATTGGGGGAATTAGTTCTCTCAGTGTGCTTCATTAGTGTAACTTACCACCACAAAGACTGGCTGTATTGAGAAAGATTACGCCATTATCAAATAATTAGGAATGCCTTAGCAGGTGCACACACTTACCTTTGCAATTAAATCCTTGTTAAAACGTGGAATTTCAGAGACTTGAAATGGTTCCTTGATCCCAGAGGATATAGCCCAGAAACTTATTCTATAAAGCAGAGATCATTTGGGAACAACAATATCAAGCAAGGAATCTTCTTTTTCATGAGCTATTTATGAAGCACACATGAAATTTTTAAAAAGGCAGTGCCTAGTGCTAATATGGTCAATGTGAAAAGTTCTTGAGCTGATTTAAAACCCTCCTATTTAAATGTTGGAAATTATTTGCCTTGAGGGTTCATTGAGGTGGTACCAAATAGTTGGTCTGAACTGATCACAGCAAATACTAGTTATCTTTCATGGCATTAAAGTTTCTTGCATAGATAGCAAACACATACACATATATTTCTGGTTTCCTACTGCAATTATTTATTTTCAGCAAAGCATTTGTTAATTATCAAAACATTGCCCAATATTTGTTGGCTTTGATCTTATATGCACTTAGAATATGTAAAACCATTTACATCAATATATATCTATTGTTTAACTGCATAGGAATAAATCTATTGCTTTTGACCTTTTGTGAAGATCATTTTGCTTATGGAACATTTATCCAATAACCATATATTCCTTTTAATTACCTGAGAACATTTCTGGATAAGGAAAATATGCTGCTTATTAGCAAATTTGCATGAAAGACTGGCATGTATATTTCAGTATGCAAACAATTTGATTTGTGGAAAAGTTGCATGCAATGATGTTTCCATAATGGTGTTATATTTTCTGTTGTGAAGTATTTTCTATAGGGGAATAAGGCAAGACATTAAAGTAAACTTTTATGAACATGATGGAAGCCTCTTCTACTATAGTCCCATCTTCAGTTTTATATATATTTATTGCTGCAGAATTCCTATTGCTTAATCTAGCATACAAGATTATAATCCATGAACATTTTATGTATTCAAACAATCAATAAAACTGCAAAATAAAGAACACTTTGCAACAGTGTTGCCTTTGCAACACTGTTGCAAAGGCAGAAAGTGACAGAGAGATGTTTAGAAAGCTACACTATAAATTATTGCAATTAAATTACTTAATGTTTAAAAATAATTTTTAAATAAATGGAATACAAACATTTCTTTTTTTTTTCTGCAAAGTTGAGGAGAAAAAACTCCTCCCAAAATTACAATTTAGAAGAAAATGAAGTACTCTCATGAAGACTGGAGATAATTTTTAAGTCAGTTCAACAGAAGTTTAATGCCATAATTCAAGGTGATAGAAATTACTGCCAAGCAGAAAAAAAATCCCCTCCATTTTTTTCTACCAGGTCTAATTCAGTTTGATGAAAGAGATGGCAATAGAAATATTTCCAAAGTGGGAGGTGAGAAGACTTTCAGAGAAACATTGACATCTTCTCATAGGTGGATTTTGTTGTTGGGCGTTCTTACTTATGAAGCTGCCAGAGGATGCACATGAATCTCCTGTCTTTCATTTTTCAGAATCTCTCTTGAGAGCTGCACTACAGCCTCTATGGCTTCCCAAGGGAAAATGTAATGAGCAAACCTTTCCCATTGTACTTTTCTAACAGTGGTGCAACTGTCATTGCTCTGCCCAAAGGGAATTCCCTGGAGAAATTATCCACCCAATTTCTCTGCTTAACTTTTTGATGGGGCTTTTTAAAGGCAGTTTATGTTTAGTTTGCCTAAAGAAATAACTTTGATTGTAAAAGTACAGATATGTCTTTTTAATACACTTTATTGTCATTGCTGGAGAATGATAAGTTGGTGGATCAGAGACCTGATCCAAATAAATGAAAGCATGAAAAAATGTTTTTATTTACAAATTTGCTTGTTCCTCAATGCATCAGGCAAGTACAGAATTCTTAAAATATTATGGGAGACTTCTCAGTTCTTTGTCTTTTGCAGAGGGACAAGCCAATTTTTAGAATGAGATTTTTAGACAAATTGAGTTAGTCTTAGAAAATCAATTTAGACAAATCTACAGCGATGTGGGTTGGAGGATGCACCAATTCTCTACATAATTTGAATAAATGGGACGTGAGATGGCTCCTGAGAGCAGCACTGACAGCCAAAAGAATTATACTGATGGACTGGCAAAGAAAAATCATGCCATGAGTTGATTTATGGCCTATTGCCTTTCTGGATATAACTAAGTGGGAGAGAACTCCCTTTATTTGTGCTAATAAAATGGACATCAGTTCTCTCACACAAGTATAATTTCAAAGCTAGTGATATGAAAGGCTGGCATCTAGGATTCCCCCCCCCCCCACTCTTCCATCTCATGTGTGCCCTTGTGGTAGTCTGTTTCAGCTGACATTAAAGTATTAAATGTCAAAACCAAAACCCATTTCTATGTCACTTTATGAGCCTTTCCTTAAAAATCCAGCCTCATTATCCACACTGGCAGTCCTTAAATGGCTGATCATGAAAACATATATTTTTATTTCTCATAGTTACTGTAACATTTGGAATATGTATTTTTCTACACTATCTATCTACTTCAGATATTATTTATTTATTTATTTATTTATTTATTTATTTATTTATTTATTTATTTATTTATTTATTTATTTATTTATTTATTTATTTATTTATTTATTTATTTATTTATTTATTTATTTATTTATTTATTTATTTATTTATTTGCTGCTAAAACTATTTTACCAGCTGGGTTCATTGCTCAGAGGAAGAAATGAGAATATTAGTAGACCTATCACAAATTATTTGGAAGAAGTGCCTTGGACTTCTCAAATATTCATCAGATAGTTGGCCCTTTTTTTCAGCTGTCTGCGTCAACTTGAAAAAAAGAGAGGATGCCACCACTTTAAGAGTCATTTTAATGAGCTGTCTCCCTAAAACAGCAGCAGCAAGATGTGCCTGCTTTAATTAATAGCAAAGAATGATGTGTTAGTAGAAGATCCAATAATTCTCAAAATGTGCCCAATCATAAATATTAGTGCGCTCCACTTTACAGCTATATATGTGTTTGTTTTGTAATGCTTTATTTCGTCTCTGAGAATTTGGGATCAAGATTCTTTGGAAATTAGATATACTCTTTCTCTTTCGCCCAAATGAAAATTACTTTCAGGAACCGTTATTTCCTAAAAATGGCATCTCAGTCTATGACAACCCTTTTTTCTAGGCAAGGATGGAAATATTTTGCCAAAAACAAAAGCTGTTATTTTTCATTCTATCACATTGGCACTGCCTGCCTGTTAACTACCAAACCAGATTAAAGTTTATATTAGAATATATAGCCATAAATAACTTGATTTCATGAGCAATGTTTAATCTGACAAAATCTGTTCTTGGTAAATTCATTCTGAGTTCTAATAATTATTATTGTGTTTTTAAAACATTTATAAAACAACTACTTTTTGATTTACTCTACGATCTTTCCAGTTGTCTATATCTGGCCTTTCTAAAATTTCTTTTTCCAAACAGCTTTTGAAACTATTCTCACTCTGAAGAGAGTTTTTCTGTATGCATAACTTAGAATATATGGCTATATAATTTGGGTTTATCTTGAAAAATTTGAGAGGAGTCAAATGTGGTCAGTACTTGAATGGGAGATCACCCAGATAGATTACCAGGGAAATATCACATTTGTAGAAAAGGCTGGGAAGTTGAAAATAGCACCCTCCCCAGAAGCTTTCTTGTTGTTGCCCAAAAAAAGTACATGGATGTATCCATGCAGTCATCGGAGAATGAGGTTTAAGAGAGTCTTTACCTTTCAAGGTGGCTTTTTTGGGATACACGGTCAGGTTGTAATTTCAAGGCAAAAACAAGGAGCGTCATTGTCCATCATGAGTGTTGTTTAACATAGCATCTTCCTAGCGTATTGAACATCATTCCTTGAAAGTGAAAACTATACTGGTTAGGAATTCTAGAAGCAGAAGCCTAACATATTTGGAAGGCATCTGGTTATTGAAAACTACACTATGTATTCATTGTGGTTACTAATTATTCAATATTTTAAGCATGTTCTGTAAAAACATATTAACCAAATTAGAATGCTTTTCATTGTAACAGGCTTGATGATGGCCATTTTAGCAGTCTTATATCAATAAGGACAATATTACCAATGTATCTTTTTTTAATCACTGCTTTTCTTCTAATCCTTTTTTAAAACACAGCATAGCAGGAGTAGGCGTTAACATGCAACCAAAGTAACTTTTGTGGCTGCCAAAAATCAAACTGTTGGAGAGTTCCGTGGTCATCTAGTTGCCAGATGTCTGGCTGTGCAACTCCCTGGCACTAAACTGAATGTAGAGACAGATCTATGGATGGGATCTATTAATGTTATAGTTACCATCTGACAACTATTTAATAGCCATAGCCCAGTTTCTAGCAGGCAGGTGTTCAGATCACAAAAAGGGGAGGAAACACACTACCACAACTGGTACTGCTAATTGATGAGACTGCTGGCAGGCACAGCAGAGAAAACAGAAATGGCATTAACATAGAAAAAGAACCATTTCATTGCAGGAAAAAGCACCTTTGCTTAAGACTATCTGAAGTTCTTTGCAAATATACGATCAAAGTTTAAGACTCTGCTGGTTAACAATATGTTTCTCAAAGTGAAATTTCTAGAGTTCTTGGAGCCTACAAAGGCACCACTGGGAACTTAGGGGACACAGTAAATGGCTTATATTTTCTCATTGCCTCCACACACATCCCATGCCATTCTAGGTCAAATGCAGACAAAGAACTTATACTTCTTGGGTCCTACAACATGACATTCTTTGATTGATGGGACCTAAAGCACATCCTCACATGAGATCTAATAAGTTGGGTAAGACAACTGAAGACAGATGGTCCTTCTCCAAGTATTCTGTGGCCCTATGCAATGAAGGTCTTTATCGGTGACAATCAGCACCTTGAGTTGCAGTTAGTAACCAGTGCAGTTCACATACCAAAGGTATACACTAGGAAACATTGCCCACAATGAGGCATTTCAAACTGAGGTGAAATTTGTGAGAGTTTACCAGTTTTTACTTCTAGCTGAACTGACCAAGCATTGAAAACTCAAAACTATTAAGAAGGGTAAAACTGCCTTCCTTTCAACATTTGTCTTGCCAACTCATGAGTGGCTGGAGCAATAGGAAGAGAAATAGAATATTAACTATATACAATGCTTCTGAATAAGGAGGTTCTTCTCAGCTGAGAAAGCAAATATCACATTGTCTTTGTTCTTGTAGAGCAAGTTCAAAGTGAATCCCTCTAATCAATGGCTCTCATAACCACTATTTGGACAACATTCTTTTGACGAAGCATAAGCTGGATTCATTTCCAATTGCTATCAGGAGAAATAGTTGTGAGTTGATGCCACAGTCAGCAATTTACAGGATTTATTTCCATGCAATATTGGATGTTGTTAAGTCCTGGAAATAATGGCGCTTGAGACGAAACATCTCCAACAAGTCTTTATTGTTTGCTCCATTCTACGAACAACCAGAGCAGAGGCACGCAGGCCTCTATTTATACCCTCTGATCCCCGGGCAAGTTCAACCAATCATGAGGCGGGCTTTTCCCGCCTTGCGCATGCGCACAAGGCTGGCCCTGCTCAGTCTGGTCCTGGGCAGCTTCTGCAAATGCCCGGGACTCTTGCAACGTCCCGAGCCTGCATCTTGCAGGCTCAGGACACAACACCCCTTCCCCCTGGATGAAATAAGATTGCGCCCACATGGACACCATCCTATAGATGGTAATATAATTAATAATAAAATAAAGTTACACAATGTATAAGGTGTGGGACTGTTCCTTTGAACCGGATCTAGTGACCCCCCGACCTTGTTTCGTTAAATACAACCAGCCAGTGCATTCAGGTCAGCTATTGCTATGTACCTGCTCACCTTACATAATCGGCTAGGTGTTTGGGAGGGCCTCTTACCCTGAGCGACCTTCTCAGACCTGGAGAGTTTGTATTGTTATCCCCGTTGCCGCTTGCTCTAGGTGAAGTGCCCTGTGAATGACCAGTGACTTCAGCTTGGCTTTCCAGCCCATCTCTGTAATTGAGCAGTCAGGGCCCTGTTGGTCGCTAAACCTGGTTGATCTACCCTCAATGGAGTTGTCTAACCCCTGTGAGTTCATTCCCGTGTTTCCTGAAGGAGTGTGGGATCCCTGGCTCGTTTCTGTAGTGCTAGGGACAAGGGATGCTTCCCTGTTAGCCCTGATGCGTGAGGACATCCTCCTCTGAGCCCTTTCAGCAAGGGACGTGTTCCCCCTTTGTATTGCCTGCTCTCTTGCATGTTGTGAGTTGTGAGTATGCTCCCAGGTATTCTCCGTGTCTGGAGTATTGCTTGATATGGGTGGATAATTAGTCTGCCACCGGTGGGACTCCCAGGCTGGAGTGTGTGTGGGGGTGTCTATGTACTCCCTTTCCCACGAACTGCTACCTGAAGCACCTGTGGAAGTTGGGTGTTGAGTACCCATTTCCCTTTCCCCAGCCAACATAGGCTGTTGATGTTGAATCCCAGAATGCATTTCCCATTCCTCCTCCCCCCCAGAGGAGACTGAGAAGGAACCATAGGCGCGTCCCGCCTCACACGTAATTGATCGATGTGGCGGCAAAGCACGCAGCCGTCTGGCAGGGACACCTCGTAAGACAGAGGCCCCGAGACTTTGCAGACCACAGCCGGTACCCAAAGGTGGCCAGGCCTGTAATTCCTGGCCCAGACAGGATCACCTTCACGTAGGACCTGTGGTGGGTGTGGCTGAGACACCTGTGCAGCTACACGCTCCGGATGCAGCCTGTCCAATTTAGTCACGAGCCGACGACCCCAGCGGAGTTCGGCCGGGCACTTACCCGTGGCAGTGCACGGAGTAGTACGATGTGCCAAGAGAAAATCAGCCAACCTGTGATGCCAGTTGCCGTAAGTCAGCTTCTTGAGGGCGTCCTTGGTGACACGAACCATCCGTTCAGCCAGACCGTTGGTGGAAGGATGGAAAGGAGCCGAAGCAGCATGGCGGATCATGTTGGTCCGAAGAAATCCCTGAAACTCAGTAGAAGTAAATTGAGGACCGTTATCCGACACTAGAACATCTGGCAACCCGTGTGCAGCAAAAATGTTCCTCAACACCTGGATAGTCTTGGCGGCTGTGGTAGAAGACACAGGCA
>NW_015386087.1:1604281-1613877 GCF_001527695.2 Protobothrops mucrosquamatus | reverse complement strand
GATGTGGCCCTTCTTCCCGCACGCTCGGCAATTGGCGGAACGGAACCGGCATTCAACTCGCTTGTGTCGTCCACCGCATCCAAGGCAACGAAGCTCATCTGGGCCCTTGTCCTGACGATCCTTGGACTTTCTTCCAGCAGCTTGGTAAAGCTTATCCACCTCTTCTTCAGGATCTTCGTCCGACTCCTCGCGCACGCCTTCCTTGTGAATAGTGGCGGTCTCAGGAGCGTTTCTCTTGGGCCGCATGTTCTTGACCGCCCCGCCGGCAGCTTCTTCAGCCGAAACCTCTCGCAGAGCATCTTGAAAGGAAACATCTTCCCTGGCGAACAGTCTCTGCTGCAATTCTGAGTTTCTCAGCCCGCATACAAAGCGATCGCGAAGTCTTTCTTCTAAGTCCTTGAAGTCGCACGGTTTAGCTGCTCTTCTCAAGGCCGCGACGTAGTCTTTTGCTGATTCTCCAACTCGCTGATCTCTCTGTTGAAATGTGTGCCTCCAAGCCATGACTGATTGCTTAGGCTGGAAGTGTTCCTTTAAGGTTTTCTTGAGGTCGGAGTACGATACCGTTTCCAGCGAGTCTGGGGAGATTAAACTCTCGGCGATCTCAAAGGTGTCTTGCCCACAAACGCACAACAATGTGGCAGCCTTTAAGCCTTCCTCTCGAATCTGGTTTATGCGAAAATACGTCTCGACTCTTGCCACGTAAGAGTCCCACCTCTCTTGTTGAGAGACGTCGAATTCTTCTAAACGCCCAACTTTACCCATGATCGATGATCAAGTTTCCTTCTTCTTCGGTCGCACGCACCCTCCAGCGATTTCGTACTGGCAGGATAACGCTGACTTCCACGCCGTTTCTTTCCCGGACTTCTTTGGGTGAGTCTTCTAGCTTTTCTTAGCTGTTGAGACTGAATCCCACCCTCGTCGCCAGTGTTAAGTCCTGGGAATAATGGCGCTTGAGACGAAACATCTCCAACAAGTCTTTATTGTTTGCTCCATTCTACGAACAACCAGAGCAGAGGCACGCAGGCCTCTATTTATACCCTCTGATCCCCGGGCAAGTTCAACCAATCATGAGTCGGGCTTTTCCCGCCTTGCGCATGCGCACAAGGCTGGCGCCGCTCAGTTTGGTCCCGGGCAGCTTCTGCAAATGCCCGGGACTCTTGCAACGTCCCGAGCCTGCATCTTGCAGGCTCAGGACACAACAGATGTGTTTAGGGCTAAATTGTTTTTGAGATCCCACAACATATTATCTACCATCAACTCAGGTAAGCATGTCCTAGGAACAGGCCCGTGTGTCAGCTGTTTCATAAAATGTTGCCATCTGGGGGCCACAGATCAGAGCTCTATTTAGCTGAATGATGCAACAAGATTGATTTGCATATGTTATAGTGAATTAATACACATTACCATCCCAAAGTAGAAAAACTGAGAGGGACAGCATGAAACAAGCAGGTCCAATTATGCATCCAGAAAAGGATAAACCACCGAGAACAGCACTCCTGGTGGTCCTTGCAGGATCCTGCAATGAATGGCATCAACCTGTATTCCCCTTTGAGTGTGTTTGGGAGTTCAATAGGCAAAATGGATCATTTAAATTTTAATAGAAGCATAAAGCACTGGTTCATCATTTCAGCATGGCAGAAATTCAGCTCATTTTGCCCTCAATGGGAGATAAAGGCAATTTGGCCCTCAAAATCTCCTCTTCAGTGATATGCTCCAACACTAAGTGACGTGACATTTCTGAGCAGACGTCCTATATTCCTCACACATACATTGGCAATGTTGATGGGAAATATTTCATATTTAAAACAGAGCTTAGATGTTTGCAGACCTTTGAAGTTTTCTGCAAGTGCCATTTTTTTTCTTAAAGTTCAATAGATACATGAAAAAGTTGACATAGTGTACATTTGTTCAGCTACTTGGTTGACCTATGAAGTTGCCCACTTCGTTTAGCAAAGTTTCCTGAGAATAAAATGGATCATACTAATATAAATTGTATCTCACTAACATTGTAAGATACTTGAGAAAACAACATCAAAATACAGGAATAGGAATGACTTGATATACTCCCCATCCACCCCCCACACGGTGGATTTGGGGAGTGGGGAGAGATTTTGGCAAATTGCAAGAAGATCTTTTAAGAGATCATAAGATAAAAGGAGAGCTGAAAAGGACCAAATTGAGGAAAACCTGAGTGAAAGTAGCATAAATTCCAGCACTTCTGTCCAGACATTACAATATATTCAGGACTGCAAAAATCTTGTTTATGCACATTACATTCCAACTTTATTGATTTTAAATAGTTTTAGCAGGCATAGCATAATTGTACACAGCAATGCAAAACCTGTATGTAAGAAATGTAATTTGTTAGGAGACACAGAATATTTTACAGACTGAGTTGGGGATAGGGAAAGCATGAAATGAGATTGTGCAGTTAAATACTGAGATTTCCCTCTTCTAATTCAGCATGTTCAGGGTTTAGAAAGTGTGTGTGTTTGCTTAGGGGGGGGATTTCCCATCTGCCCCATTCCCATCCCCATTTCTGAAGGAGAAAAGATGAACAGGCTGGAGTCAAAGGTATTTCTTCAAACAAAAGCACTTATGATGTGGTAAACAGTGGCAGACCAGAGAATGCCAGTGTGTGTAAGCTTTGTTTGAAAAGTATCATTAACATTAATTTTGACAAGTAGCCTCTCCTTAGGGAGTCTGGGTTTCATTCAGAAGGCCTTTACTTATGCAAGTAATCCTTATTGATATGAAGACTCCTTGATTGTTCGGATTTGCCTAATCCTAAAATAAAAACATAGTTCTGAAGATGCATGATTTATTTAGGATTAAGCAAAACAAAAAGAAACAAAAGGCTAAATTATTATGAGTTATCAGAGGCCATTAGTTACATTAATCTTTATATTAGGTAGTATTCTGTACAACAGGAACTGGGAACATGAGCTCAGCCTAATCTAGTTTATGAAGCCTCAAGTGAAGCCTCCTCCAAGCGTAGCCCCATTTCTTTTTTGCCTTCTGTGGAAGCTAGAATGCCTGCAGAAATGCTCTGTTTGGGGCAACCTGTACTTTGGAAGAAGTGCAGAGTGCCTGAACCTATAATACATTATAAATCATGACTAACAAACAAACCACAATGGCTAGATTTGCATAAATTCTATGCCAACCAATACAATACAAATCACATTTTGCTTCGTATTTTATGAAAACCAGCCCAGCATCAGGCAATTCAAATAACAAGAGCAATAATTTCATTCTACATCATTTATGATATCACACTACAGTCATCAACTTATAAACCTGTATAAATGTGATGAATGAATAAATCTGTCATTCCATCTTTCAAATTTATATTATTTTCCTTGCTATTTTAATATAAAAAAATCTCCTTTAGCTCAAAGAGATGACCTTCTAGGCAAGCACCATATTTCCCAGTATGACCTCAGGGAATGTGAATAGCCCTCCCTCTTTAATGCACTATTGTAGCAGCATCTGAATAGGAAAATTTAATTTAGCTATCAGGTTGATCCCTATGTAGTCCCAAAGCTTACCAGATGACATTGGATCATTCATTATCTATCAGAGTTGTTATAACAAAAAAGGAGTATTGTGGACTATTTGGAGGAAGACTTAGATAAATGAGTTTATCTTCTTTTGTTTAGTGTATTTGTTTTTCTCATGAGTTTGACTAATATCAACTATTAAAACTATTTGTACTAACTGTTATAATAATTCTTTTAGCAGTAACTTCTTCAATTGCATTTTGAGTTTCTTTTGCCTTTCTTGGCCTTCTACTGATATCAGTTTTATTTATTATAAGTTCTAGTATAATTGGGAAAAAGAATATTCTATCCCATTTTGTTCAACAAACTGTGCATAGTTTTGCCATATATGCATATACCTCATATTCTTTCTTGACCACCACAATAGCATTACAACTTATTGGTCTTGCTAGAAGAGAATAATGAGAATTATAATCTATTGTCACACACGGCCACAACCACATAATTTGCTTACCATTTTCTATGCCTTGTCCAAAATCATAGGCATTGTATGTTTGTATGTTTCAGATGTGACCACATCATAAATTTGTTTAAGTGGCTGTCACACTTTAAACCCTTTTCTAACAAGCCTTTGTATGAGATTTTTGCCTGGCATTGCTCTCCATAATAACACTTTCATTAACACAACCTCTCTATTTGTTAATCATCAAAAATTCAGATCCTCTTCCCTCCTAACAAAATATGTAAACTTAGTTTTGCGTTCTGCCATCCAAGTAAACTTCTTTAATTTCACTGCCTTAGCTGAATGTTAGTCATCTGAATACTGGAGGCTTTTCTGTATGACTGTGAATGTCAGCTTGTTACATGGATTTTCCTGATTACTATGCCTAATTGGTAGCAAGAAAATGGAGGAAACACACTGAAATATAAAAAATGACTGATCTTTGTTGGTACAGAAAAAGATTCAGAAACTCCTAACCCACAATTATAGCTCTCAAGCTACATAAATTGCAATGGACCCAAAAGCATTAACTACCCATACAGCATATGTAACTTCTACCTTAAGTACCAACCAGAGCCAAGAAGCATCACCAGCATGAATTCCAGTGATGAAGGTGGTCTACCTGATAACACATGAAAACTACTACCATGTGGATTTGCTGTTGGAAGCATTTCTATCCATTGTTTTAGCCTTTCCACCCTTTTTTGTTGTCAGCTGTCTTTGTTTCATTCACCCAGAGAAGAATGAAAAGGAACATTGGTCCCAATAGCTGAGCTTGATGAAATTGTGCTCTTGCTGAAAGAGCTAATTTGTCAGTAGAGATCCTCCTCAATTCACAGCTTCTCCTAGAGCAGCAGCTGGAAGCCATGGACAGGCTTTGCCTAGCTCTCACTGAGCATCAGTTAAGGCCATACCAAATCGGAAAGACTTGACAATCATGATTTCTGCCTTGATCACTTCAGGATGAGACTATTGCTCCATGTTTACAAGGGGCTGCTTTTGAAGATTGCTCTGAATTACAGCTGGTGCAGAATATAGTAACCAGACTATAGATTGGTAAAACCCATTTCCACAGAATTATACCTATTCTGAGATCAATTATCTACAGTTACAGAAGGATCTTGCAGACTTGAACATCTTATCCAAACAAATGCAAGAAAAACAAAATGTACAGTTATAGAATAGGTGACATCTAGCTGAACAGTAGTACTGTGAGAGGGATAGAGATGTCCTAGTGGACAACCACTTAAGAATGAGCCAGCAGTGTGTTGCAGCTGCCAAAAAAAGCCAATAAGTCCTAAGCTACATCAACAGAAATATATTATCAAGATCACATGAAGTGATAGCCCTATTTTATACTGCACTGGTAAGATTACACTTAGAATATTTCATCCAGTTCTGGTCACCATGATATAAAAAAGAAAGAATGCAGAGAAGCACAACAAAAATAATAGGGGTCTGGAGGATGAATTTTATGACGAATGGTTGTAGGTACTAGCAATGTCCATTCAAACGAAGAGAAGGACTAGGGATGACATGATAGCAGTCTTCCAATATTTGAGGGGCTGTCACAGAAAAGAGGGGGTCAACCTATTTTCCAACGTATCTGAGGGCAGGACAAGGAGTAATGGGTGGGAGATTATTAAAGAGAGATCCAATTTAGAATTAAAGACAAATTTCCTGTCAGTGAGAATAATTAATCAGTGGAACAGATTGCCTCCAGAAATTGTGGGTGTTCTGTCACTGGAGGTTTTCAAGAAAAAAATAGATAACAATTTGTCCAAAATGGTATGGAGAAGTTGAAGTAGAAGTCCACTAAGATCCCTTCCAACCATATTATGTTCTAATAACCACATACTATGGGCCACTCTAGGAAATATCCCTGGCCCCAATTCAGCTTACATTCTGGCTCTTAAACTGTCAGTTAACATTCAGCTTGTAGCATGAGTGTGAATGGACTCACTATGTTATTATTAATATTGTTAACAATTTTATTACTACTATTATTTTTATGGGACTGATTATCAATGGTACTTTTCTTCTTGTTGTGAACCTAGAATCTTTCTGACCATGGCAATGTATAAATATTTATATATGTATAAATATTTAATCACTAACTAAACATTTGAGAAAGGGATTTTGTTTACACAAGAGCCATATCTTTAAAGACAATTTTTAAAAATACTGCCTTATGTAACTGAGTCTGACCTTTTTTCTTCTTGATTGCCAACTCACTTTCTTCTAATCAGTCCCTATAAATTATCTCTTCATTTCCTGTCTAGTAGTAGAAATAATTCTTCCGGACAGGAAGGCACCAAACCACATCTGTGTCCATGACTGCAGCCAGAAATAGTGTTAGTGCTAAACAAATATTTAAAGAAAGAAGGAAAGGATGGTGAAAATGGCATGGTGGCTCCATTACATTTATGAAAATGAATCCTACCACTATGGCAATAAATCAGTTTTATTCAGCATCCTACAGAGGATAAATCTTATTTTATGTACAGCCATGCTCTCTTGAAAGAAAGATTCTTTGCCATGAAACTCCATTTCTTTTTTCCACTTGGGATCTACCATGGCTTCCTCATGATACAGGGTCTTCCATACAGTTGTATTTGCTTACAAGTCATAATACAATGTTGTACATTCTTATCCTTGCTTAGTATTGACAGTTTTAAGCCAGAATTGAAAGTATTGAATTCCTTTGATTAATCTTCTGCAGCCAGTAATGCAAATAGCAATGTCAAATGGCTTTGTTTAACATAGGTTTCCTCCCACTTGTGCACTGGTGCAAGTAATGCTTTTTGGTGAACTGAACAACTGCAACACTTTCTGTTGCACTTTTTAAAATTTATTTATTCTCTTATAAATGATAGATGGCACATCTTTCAGGGCAGCATTTCTGTGCTGCAGCAGACAAGATAACAGGAGTAAGTGAACGAATATTTAATGGTATATTCCCATGAGTGGGAGATGACAGTGTATCTCTCAGGTGGCCAAGCAAAGTGGAATCACAAGTAGGTCAAGTAAACACCAAAAGTGCTATTTTCTTTTCCATCTTCCTTAAATGACCCACTTCCACCCATTTGATATATACTTATTTAACATCTTATAAAATAATGAGTCATTGTTGGTTCCTTTCTACTCTGTTATTTTTCTTTGTGCTGTAATATCGATTGTTTAAATGGTTTTATCTGCGAACTAAGATTCATTTACTTTACACATGGAATGATAATAATCCAGCTAATTCTCCTCAGGCTGCAATGAATTTTTCCTAAAATATATATACATTCTCTATTTGTTACATTTATATCCCACCTTGATTATTTTTACAATACTGTAACTCAAGGCAGCAAACACATACAGTACTCCTTCCTCCTCCTATTTCTTCACAACAACCCTGTGAGGTGGATTGGATTGAGAGAGAGAGAGAGAGAGACTGGCCCAAAGTCACCCAGCTGGCTTTCATGACTAAGGCAGTACTTGAACTCTAAGTCTCTCGCTTTCTGGCCTGGTGCCTCAACTGCTAGAGAAAACTAGCTCTTTAATTCAGAATTTGAGGATAGCATTCATAAGGTGCTGGCCTAGAAATCAGGAGACTGAATTCTACTCCTGCCATACTCCTGGCTAGATGACTTTGAGAATGTGACTTTCTCTCAGCCCAGCCCACTTCACAGGGTTATTGTAGGGAAAAGAGGAGGAGGAGGGGGAGGGAGAGGGAGAGAATAGGGTATATGCCATTACACTATCAGACTTGGAAGACTGTTGTCAGCTTTTCCAGGTAATACGATCAGATGAAGTAATTGATCTTTATTGTATGGTTACATTAACAGAATCTTGCAAGTCCAGCCATCTCTTTTACAGTCTGAAAAGTTAAGGTCTGAGTTTCTTTCTTTGCCCATTATGCAGCTGCAACTCTGATTGTTCCCTAGGTAGCACATCTTCCTCCCAAGATCATTCTCATATATCATTACAGAAACCAACACCTTAACCATGATACCACACTGGCTCTCTTATATCATACTATGATTTGAGTTTCATTTTCAATTGACGGCTATATTATTTCTGATGGATTATTCACGAGGTTGTATTTACTCACAAGTTATTTAAAACAAATCATAGAAACTATGTTTCTGTATGCCCAAAGTTATTCTTCAGTATAATTAGTGATGAGAATTAATACAAAGATAATAGGAATGGAACATTGGCTCAAAATACTACCTTTCTGTGAATGATACCATATAAAATATATCAATACACAGTCAAGTCAGTAATAATAAATAATAATAGATTAACAACAAAACAACAACAACAACAACAACAACAACAACAACAACAATAATAATAATAATAATAATAATAATAATAATAATAATAATAATAATAATAATGTTCTTTAATTCCACAGAAAGTGGTGGATATATAAAAGCCAGATTCTCTGGGAGACCTACAATATTATCATTTTGCCATTAATCAAACTGTTTCATCTCTGATGTCATAGGTCTAGTCAGCTGATTAGAAAATTATCTTGCAGCTAACCCCATCTTCCTAAGACACAGCTGAATGCTAAAAACACTAACTAGTTTTCATAATTATGCCATTTCTTAAAAAGATATATGAGATAGTTTTTGAGGGGGAAAAAAGAATTCCATGTCTTTAGATTCTCATCATGGAGTCAATTTACCAGACATTTTAGGGGGCACAGTTATGCCATGCCAAAAATAGAAGTTTTTCATGAATTCCCAATATATCTGGAATGCCCAGGTCAGGGAAGGCAGCCTTAGAAAAATATGAAATATTCAAAATATTGAAAGCCAATAGGAGAATGAACTTTAATTCAATAATTATCAACATTTTTTCAAGAAATAGTTGCATTCTAATGCTATATAGCTCAGTGGCAGAATTCAGAAAAACCTAAACAAGGTGTTCTCCATATACTGTACTGGAAGTTTCAGAATTTCCAGTCAACATATCTAGAATATAAATGGAGTTGTTAAAGTGGCAAGGCAGTGTTCTAGACTCTTTTTTAAGGCTGAATAATAAGAAAAAGAAAAAGAAAAGAAACAGAAAAGAGAAAGATTTGTTGGCTCCTTGGCCCTGGCGCTAGCCTGCTCCGGTTGGTCGGGCGGCCTGGCGTTGGTTGGGCGGCCTGACGTTCGGCCCATTTTCGGCCCGATCCTACTTTCCAGTTACCCAGCTTCCCAGCCCGGGCGTTGGCCCTGTTCCAGTCGAGCGGCCTGGCGGCGGAGGCTTCAGTTCCGGCCCTGCTCTCCCCCGGCCCTGTCTTTTCAGCGGAGGGCCTGGTATGGCCCAGAGGACCCCGACGTCGGCCTTGTCTTCGGCCGTTGGAGGCCCTGGTGAGGACTGGAGGGCACAGAAGAACGTGGCCCCGGCTTTGTCTCCGGCCGGTGGAGGACCCAGTATGGCCTGGAGGATCTTGGCTTCGGCCCCGTTCCGGCCGATGGAGGACCTGGTGTGGCCGGGACTGATCACCCAACGGTCCGATGGAATGGCCGGAGGAGGACACGGTCTGGCAGTACGATTTAATTTGCCTCCGGCAAATCACCGGCTGACGAGGGGTGTGACTTTAG
>NW_015386087.1:1589041-1600816 GCF_001527695.2 Protobothrops mucrosquamatus | reverse complement strand
GTTTTAATATGCTGTGAGCCGCCCTGAGTCCTGTTGGGAGAAGGGCGGCATATAAGTTTAATAAAATAAATAAATAAATAAATAAAGCTGAGCAATTTTCCTATTGTCATTGTTTTGAGATGTGTTAGCAAAAGGTCTAACACTGGTGGCATAATGGTTAAAATGCAGTATTGCAGTCTAACTCTGCCCACTCTTTGGAGTTTGATCCTGGCAGGCTCAAGGTTGACTCAGCCTTCCATCCTTCCATGATCAGCAAAATGATGACTCAGATTGTTGGGGGCAATATGCTGACCCTGTAAACTGCTCAGAGAGTGTTATAAAGCACTATGAAGCGGTATGTGAGTGCTATTGCTATTGCTAAGGTGTTCTGAATTGGGGCAAGTGATTATATGCTGGGAAAGCCCAACCAACTGTGTTACTAATACCAGTAATCTAATCTGCCCTGATATATCAGTTTGCCTTTCAGTATTTTCACCCATTGATTTATCTATTTAATCTGCAAATAGGGTTACCTAGTGGACAGGTGTCTTTGGACACAGAAGAGAGGTGTTGGCACAATACAAATCACCTATGTTATCCATCCCACCAGTCCTATAATGCTGGCAGTCTAATCATTGCTTCCATCAAATAATTGGGTTAATTTAATTTCCATTAAATATTCCTATAAAAATAACAAAGTGAAACCTAAGAAGCTGTATCAAAATTTGACCTAAAAAGATGGGCATGCACTTAAATGCAAATTAAAAGTGAGGAGGAGGGGGGGGAGGAAAGGTAGATATAATCTCTTCCTAGTTTAGGCACCCAAAACTGACCCAAAACAATCCTTCTAGTAGGTCATCCTCCATAAAGCTGAAGAACTTAATGTAACTTGTTCAACTCATTAACTCTCATTTAAAGGGGTTTGTACAGCGTTCCACTGCAAATGGATTCTTCCTGATTCACTGAAGAGGAAAATAAAAGAATGAAATGTAAAACTATATTTTGAACACAAATTAATCATTGTCAGAAAGACATGTTAAGCTTTGTAAAAAAAAATATCTATACACAATATCAAAAGGCATCCTGTACTCAGGGCAAGTGGATAAGCAGAATTACTGGCTGCATTGTTAAAAAGAAGTTGTTCCTCTAATTTTTTTTTTCTTCCTGCGGCTGACAAAACCAAAAGACCCTCTCAAATGTCAAAATGCCAATGTTGTTGAATTTCATGTAGGAGATAAAATTCCCAGTGCTTCTGCAGGTAAAATAAACTTTAAGAAGGATTCTAGCACTTTTGTAATGATGGAATACAACCTTAGGCAATATACATTCATAATCTCTCAGGACGAATGGCTTTAAAAATGCAACAAATTACCCCATTTATGAAAAAGAATTTTTCTGGCAGTCTTCTAAAATGCACATAAGACATAGCGTGAAAACTGCACTTCAGCAGCAGCCTGTTTTCATNACCAAAAGTGCTATTTTCTTTTCCATCTTCCTTAAATGACCCACTTCCACCCATTTGATATATACTTATTTAACATCTTATAAAATAATGAGTCATTGTTGGTTCCTTTCTACTCTGTTATTTTTCTTTGTGCTGTAATATCGATTGTTTAAATGGTTTTATCTGCGAACTAAGATTCATTTACTTTACACATGGAATGGTAATAATCCAGCTAATTCTCCTCAGGCTGCAATGAATTTTTCCTAAAATATATATACATTCTCTATTTGTTACATTTATATCCCACCTTGATTATTTTTACAATACTGTAACTCAAGGCAGCAAACACATACAGTACTCCTTCCTCCTCCTATTTCTTCACAACAACTCTGTGAGGTGGATTGGATTGAGAGAGAGAGAGAGAGAGAGAGAGAGAGACTGGCCCAAAGTCACCCAGCTGGCTTTCATGACTAAGGCCGTACTTGAACTCTAAGTCTCTCGCTTTCTGGCCTGGTGCCTCAACTGCTAGAGGAAACTAGCTCTTTAATTCAGAATCTGAGGATAGCATTCATAAGGTGCTGGCCTAGAAATCAGGAGACTGAATTCTACTCCTGCCATAGGTATGAAAGTTGGCTAGATGACTTTGAGACTGTGACTTTCTCTCAGCCCAGCCCACTTCACAGGGTTATTGTAGGGAAAAGAGGAGGAGGAGGGGGAGGGAGAGGGAGAGGGAGAGGGAGAGAATAGGGTGTATGCCATTACACTATCAGACTTGGAAGACTGTTGTCAGCTTTTCCAGGTAATATGATCAGATGAAGTAATTGATCTTTATTTTATGGTTACATTAACAGAATCTTGCAAGTCCAGCCATCTCTTTTACAGTCTGAAAAGTTAAGGAAGTTCCTTTCTGAGTTTCTTTCTTTGCCCATTATGCAGCTGCAACTCTGATTGTTCCCTAGGTAGCACATCTTCCTCCCAAGACCATTCTCATATATCATTACAGAAACCAACACCTTAACCATGATACCACACTGGCTCTCTTATATCATACTATGATTTCAGTTTCATTTTCAATTGACGGCTATATTATTTATGATGGATTATTCACGAGGTTGTATTTACTCACAAGTTATTTAAAAGAAATCATAGAAACTATGTTTCTGTATGCCCAAAGTTATTCCTTCAGTATAATTAGTGATGAGAATTAATACAAAGATAATAGGAATGGAACATTGGCTCAAAATACTACCTTTCTGTGAATGATACCATATAAAATATATCAATACACAGTCAAGTCAGTAATAATAAATAATAATAGATTAACAAAACAACAACAACAACAACAACACTACTACTACTACTACTACTACTACTACTACTAATAATAATAATAATAATAATAATAATAATAATAATAATAATAATAATAATAATAATGTCCTTTAATTCCATAGAAAGTGGTGGATATGTAAAAGCCAGATTCTCTGGGAGACCTACAATATTATCATTTTGCCATTAATCAAACTGTTTCATCTCTGATGTCATAGGTTTAGTCAGCCGATTAGAAAATTATCTTGCAGCTAAACCCATCTTCCTAAGACACAGTTAAATGCTAAAAACACTAACTAGTTTTCATAATTATGCCATTTCTTAAAAAGATATATGAGATAGTTTTTTAGGGGAAAAAAAGAACTCCATGTCTTTAGATTCTCATCATGGAGTCAATTTACCAGAAATTTTAGGGGGCACAGTTATGCCATGCCAAAAATAGAAGTTTTTCATGAATTCCCAATATATCTGGAATGCCCCAGGTCAGGGAAGGCAGCCTTAGAAAAATATGAAATATTCAAAATATTGAAAGCCAATAGGAGAATGAACTTTAATTCAATAATTATCAACATTTTTTCAAGAAATAGTTGCATTCTAATGCTATATAGCTCAGTGGCAGAATTCAGAAAAACCTAAACAATGTGTTCTCCATATACTGTACTGGAAGTTTCAGAATTTCCAGTCAATATATCTAGAATATAAATGGAGTTGTTAAAGTGGCAAGGCAGTGTTCTAGACTCTTTTTTAAGGCTGAATAATAAGAAAAAGAAAAGAAACATAGAAAAGAGAAAGATTTGTTGTGAAGCTAAAGCTGAGCAATTTTCCTATTGTCATTGTTTTGAGATGTGTTAGCAAAAAGTCTAACACTGGTGGCATAATGGTTAAAATGCAGTATTGCAGTCTAACTCTGCCCACTCTTTGGAGTTTGATCCTGGCAGGCTTAAGGTTGACTCAGCCTTCCATCCTTCCATGATCAGTAAAATGATGACTCAGATTGTTGGGGGCAATATGCTGACCCTGTAAACTGCTCAGAGAGTGTTATAAAGCACTATGAAGCGGTATGTGAGTGCTATTGCTATTGCTAAGGTGTTATGAATTGGGGCAAGTGATTATATGCTGGGAAAGCCCAACCGTGTTACTAATACCAGTAATCTAATCTGCCCTGATATATCAGTTTGCCTTTCAGTATTTTCACCCATTGATTTATCTATTTAATCTGCAAATAGGGTTACCTAGTGGACAGGTGTCTCAGGACACAGAAGAGAGGTGTTGGCACAATACAAATCACCTATGTTATCCATCCCACCAGTCCTATAATGCTGGCAGTCTAATCATTGCTTCCATCAAATAATTGGGTTAATTTAATTTCAATTAAATATTCCTATAAAAATAACAAAGTGAAACCTAAGAAGCTGTATCAAAATTTGACCTAAAAAGATGGGCATGCACTTAAATGCAAATTAAAAGTGAGGAGGAGGGGGGGAAGGAAAGGTAGATATAATCTCTTCCTAGTTTAGGTACCCAAAACTGACCCAAAACAATCCTTCTAGTAGGTCATCCTCCATGAAGCTGAAGAACTTAATGTAACTTGTTCAACTCATTAACTCTCATTTAAAGGGGTTTGTACAGCGTTCCACTGCAAATGGATTCTTCCTGATTCACTGAAAAGGAAAATAAAAGAATGAAATGTAAAACTATATTTTGAACACAAATTAATCATTGTCAGAAAGACATGTTAAGCTTTGTAAAAAAAATATATCTATACACAATATCAAAAGGCATCCTGTACTCAGGGCAAGTGGATAAGCAGAATTACTGGCTGCATTATTAAAAAGAAGTTGTTCCTCTAATTTTTTTTTTTCTTCCTGCGGCTGACAAAACCAAAAGACCCTCTCAAATGTCAAAATGCCAATGTTGTTGAATTTCATGTAGGAGATAAAATTCCCAGTGCTTCTACAGGTAAAACTTTGAAATTCTTCCTAAGATCGTGAAAACATTACTACCTTATGTTGGAATCCGTTATATGTAAGTATTAGAGAGTCCTGCTTACCGAAATTTTTACGTTGTTTAATGGGGTAAATACTTTTTCTTAAAAAGACCGTCAGAAGATTTTACGTGTATTCTGTATCGCACTTTTGACGTGAAGTCGTCGTCGGACAAAAGTATAGCAATTAATTCTTCATGCCAAATCTATACAACATCAATTATACTATTAGAATATAAGTATTTTAGACCAAGAGTGCCTGCCCCTTTACTTGAGCTGTTTGTTCAGCCAGAAAAAAGCATCTCGAAGGTGCACTGAAAGGCAGGTATTAATTTCCCCAGTGAAGGGAAATCCTCACGTTGCAAAAAGCCAGCATCCTTAATGCTATGGGCATTGCTGTGTAGGCAGCGAACACTGCTGTTTCCTTCTTTCTGCTTTTTGTGTGTTTAGGACAGGAATAAACATTGGATTTAAATAAAATTTTACCATGAATCTCTCTTCTTTGCTTTAGGCCCTGCATTCACCATTCACATGTACATATTACAAGTGTGCAATCACACACACATCTTTATGGTTCATATTACATGAGAATGTAAGACGCATTCTGCTGGAGCTTATTTAGCTTATTTGTTTGAATGAACTACTCGATGAATGGAGTAATTCAGGGGCTGTCACAAAGAAGAGGGGGTCAACTTATTCTCCAAAGCACCAGAAGGCAAAGCAAAAAACAATGGATGGAAATTAATTAAGAAGAGAAGCAACCTGGAATTAAGGAGAAACTTCTTAACAGTGAGAACAATTAACCAGTGGAACAGTTTGTGTTCAGAGGTTGTGGGTGCTCCATCACTGGAGGTTCTTAAGAACTAGTCTGAAATGGTATAGGGTCTTGTGCTTGAGCAGGGGGTTGGGCCGCTAGAAGACCTCCAAGGTCCATTCCAACTCTATTCTGATTCTGATTCTGAATGGACACAATTTCTTCCTTCTCCTTTCTCTGAGTCCTTCACTTATCTAATAAATGGGCACAGTTCATTTTTTAAAAGTATCCTTGGAGCTTCCTTGCCAAGTATCTTTCTCATCTTTTTTTTTAAATCAAGGATCTCTCTTTATACATATTGATCAGGTACAGACATTCAAATCCAGCATCAGATTAGGAAAAGCTAAGCTATTGTGTCATACCTTATTCGGTTTTCCTACTAGTTAGGGTAACTGCTTTAGTGCTGTGCCAGCTAAATGCATTCTGCCTTGAGAATCAAAGATAGCAACGCTTGAAGGCTGCTTTGGGAAGCAATGTGGGCAAAAGATTATTGTGCTCAGGTAATGTCCTTGTGAACTTTTGAATTCCAGGCACATTTACCGGGCTTAATTTAACTAGAATTTGTTCAAGAAAGTCAGTTCCCTGAATTCACACAACATATTGAAGCATAACCATACAGTCTGAGTTAATGGAACATACTACTTGTGTTAAAGCTTGTGCTTCAGTGTGTTATGTGAAGAGAAAAAAGCGTTCCGATTCTAAAAACACAAATCCCAACTGCCCAACCTAGGAATGGACTCTATTTCTTTTTCAAAAACAGTACCATATACACACTGGGGAAAAATATGATTCTATTTCAATCAAACTTTCTTTCCACAGGGTTTATTCCACTCTCTGAGGTTTTAACAATAGCTGGTAATTTTCATGTGCACTTTCTTTCTGTCAGTCTCTTAGAGGCTTGGTTGCTTTAAAGATGGATTATAGTGGTAGTTTTAACATTTTTTAAAATTAATAAATAAGCAAGATTTGCTTATTTTTTTAAGACAATATCTCTGTGTTTTGTGATGATGATCCTTATCATGTAATCCTTTTACAAGATTGCTATTTAAAATAGTAAAATTGAGAACAACAAGCACTCACATATATTTCATGTCAAATGTAGATTAGCTTTTATAGTTCAGGACTGTTATTAATTATACCTAAACCCACTTTTCCTCCACAGAGTTAAAGACAACATAATGTAAGCTTCCCCTTTTACCTTAACAACAAATCCTATGAGGAAAGTATACTGAGAGAGATAATGACCGACTTTTCCAAGATCATCAAAGAAGCTTCGTATCTGGAGGATTTGAACGCGTGCATCCATTAAACCCACCACCCAAAGAACTCCAAAATAAGAAACATATTGTATGATTTTAAGTCAGATCATGAATGATACTTTGTTAGAAAGTAGTGTGTTTTATTTATTTAGCATTTGTATATATGTATGTATGTATGTATGTATGTATGTATGTATGTATGTACATATATATGTATTCTACCTTTCCAAACAAACTATTTCTAGAATTAAATGAATTTATTCTATTAATTACATTTCCTGCAAGACTCCTTGTCATGGGATCAAATTATAGTTGTATGAATCGTAGGATGTGAGCTTAAAAAAATAAGACTAACTCTGTCAGATCAAGTCTAGGCCCATCTAATTAGAATTCCATCTCACATAGTGGCCCATCAGAGGTACTTAGTAAGACCACAAGCCAGATGACTTCTCTCCCATTGATGTGCACCTGGTCTGGAAAGGCAGACTGCCCTTGTGCCTGAGGGATCATCAAGACAATAGTCAGTATGCTAGGAATTTCTCTAGCTCCTTTTAAAGCCACCCAAAGTATAGCCAACACTACATCTTCTAGCAGTATATTCCACAGAATAGAATAGAATAGAATAGAATAGAATAGAATAGAATAGAATAGAATAGAATAGAATAGAATAGAATAGAATAGCGCTGGAAGGGACATTGGAGGTCTTCTAGTCCAGCCCCCTGCTCAAGCAGGAGAACCTATACCATCTCAGACAAGTGACTGTCTAGCCTCTTCTTAAAAATCTCCTGTGATGGAACTCCCACAATTTCTGGAGGCACGCTGTTCCACTGGTTAATTATCCTCATTGTCAGGAAGTTTCTCCTTAATTCCAGGTTGCTTCTCTCTTTGATCAGTTTCCAACCATTGTTTCTTGTCCTGCCCTCTAGTGCTTTGGTGAATAACGTGACCCCCTCTTCTTTCTGGCAGCCCCTCAAATACTGGAATACTGCTATTATGTCTCCCCTATTTCTTGTTTTCTTTAGACTAGCCAAACCCAAGTCCTGCAGCCATTCTTCATATGTTTTAGTCTCCAGGTCTTTGATCATCTTAGTTGCTCTTCTCTGAATTTTTTCCAAATTCTCAACTTTTTTTGTGTGTGATATGGTGACCAAAATTGGCTGCAGTATTCCAGGTTTGGTCTTACTAGGGTTTTTATAAAGCAGTACTAATACTTCGCGTGATCTTGATTCTATGGCTCTGTTTATACAACCCAGGATTGTATTAGCTTTTTTGACTGCTGCTGCACACTGCTGGTTCATGGTTAAGTGATCATCCAGTAGGACTCCAAGGTCCCTCTCACAGTTACTGTTTTTAAGCCAGATCTTGCCCAATCTGTACCTTTGATTTTTCCTACCTAAATGTAAAACTTTGCTTTTCTCCACACTGACTCATTTTGTTGGATAGGGCCCATTATTCAAGTTTGTCAAGAGTTTTTTGGATCCTGAGTTTGTCTTCTGGGGTGTTGGCTACTCTCGCCAGTTTGGTGTCATCTGCAAATTTGATGAGTTCCCTTTCAATTCCCTCATCTAAGTCATTGAGGAAAATATTGAAGAGTACCGGGCCTAAGATGAAACCTTGTGGTACCCCTCTGCTTACTTCTCTCCATGTGAATGTAGTGCTGCTGAGGACTACTTGTTGAGTACGGTTTGTCAGCCAGCTACAGATCAATCTGGTGGTGATATTGTCTATTCCATCTTTTTCTAGCTTACCAAGGAGTAGGTTATGATCTACTTTATCAAATGCTTTCTGAAGTCTAAGTATACTATGTCCATAGTATTTCGCTGGTCTATTAGTTTAGTCACTTTGTCGAAGAATGAAATAAGATTGGTTTGGCATCAGTCCTTTTCCAATCCTCAGATACTTCCCCGTTGCTCCAGGATTTTTGAAAGATGTGGTACAATGGTTCTGAGATAACATCTGCCAGCTCTTTCAGAACTCTGGGATGTAATCTGTCAGGCCCCAGTGATTTATATCGTCAAGGTCAGATAGGTGTTCTCTTACCATTTTCTTGTTTATTTTAATTTTTTTTCTAATTTGTCTTTTGCAGTGGTTTTTTTGGTATATTGTGCTATAGTTTCTTTTTGTGTGAAAACTGATGCAAAGTATGAGTTAAGCAGCTCTGCTTTCTCCTTGTTGCCTGTTATTTCCTTGCCATCTTTTCTCTTTAGTGGAATTACAGCTTCCTAGACTTTTTTGTTGTTGTTAATATGTTGGAAGAAACTTTTTTTTATTATCCATGATTTCTGTTGCAAGTCTTTGTTCATTCTGAGACTTTGCTTTCCTGACTTTATCTTTGCATGTTCTTGCATGTTCTGGCCTTAGTTATGTGCTCCTCTTTCCATTTTTGTTTCAGTGGTATTGTGCTGGACTGGGCTTTTATGATTGCATTTTTCAGAGTTTCCCATGCTTCTTGGGTTGTTTTCCCTTTTAGGAGTTTCATCCATGGGATCTTTCCTAGGTTCTCTCTGAGTTTGTTAAAGTCAGCTCTTTTGAAGTTCAAGACACTGGTTGGATTGTTTTTTGTTGCTAGTGTTTGTGGTATATTAAATTCCAGTGTGACGTGGTCACTTCTGTCCAAGGTTCTGGCAACCTCAACTCCCTCTATCACTTCTTCTCTATTAGTTAGAATTAAGTCCAGTATGGCTTTACGTCTAGTTCCCTCCTCCACCTTTTGGATAACAAAGTTGTAGGCTAGGCTGGTTAGGAATCTATTTGATCTCTGGCTTGCTGCAGAGTTTGTCTCCCAGTTGATATCTGGATAGTTGAAGTCTCCCATTACTACTGTGGTATGCTTACTACATACATGTGTAAACTGTTGGAAAAGAGTTCATCTATTTCTTCTGATTGCTTGGGTGGTCTGTAATATACACCTATGGTAATTTCACTTTTTTTTCTCTTTTATATTGACCCATATACATTCTGGTTAGATTTTATCTTGGATCATGTGCATCGATTACATGCAGCATGAAGAACTATTCCCCCTTATCATTTTTAAATTTTCTACTAGTCCAGTTTCAATCCTCTAGTTTGAGTAGTATGGGAGAAGAAAAAGTCACCCTTTCTTTACCATGCATGTTATAAATAGGCCTCTCAAACATATTTTCTCTAACTTAAACAGCCCCAAGAGTTGCATTCTGTCTCCATCTGCAAAGTTTCAATACCCTAATTCATCTTGGGCACACTTTTCTGACTTTCCTGATTTTTCTCTTGAACTTCATGGTATCTAGAATTGGACATATTTTAATACTAGATAAGAACCAATTCCTTGAGAGACTAAACAAGTATCAGTAATAATTCCCCCATATTTTAGAACTGATCCCTGAAAACTTTATGACTTATAAAGCTAAGCCTTGGCTCAAATTGAATTCAAAATAAAATATGATTTGTAGCACAAACTAATCTCTTATTTGTTTGTTTTAGTGTATGCTAAGCAGAAAAAACAGTATTACTTTTACATTTTTACTAGATGAAGGAATTTCAATATATAGAGTTTGGTTAACAAGTTACTCCTGTTGGAATTTCTGTATAACTATAGGTATAAGAACAATTTTTTAATCTGCTCTTAATATCTATTGTATGTGTAGATTACTTAAAAANAATCTCTTATTTGTTTGTTTTAGTGTATGCTAAGCAGAAAAAACAGTATTACTTTTACATTTTTACTAGATGAAGGAATTTCAATATATAGAGTTTGGTTAACAAGTTACTCCTGTTGGAATTTCTGTATAACTATAGGTATAAGAACAATTTTTTAATCTGCTCTTAATATCTATTGTATGTGTAGATTACTTAAAAATATAATTAGAAATGAGATATTTTAGTCTGCAATTTTTAAAATATTGGGCATACTATGACCACTAGAAAGAAATTATCAGCACTTAATACCTTAAGCCAGCAAAACATGTTTGTTGATTTAGACAGAACATGTTATACAAGTCTAGCTATTATTGTTTCTCAAACATGGGTTATGGATTAAAATGCTGTAACACTTAATCAATAGTGTCTTCAATAAATCAAGAATAAACAACTTTTTTCAGATTGAGTACCACAAAGTACTAATGCAAAAACTGGATATAATTAATAATAGTATAATTTAAGATCTAAAATGAAACTTATCTGAATCCTTTAAATTAATTAAATGAAGTATTAAATGATATGCAAATGGGAGGGGAGAGAAACCTCAGATAACCTGAAGTTAGTAATTGCGGACAACAATAGGGAAGTAGTTTGGCATTGCCTTCTTATGGATGCTTTCAGGTTTGTAACCCTGATAGCTCCTGGTTGTCTCTCATCTGTGTTTACATGGTCCAATCATACTTAGGTTTTTTTAAGATCAGCAGCCAATTTTATCAACTCTGTTAAATAGCTGGTAAGTTGGGTACATTTATTTTTGTAGGTTTCAGCTAACGTTTTAGCATACCTTATGCGTGAATTGAAATTGAATAGATGGAAAGAAATAAATCAATATTATATTCATAATTTTACACATAGACATTGATCGTGCCCTGGCAAAATGTTATATAGGATTGTCCTAATCATGGTATAGAACATTGTTTGCCAATTGTAGCAATCTCCAGGTATGTGAACCAATTCCCAACATTCTTATCAATGGCCATGCCGACTGTGAAGTTCTGGGATCTGAAGGCTGTAGGGCCTAGGACCATAAGGCTGGAAATTGCCAGGACTGGGGAATCCTGTAGAGAATAATAATAATAAAAAAGCTCATTATTTTTATGAAAAAAGATGATTAAATATGTTTATAAACAAAACTGTTGTGTGTTAATAATTCTAATAAACTGAAATACAGTGGATTAAATAAGTTGTGAATTATTTCTCAGAACAATTGAATGAAGTAACCCGGCGTCAAATAGTGAGTTTCCTCAAGCTGCACAGTGAGCTTTATGGCAGAACAGAGATCTGACTACCT
>NW_015386087.1:1551972-1588121 GCF_001527695.2 Protobothrops mucrosquamatus | reverse complement strand
GCAATTTTGGTTGGGGAAATAAGTAGAGGAATTCCAAACCATATGGACAGTGAGGGAAGCATCACTGTGATCAGCAAATGGAATGCCTAAAGAGGACTCAATTCACAGGTACCACAAATACACATGTTGTTGCAATTAAAAAAATAAAGCAGAGAGGGTTATTTTCACTTAATAATAATAATAATGATAAAGTTGGAAGGGACCTTGGAGGTCATCTAGTCCAACCCCCTGCTCAGGGAGGAAACCCTATACCATTTCAGACAAATGGCTGTCCAGTTTCTTCTTAAAAACTTCCAGTGTTGGAGCATTCACCGCTTCTGGAGGCAGGTTGTTCCACTGGTTATTTGTTCTAACTGTCAGGAAGTTTCTCCTTAGTTCTAGGTTGCTTCTCTCTTTGGTTAGTTTCCACCCGTTGCTTCTTGTCCTGCCTTCAGGAGCTTTGGAAAATAGTTTGACTCTCTCTTCTTTGTGGCAGCCCCTGAGATATTGGAACACTGCCATCATGTCCCCCCTCGTCCTTCTTTTCGTTAAACTAGACATACCCAATTCCAGCAACCGTTCCTTATATGCTTTAGCCTCCAGTCCCCTAATCATCTTTGTTGCTCTTCTCTGTACTCTTTCTAAAGTCTCAACATCTTTTTTACATCGCGGTGACCAAAACTGGATGCAGTATTCCAAGTGTGGCCTTACCAAGGCATTGTAAAGTAGTATTAATACTTCACAGGATCTTGATTCTATCCCTCTGTTAATGCAGCCTAGCACTGTTAATGCAGCCTATCCCTCTGTTAATGCAGCCTAGCAACTTGGCTTTTTTGGCAGCTGCAGCACACTGCTGGCTCATATTTAAATGATTGTCCACTAGGACTCCGAGATCCCTCTCACAGTTACTACTATTGAGCAAGGTACCCCCTATACTATATCTGTACATTTGATTTTTCTTGCCTAAATGTAGAACCTTACTTTTTTCACCATTGAATTTCATTTTGTTAGATAGCGCCCAGTGTTCAAGTCTGTCCTGATCCTCCTGTATCCTAAGCCTGTCTTCTGGAGTGTTGGCAATTCCTGCCAGGTTGGTGTCGTCTGCAAATTTGATGAGTTCCCACTTGATTAAAGTGGGTATAAATAAGACTATTAAAAGTGATGCTGACAGAATCTTCAGAGGATGTGAAGCCTGGACAAGAAGATTTAGGAACTGGGAGCACAAGTAAGATTTTGGTATTTTTCTTTTTTGGTCAATCCTTTCACACGTGACTTACTGTGTAAGAAGAGAATAATGCAGGTTCCTGCAAATCAGTAATTGGTGCATAGATGATGACACCAAGGATTTAAATTCTACAATAATGGCTTATGTTACCTTTACAAAGGACTCCTGAGAAGAAATGGGGCTACATCTTACGAAGGCTGGGAAATAAGAGTTTAACACATAACTTATTAGGAGAGTTTTAAATTAGAACAAAGGGGTAGAGTGGCAAATGTCTAGAGCTGACTATAGAACCAAGAACTGAGATCAAGAAATCAGGAGGAGAAAGAGGCTGAAGTAGGATCTCAGGATTTTGCAGGAAACCACAACAGTAATGCCAGTGACAGTTATGCAGAACCTCAGAGTTATAATATGTATAAAATATGGGAAACGAACCAAGAGAATTCAGGATGACACATATGATAATTATCACTGAACTTGGAGGGTTAGTACTAGGTGAGTTGGCAGTCACAACTGATGTATATATACAGTAGTACTAGAAAGCTACAACTCATTCAAAAGGAATAGTCTCAGAAAAAAGGGAAATGCTATACTGCATTTAAACAAATATATGCATATACATATACTACAGAGAAATGATGGAACACAGAAATTCTTTAGCAATGGTTGGGGTAAGAATAACAAGAAAGAAAGAAGTAAAAGTGGTATTATTGTGAGAGATATTAGACTGTGAGGATAGGCAGTAGACATGTATGAGGCCTTTCAGTATCAGAGACCAGTCTTTCAAAGACTCCTGCTGCAGTGATAATGGGAGATTTCTATTATCCTGACAACTACTGGGACTATAAGTCTGCCAAGAGTCAAACGTCCAAGCAATTATTGTCCTCTATTGCTGATAACTTCATTTGTCAGAAGGTAGAAGAAAGAACAAGGGGATCAGATATCCTTGGCCTAAACCTCAACAATAGAAAGGAAGTGGTTTGAGAAGAGAAGAACGGGAAAGGGATTGTGTTGAAAAATTGGAACTCAGAGGCTGGATTTCAGGAGAGTGTACTTTGAGGAACTCTCAGGGAAGATAGGTTGGTTCCAATGACTTAAAATTCTGATGGAGGAAGAAATCCAGGAAGGATGAGAAATGAGAAGGTGCAATTGCAAACAATTCCTACAAGAAGAGAAATGGGAAAAAAGTACCAAGTACAGGATAGACATACACAGAGCTCTCTACAATGCTGAAGAGAAAAAGGTGCATGTTTAGGAAATGGAAAGAAAGATATATCACCAAAGAATACAGGGTACCGTGTTTGTGTTAGAAAAAGCTCAAAATGAAGGACTTTATTTATTTATTTATTTATTTATTTATTTAAATTTATATGCTGGCTATCTCAGTGTTGAGCACCTCTTGCAAGGCGTATCAAAAACAAACAATAAAAATAAAAAGGACTATTTGTGTATCTCAGAAATGAGAGGATAAAAGTCTGTTACAAGGAAAAAGCATCCAATCGATAAAGAGCGATGATGACAGAGCAGAACTTCTTAATTCCTATTTTGCATCTGTTTTCTGTTAAAAGGAAAATGAGTTGTCATTGGTCATTGTTATGCCACTGGAGAAAAGAGACAATTATAGCTTACGATAGTCAAAGAGAAGATAAGAAAGAATTTACCTAATTTAAATGAATTCAAATATTCAGGCTTAGATGGATTAATCCTAGGGTACTTGAAGGAATTAGTGGAGTGATTGCAGAACAACTCCTGATATTCTTTGGGAACTCCTAAAATACTGACAAGATCCAAGAAAAATGGAGAGCAAATTCTGCCCCCATTTTAAAGAAGGGAAAGAAAAAGTACTGGGAAAATGACAGACTTGTCTTATTTATTCATTTGTTCATTCATTCATTCATTTGTTCATTCATATAGCCCAGGGGTGTCAAACTCAATTTCATTGAGGGCCGCATCAGCATTGCGGTTGCCCTCAGGGGGCCAGGTGGGTGTGGCCAGGGTGGGTGCGGCCTACTGGGTGAGAGTGGATGGAGTGGATGTGGCCTACTGGGTGGGCATGGCCAGCTCTACATCGTTTGGGTGCCTGTGGGTGCCTGGGCAGGAGTGGGACAGATATGAGGGTCTCTGGCAGAAGGGGGTGGGACCAGGGCAAGTGCCAAGGCATGGTCCACTGGAGAAGCCTCACTGTTCCTCTCAGGCCATGCGAGGGGGGGCTGGATGGTGCCGCAGGCTTCCCAGGGCCCTGGGCAGCAGAGGTCAAATGCCCAGCCTGGCCCTCGAGCACCCGTGGTACCAAGCCCAGCCCCACTTCCCCAAGGGGCACCCAGCTGCACTTACCTTCTCCTCAAGGCTGCTGCTGCTCTCCTTAGCCAGGTTGCTCATGATAGGTACAAGGGCAAAGTCAGAGGGAGGGCCATTCCCTCTCCATGGGAGGAGATCCGGCTTTGTATCCAAAGCTTCCTTAGCAATAGGATGGGAGACCCCCAGGATAGGCCAGGAGGAGGGGGCAAAGGGATGGTGAAAGGGCAGCAGGGCAGGACTAAGGCAGGACTTCCCTCAGACCCTCCCTCTCCTTTCCTTCTTTTCTTCCTTCTTTCCTAAGTACAGAGTGGTGGGAAAATATTTGAGATGAGGAAGAAAGGCAAGAATAAAACAGGCAAGAAATGCAGCTGGGGAGGTGTCACCCTTCGTGAGGAATGAAGAAATGCACCATCGCCTGGAAGTGGCCAGCGCGATGGTGCATTTCTTCATTCCTCACATAGGTAACACCTCCCCAGCATGACCCAGGGGGCGGGGGCGACGTGGCAAGGGCTGTTTCCTTGCTGTTTCCAGATGGCCTTGTGGAGCTAAGAATGCGTTTCAGCATAGATGGCCACCATAAAATTGTACATTGGCTCCCGGCCAGTCTGGGCCAGGGCCAAGGCAATGTGGGCCGTTGCCTCACTGTTTCCAGGATGGCTTTGCGGGCCACATGAAACCACTTCACGGGCCGCATCCGGCCCCCAGGCCTTGTGTTTGACAGGTCTGATATAGCCACTGATATCACAAATTGTAACTCTGGTTGGCACAATAAAAAATAAATAATAATATAAAAAATAAAAAAGAATTAACACTTATATTGTATTAATTTATATTTATAGTTTTAAAAAAGGGAAGGACAGAGCAATCTTGACATGTGGATATGAATCTTGATATTTATATTGGACAAATAGTTTATGGAACAGTATGTTTGTGATCCCTTACATAGACATGCAAAAATTAACAAAGTATGTCAGACTAACTTTTTCAGAGTGAGCTACTAACTTAGTAGATCAGGCAATGCCATAGACATTGTGTACCTGGACAACAACAAATCCTCCAGTAAGTATCTCAGTGGACAAGATGATAATAGTGTAGGATAGATTTTCAATAGGCGAATGATCACATAAAGTTCTCATTAAAGAGTATGACTCCGCTTGAAGTCCTGAGACAACTTCCACAGAGTTCTCTTCTGGCTCCTGTGCCTTTCAACTGTTAATAAAGACCAAGATGAGAATGTTGAGAAAAGGATTAAGTTTGCAAATGATACACAGGGTTTTTTATATTTTTTTTAAAGCACAGATAGAAGATTCAACATGATATAGACAGCCCTGAGAAGTAACTTAAATCAATAGAAAGGAATTTAAAAGAGGGGAAGTACAGGGAAGAACTGGCAGAGGTGCATGTGAAAAGGATCCTGATGTCCTTGCCAACCAAAAATGAAAAGAGAGCCAGTTACTATATCCAGTTCTTAGCACCACAATTCAAAAGTGACAGTGAAAAATTGGAAGAAATTCAGATGACTACCAAGATGATGAAGGGTGTGGAAACTAAGCTCTGTAAGTCAAATAACTGAAAGGTTTAAATCGAAAAGAAGTGAGCTTTTTTCCTATTTTCCAGAGGCAGGGCCAGTTAGTTAGAAGTCAAAAGGAATTTCATGACTATATGAACTGTCAACTAGCTAAAAAGCCTGCCACATAAAGTGAGACTTGAAACAAATGTTGGATGTCATCTGTCAGAGATACTCAAGTGAAGTCTGTTCTGAGCAGGGATTGGACTAGATCAGTGGTCCCCAGCCTTTCCACCTTCACAAACTGGCAGCGGTGCGGGGGAGGTGATGGTTTCACATGCACATCTGCTGCTTATACAAATGGAGCTTCCCATACTCACCCGCCGCTTGCACAGACTAGTTGCCAACATGCCGTGGACCAGTAGCATTCTGCATCCTGGAGGTTGGGGATTCCTGGACTAGATGTCTTCTGAGGTCTCTTTCAGCCTTACATTTTCTGCATCAATGGGCTCAGGGTTGCATGTCATTCTCCAGAACTTTGAAGGCAACACCCTAGAGCCTCTCCCAAAATTATCGCCCATTGATAACATTTAATGCAGTGGAATTCGACTCCCAAAATTCCTTAGCTGGCATTAAACACTGTTCCAATGAGAGAGAAAGAGAAGTAATATGTGGACAATAATTATAATAACTATATTCAATCTTAATTTAAACTTAATTTTATACTTTTCCTCTATTTCTTTTTTTAGGATCAGATACTTTAGAGTAGGGGTGTCAAACTGCCGGCCCATGGGCCGGACACGTCATCAGGAAACCGCGCCCACCCCATTGCCAGCAATGGAGAAAAAGCTCCGATATGTCATGCGATGTCATATGACGTTGCGAGTTTGACATGTCTGCTTTAGGGTAAAGCTCTTGGCTCATCATCATAGCAAAAATTACAAAGAAGGAGAGATGTGCATGCCAGCTCTATTTTATTTTCTCTGATGGGCTTTAAATAGGTTTCCAGCCTATCTTGACAATCACTGATGTATGGAATATTATGGACATATTGAAGACCAAACCCTAAACTATTGAAACCAGGAGTTTTATTTATTTATTTATTTATTTATTTATTTATTTGTTTGTTTGTTTGCTGTAAATTTCTATTTCGGTCTTTATATGGAATGAAATTCAGCCTGTGTTAACAATAAAGCTACCCTGAAGAAAAAGACTAGCAAGCATGAAATTAAAATCAAGGCTACAGTAGGAAAACGCATCTGAGAGGCGCTTGTGTTCCATAATGCAAGTCTGTGAAGATTCACGATTATGAAGAAGAAAATATAGTGGATTTTTTTTAATCTCCTGGGTTTTGGAAGGCAACTCCTTCTTCACTGCCCATTTTAAATTATGCAGAAATTTGCATATATGTAAATATATATGTGTGTGTGTTTTTAATATAGGATAGAAAATGGAACTATAGACTATTAGATTACTTTAAAACTGCAGTGTAACCAGAAATTATTGTATATTCTTCGATCTTGCCCTTCTTAGCTGATAAAATATACAGCTAAAATAAAATCCTTTTTTCAAAAACTGGCAACCTTAGCCTATTCGAACTACTGACATGGGGCTAGCCCACATTGTCCTCTTGAGAGTTCCTGGTGCAGTCAAGAAGTGAAAGATTCGAGCTTTTGCCAGGATAGTTTGGCAGCATTGCCATTCTGCTCTCATCTGCAGAACGAAACATTATCTTGCAGACATTCCATTTCTTCCTATCAGGAAAATCCATTTTTCCTCTTTCAAACTCTACTTGGCATTTGATTACCTTTGCATAAAAACATTGCCTCCAAAACACAGCCATTTTTAAATTCCAAAAATCCACTTTAAAAGTATGCCAAGAGGTGGCATGCAGAGCCAAAGGGAGACAGCTGTTAATATTGGCAGATACAGAGTACAGTAAAATTGGGTGTGATCTGGCCACTAAGAACAAAGGGCAAAGCAGGGTATTTCAGAAGACCTAAGGCACTATCCATCTTAGGTGGAAAGCTTTAACTGAAGTTTATTGTGTCATTATTGGGATTAATAATCCCCAGGAAAGTGATAACTAAGTTTGACATTATACAATATGAACAGAGTTCATTTGTGTCAGGATTGGAAAGCCAAATGCTCGTACAAGTAAATTGAAAAGCTAACCTGTCTTTAAATCATACCATTGTGTTCAGTTATTGCCTATATCTCCCAGCACAGCATGATCTTATATATTGTAAGCAGCAATTAGGCTGAATGGTGTAAGCGCAAGATACATTGGCAGCTGAACTGGATTTTGCTGTTTTATCATAGCGGTGCTCCAGCAACAATGCTCTCTTTTATAGACCAAATCCCTGATGTCCTTACTTGAGAAACAGATGCTGTCTGCAATGGATGTATCCATTGGAGGAGAGAGAAGTATATTTCCTTATGTTTGTTAACCTTAGCTCAGAATGTAATAAAGGCATCTGCAGCCAAGGTGAGCTTTGACAGATGGAATTAGAATTTCTCAAAAGAGAGGTTCAAGTTTGCTTAGAATCATGTTCTGTATATAAGATATCTAGTATTACTGTTAAGCAGAGTAAAGTGGTCATTTTTGGTGGACAATGGCATTATGCTAAAAGAAAGTGTAATGGAACATGAGATCTTGTTATAAGCCACCAGTGACTATTTGGCATTATTTTTAGAACAATATTCTTCCCTTATTGAAAAAATATATTATTTGCTGGATATAGTCAACACACTCAAATAAACACAGGGAACCAATGTACATGCAGCTATGTACAAACTTGTACCAGGTTGTGAAACAAATGGTCTGGCTTGTAATTAAAATAGAGCGCTGTATTTTAAGTCGTGCTATTTTAATTTAAGTCCTAATTTTCATATGAATAAAAAAGTTCTAAAATAGGAGAGCTTCTTCATGTTTTTTAAAGGATAGGCAGATGAAGAATATAATGAGTAAATTCTCATATTGACTTAGGCCCAAAGCAACTTACATTATAGGACTGAAAGAATCAAGTTCCTCTCATTCATTTCATTGTCTTTACTTTCCCTATTCAAATGATGGTCCCAGGAAGGATGCAACAACTTCCTGGCTAAGTCTTGGTAAAAAAACAAATTAAAATTCCATGATAGCTATTCTAGTAAGATAGGAGATTAGGTTAGCTCAGATCCGCAAAGTGAGAGGAATACAGTTCACAACTCAGTTAAGTCAGCTGAGACTGGAAAGATTATTCTGATAGTCTTTTATGCTATCATTTCTTGCCATGTCCCATCTTCCTTGTTTGTCTGTTCAAAGGAAAATGAGACAGTGCAACTAAGCATGACAAAGGATTCTTTTTTTAATGGTATTTTAGTCATTTTTTAAAAAATGATTCTTAAAATCTGTCCCCTACTCTGCTATTCGGCTATTCAGCTTTTCAGATCCCTGAGCATACTAGTGCAAATGGGAATTATCACACCAGTGATGTGATAGTGTTGTGGGTATTCTCCACATAGGAAATAGTATGAAAAGAAGTCAGAAAGAAGTAGTAGTATTTACCAGGTGGAAAAGCTTTACAAATTATTTGATTGCTGCTGCATTTTGAGAAAAAGGGTGACACAATGTTATTAAGTTGTTCAGTCATTGCTAACTTTTTTGACCTGATGGGAAATAATTTCTCAGGATCGTCCATTAGTAACTAGTAATTTCGGTTCTTTATAAATTTGTGCTTGTGATATCAGTGATAGTGACTTTTTGTCTTCTGCTGGTCTCTTTGAATTGACTTTGATTTTTTCCAAGTATCAGCAACAGGAGGTTTCTATAAATGTGAAGACGTGGTGCTTGGGTTTTACATATTTTAAATCGAAGTAATAATGACCATGTTACTTAATCTCTATTATTTAGTTTGATGTAACAATTCCACCGATCTAAGAGACATAGTATGACATTAAACTACTTTAGTATACTAACGTTACAAACCATGTCAGACAGTCTAATTGTCAAACGAATCTTTCTTTCTATCTGTTTGTCTATCTGTCTCTCTTTCTCTCTCAGAAGATATATCTGAATGGTACTCCGGGAGAGGAAGTTGAGACTAAAGTAGCTAAACAGGAATTTCTATAAGGTAGGAACATCTGCCTTATAGTGCAAAGCAATACTCTATTCAATTGTATCTTCTTTTGAGAATTAAAATTGTTTATATTGCTAGCAGATTTGGGCTTCAAAAATCTAGAGGACCATTAGGTTGCAGCAAAGAGTCACAGGTCTTGCAGCCCAGTTTTAGCAGCTGTCTGCTTCACATTTGAAGCCTGTGTGGTGTGATGGTTAAGATATAGGATTAGATTCCATGGATCTTTGGACTTGAACACTGTTCAAGTCCAAAGATCCATGGAAGTTCACTGGTTGTTTTTGGCCAAGTCACTATCTTTCAATCCAATTCAGTCCTTACAGAAATTGGTTCTTGTGGTGAAAAAGAGTGAGGGAGTACTATGTATACTGCCTTTTGCTACTGCAGAAAAAGTAGAATATAAATCTAATGAATACATAAATATTTAGAACCTGAATAGCAAGCTAAGCAGATGCACAAACTTTATGGTTATATTTTTTTCCTGTGTTGGCTTGTATTTCTGTTAAATTACAGTAATGTGTGTATAAAGATATAAATTAACATCTGAAATTTTTATGCAAAACAGTATGGTTGGGCTGTTACAAGATATAACCAATATAAGTTATATGTGATGCTCAGCACATATGTTCGGAGTTTAGAGTAGAATTTACTATTTCTGAATCTATAAACTGCATCTGGAACCTGCCATATTTTTTTCCTCAGTCTCTTGTCTCTTATGGTAGGTTGAATGTAGAACAAGAGTGGTTAGTAATTTCTTCACTAATTATTTATAGAATCTCCATTGCATCATACAATTATGGTTGAAGTGTTATAAAGCCTGCATTACACTTATTGTGGCACAAAGATCGTTGGATGACTAGAAAACACTATAAATCACTAGTGTGGAAATGACTTCTAAGTAGGTCAAGGGTGGGTAACCTGTAATTTTCCAGAAATAGTTGAACTTTAATTCTCAGTATTCTTAACAAACATGACCACTGGTGGGGGATCATTTTCATACAGTATGACAAGTCTTTGTAGACCTTCTCATCTTTTATCCTTTACGTAAATAACACCGGTCATACAGAGACACACACATACATACATAAAAAGTTTCAATATATTGGTGGGTATAGTGTTTTGTCCACTGAGTATATTTGAAAGTAACCGTACTAGTTCGACACAATACTGTATCCAGAAACTCTAAAAGTAAAAAAATAAAGGTAATGGAAAAGTTGTCTACTTACAAGGTTAGAATCAACTTCTCATTTGCTACCTTTGAAACATCAAACTTCAGAAAAACACCAGCAACTTATAAAATGCAGCTATTGTACTTTTCTCAACAAGAAATAGCCAGCTCTTTCCAAAACTCAGAATTATTAAAACCTATTTTCTGTTATTATTTTTTCAATAATTGAGGATGGAAGGAGGCAAAATGAGTGAAATTCCTTCTCCATCTGCTAATCCCATTAGTGTCTGTACTGTTTAAGTGTTCAGTTGTTTGATAAATTTTAATTAATATAAATATTTCCTAATTGATCATTTTAATGGCATTTAATGAATTCAAAAAGCCATTTCAAAAAACTTTTTTAACTCTGTGGTGATTATATTAGACAAGGAAGTATTATTTAGTCTCTGTTCCCCATTTTCCTTTAGATAACAGGATTATGATACAGAAAGATTGATCATACTGTCTTCCTTAGAAATAGGTATATCAAAAAACTTTGAGATAATCAACTTAATTCCTGAAGAGAATATCTACACATCTTAGTGATTTGACAATTCTGCCCATAGGAATTTTTTTCCAGAGCATTTCCCTAAACGAGAAAAATCTAATGGGGCATGCATCTTCCAACAATCCTCAGCACTTCTGCCAACTCAAGCTATCTGATTCTGACACCCTGATAATATAGTGACACATTATGTCGGCTGTTGTTCCCAAGCAAAGATGAATGATACAGGTGACGGAAATTCTAAAATGTAAGCAAGAGAGAACAAAGAAAAAAGTCATTATGAGCTCTCTTTCTGCACAAGTAATGTTTAAGTGACAGTGAGCCCCCTCCATTCATTTGACATCTTCTTATCCTAACACATTAACCCCTTCCTCACAAGATGATTATCAGGAAAGCACAATAGGATTGCAGTATGAACGGATTGGTAGAATTGCTCAAGTTTGAATGTTGTCATTCAAGAAGCAAGAAAGCTAGAGTCTGAGTTGTCTTGTCCCCACACATGACCAACTGAGGTTAGGCACAGCTTTAAAATTCAACAGTATGATGTGATTTTGAGAACTGCACAGTATGTCTGTCATGCGTTTAGTAATTTCAAAAGGTTCGTATGAAATATATGACTAGACAAGTCAAGGTAATAATTAATTCCCTTGAGAAAATGTTCATTTTTCCCTCAAAAAAATTGTTCTCAGAAAAGAAAAGGACTCTTGAAAAGCTAGGAGATCACACTGTAAGATAACTGCCAATTAAACCTTCATGGGGTTACAGAAGTAAAATGAAGAAGGCAATATAATTTCTGACTGGAGGGATTAGATTTTTGAGATATCGTAGAAAATACAATGTGCCATTTATCCATTTATACATCAATTCTGATCCATTGTGGCATAATAGTATACATTTATAGAGCATTTATTACTCATAATTGTATCTTCAAAAATCAGGAAAGAGCCTAATTTTTATGCATAAAACAGAAAAATATTTCTATTTCCACATAGTAATTTTTGCTCATAAACACAGCAGTAACTAAGTACTATGAATATCTTGACTATAAAATTTGTGTTTGAAAGATGTGGCTGGGCAAAAAGAAGCACAAAAAGAAGATGCTGGTATTTGATCTTTGAAGGGCTAATAGATCCTTAATGCTTTACATCTCATAATTTGAAAGGAACTGTGATGGTGTTAATGATATATATCATTGCTTACAGATAGACCTAGAGTTGTGATCATAATTGAGCCTGCTCATTACAGTTATAAGTTGTGAGGTTTGTAAATCACGTTTGTCACATGATTGACCCAATTTTATTAGATTTTTTGCAGCAGTTAAGCAAACATGTAGTCATTAAGCAAATCAATGGTTCACTGTAAGCCAGTTTTGCTAAAACCAGGAAGTAAATCACAGTTTTCAGCAAAACCATTGTAAAACATGGTCACGTGACTTTAGGACACAGCAAATAGCTAGAAATGCAACAAAGGGGCAGACCTGATCATTGGAACATCAAATCCCAGTTGTAAGTACCCCTCAGAGGTTCGTTATAATTTCAAATGGCTACCAAGTGACCAGTCATAAATTAAGGACTACCTGTATTTTGCAAATAGGTAAACATTCATAGTTAAATATAAATGTAAAGTGAGAATTATGCTGATAGTGAATGGTTTTCTCTCTCAAAGACCATATCCCTTTTAAGCATTTTAACAGTTGCTGCTAATATAGAAGAGGACTAGCATCCTAGGCTTTGGGGCTATTAATTAAAGCAGTGATCCCCAACTTTTCCAGCTTGGCAGACTAGCAGAAGAGGCGGTGGTGGTAGGGTGGGGGGGGAAAGAGTGGATGGTTTCACGTGTGCGCACTTTCACAAATGCAGCTTTGCGTGTGCACGTGCACTCACCTACCACTTCCACAACCCAGTTTTGAATGGGCTGTGGACTGGCACTGGGTGCGGATCGGGGGTTGGGGATCCCTGGATTAAAGGATGTCTGGTGTGAGATTAGCCCCTTCCTAACCTCTTATGTCAGAGAGGATTAACATTCATTCTGACAGATGTGTGGTTGAAAATCTCATACTAAAAGGTAGGGAGAATACCCAATACACTTCTTTTCACCTAGAGAAAAAAAAATAGTATATATCTTTGAAAAAGAAATGAAAGTTATTTGACATTTGGGTCAAATAACAATATATTTTCTTTTTTGTTGTTAATTTTGGATGTATGTTTTTCTGTTTTTGTTTTGTATTTTACTCTTGTTGATAAAATAAATATTAAAAAAAAGAAGTGAAAGTTAGGGAGAAAAAAAGTAAGAAAGTACATCCCAAGGGGTGAAGAGAAACAAGGAGAAACAAGTTCCTTTTGAATCTCAGATTTAAGCTGGAACTTGTAGATGGAAGAGTACCTGAGTAACAAACAAGAGGTAAGATTTGTTCTAAGGGTTTTTAGTTCCATAGGAAAAGCCAAGAACTATAGCACATATATTATTTTGCTATAGTGTTTGCTAGTTAGTGATTTCATCTCAGAGTTACCTCTAAATTAAAGCTGACCAGTGACATGCTATGGTCAGGCAGAAAGTTATTCATGCATATTTTCTATTGAAAATTCTTTTAAGATGCTATCACTAATTTTAGCAGTTCTATGTTTTTCTCTTTCTTTGCTATTGCAACTACTAAAAAGGGCTTAGAATTTCTGACTTTTTTTTTAAAAAAAAAACAACATTTGAGACTATTCATACCTTGTGAGATTGATCTATTTACCAAAGAAGGCGACAGGCTGATTTCCCTACTTACATACTCAGTAGACCAGGAGGTGGTTATAAATATTATTTCTCTTTCATTATTTCATGTTTTCCTTTAATATGTCAATAAGAAACATAAGCTTAATTCACATACTGGAATTAAGGAAGGTCACAATCTATGGCAATTCCTTAGAAAATAGTTAGTGGCAATAGTAACTACTAAGCCTCATACAAAGGCAAATGGTGGAGTGAGGGTGTATAAATCTGCCATTATAATCTACCGTATTTTGTGTATTTCCAGATGAGAATAAAGTCATATTCTATTTGGCAAAGTTCTATGTATTTCATTCAGTGAGACACTTAAATATATAGGCAAAATCTCGTATAGTGTTATACGAAAAAGAACATGCATATTCCATCTATCTAGTGTCTGATTCATTTAGGAATATGGAAGCAGGAAAGGTGCTTTGTGTACATCAGGCTCTTTAATGATCATAGCTTGGTCTCCTGTCAGTTCCTCTGTAGCTGTCCCATTCTGAATTTTTTTCCAAATCAAAAAGATCTGACATTGATGGCAGGAACACATATCCTATGGTCTTTGAGACACTGTCTCAAGGGTCATGGCATTGTGTTCAAACAGTATTGAAATAATTATAAAATATACTAGATTTTATCCCTAGCATTTACAATAATACTAATTATTAATTCAGTAGAATTAGAAAGTTAACCAGAAATCAGAATAAAACATGAAAATATCACAACTACATAAACTGGTACAAATTAAAAACCTGGTGGATCAAATGTATCTTAACAATTTACAAAATTACAGCTAAGGTCTCATTTTGACTTTGCTTATGGGGGAGTTCTATAGATAAGGTGATGTCAAACAGGAACTTTCTTGTAACGTCTACCAATCACATTTCTTTTGGTGATGGAGCACAAAGCACAGCATGATAATATGGGAAAAAGCTATTCTTCAGATGTTCTGTTCATAAATCATGAACTCTGCTTTAGATTCTTTTTTAAAAGTGGAAGGAGTCAGTTTTCAAGTTTTACAGATCCAGGATTTTTAATCACATGGAATCCCACTTTAAAAATGTCAGTCTTTTGATATATACATTTCACTTTTTTTCTGCTATTCCTCCTTCTTGAGCAATATTTTCCAACAGCAATGTCATCAATAATAATAAACAATAACAAAAGCAAAGTTTATTTTAGCTCAGTTCCTAGTTTTCTTGACAACAATATGGTTTTGACTTTTCCCATTGCCTCTGTTCATTGTCTTCTTCCAGAATGTTTTTTCAACTACCCTGCCAACAATTCTAAGATATTTTTTTTGGGTCTCCCATCCAAATGCTAACAAGTTCTGGCCCTGTTTAGTTTTTGTAGCTGACAAAGGTCTATTACATGTGACTACCTTATTCAAACAGTAATTCCTGAAAACCTCAGAAAAGATAATTGGAAAGGGGGAATTATTCTTTTTTCCCCTCTAAACACCAGTACAAAAACGTCTAATGGGCTTCTACAAGAATAGTATTTCAAAATCACAGGCCACTGTAGTTCATGCAAGGTACAATGGAACCTTAAAGCTAAGATGTTTATAGAAGGAAAATAGGAAGAGTAAAGCTATACAGTAAAGCTATACTGGACCTAATTCTTAATAATAGAGAGGAAGTGATAGAGGGAGTTGAAGTTGCCAGAACCTTGGGCAAAAATGACCACTTCATACTGGAATTCAATATAATGCAAACACAAGCTATAGAAAATAATTCAACCAATGCTTAAACTTCAAAAGAGCTGATTTTAACAAACTCAGAGAAAACCTAGGAAAGATTCCATGGATGAAAATCCTAAAAGGGAAAACAACTCAAGAAGAATGGGAAACTCTGAAAAATGCTATCATAAAAGCCCAGTCCAGCCCAATACCATTGAAAAAGAAAAACAAGAAATTCAAGAAGAAACCAGCATGGCTGCACAAAGATCTCTCAGACAAACTTAAATACAAAAAGGACAAGTACAAAAAATGGAAAGAGGGACAAATAACTAAGGCTGATTATCAGCAGACAGCCAGAACATGCAAAGACAAAGTCAGGAAAGCAAAGCTCAGAATGAACAAAGACTTGCAACAGAAATCAAAGATAATAAAAAAAGTTTTTTTCAACAAAAGTCAAGGAAACTGTAGGTCCACTAAAGAGAGAAGATGGCAATGAAGTAACAGGCAGTAGTGAGAAAGCAGACCTGCTTAACTCATTCTTTGCATCAATCTTCACACACACAAAAATTATAGCACAACACACCAAAAAAAAATACTGCAAAAGACAAACTAGAAACAAAAATTAAAATAATCAAGAAAATGGGAAGAGAACACCTATCCGACCTTGATGAATATAAATCACCAGGACCCGACAGATTACATCCCAGAGTTTTGAAGAAGCTGGCAGATGTTATCTCAGAACCATTGCACCATATCTTTCAAAAATCCTGGAGCAAGGGGGAAGTATCTGAGGATTGGAAAAGGGCTGATGTGGTTCCCATCTTCATGAAAGGAGAAAAAAAACAGACCCAGGAAACTACAGACCAATGAGTCTAACATCAATACCTGGGAAGATCCTGGAAAAGATAATCAAAAAACAGATCTGTAAACAACTAGAAACAAACAAAATTATAACTGGTAGCCAGCATGGGTATGTTAAAAACAGATCATGCCAAACCAATCTTATTTCATTCTTTGATAAAGTGACCAAATTAATAGACCAGCGAAATGCTGTGGACATAGTATACTTAGATTTCAGTAAGGCATTTGACAAAGTAGACCATAATCTACTGTTTGGTAAGCTAGAAAAAGGTGGAATAGACAATATCACCACCAGATGGATTTGTAGCTGGCTGACAAAAACTGTACTCAATGAGTAGTCTTCAACGGCACTACATCCACATGGAGAGAAGTAAGCTGTGGGGTACCACAAGGCTGCCTTAGGCGCAGTACTCTTCAATATCTTCATCAATGACTTAGATAAGAAATATAAGGGGAACTCATTAAATTTGCAGATAATAATAAACTGGCAGGAATAGCCAACACCCCAGAAGACAAGCTCAGGATTTAAAAAGATCTTGACAAACTGGAACCATGGGCCCTATCCAACAAAATGAGTTTTAATGTGGAGAAAAGCAAAGTTTTACATTTAGGTAGGAAAAATCAAAGATATAAGTACAGATTAGGTGAGACCTGGCTCAAAAACAGTAACTGTGAGAGGGACCTTGGAGTCCTAGTGGACGATCACTTGACTATGAGCCAGCAATGTGCAGCAGCAGCCAAAAAAGCTAATACAATCCTGGGTTGCATAAACAGAGACATAGAATCAAGATCACGTGACGTATTAGTACCGCTTTGTAAAACCCTAGTTAAACCTGGAATATTGCAAACAATTTTGGTCACCCTACTACAAAAAAGATGTTGAGATCTTGGAAAAAGTTCAGAGAAGAACAACTAAGATGATCCAAGGCCTGGAGACTAAAACATATGAAGAACGGCTGCAGGACTTGGATTTGGCTAGTCTAAAGAAAACAAGAAATAAGGGTGACATGATAGCAGTATTCCAGCATTTGAGAGGCAGCCATAAAGAAGAGGGGGTCAAATTATTCTCCAATGATTTGGAGACAATGGTTGGAAACTGATCAAAGAGACAAGCAACCTGAAATTAAGGAGAAAGTTCCTAACAGTGAGGACAATTAACCAGTGAAAAAGCTTGCCTTCAGAAATCGTGGGCGCTCCATCACAGGAGATTTTTAAAAAGAGACTGGACAGTCACTTGTCTGAGATGGTATAGGTTCTCCTGCTTGAGCAGGGGGCTGTACTAGAAGACCTCCAAGGTCCCTTCCAACTCTATTCTATTCTTTTTCTCAAGGAATGTACCTGTTGGGCTTTTGGCATCAGCCAAAAACCTAAAGTGATCCTTTTCCAAGCAAAATGTCCATTGAGGTGTTGTTTTCTTTTAAACTGTGGTTGAAAAGAAGGAAGTTTGCATAATTGACCTGTCAATAGCAGGAGATAGTAGAATAGAAGACAAAGAATTGGAGATTCACAATCACAATTATCAATAGCTGAAAATCAAAATTGAAAGATTATGTCCTAAACCAGCCTAGTGGTTTAGACATACTGGATGCCATGCCAAAAACTCTTGGACAGCACTTATAAAATATGGTCAGTGACAAAATTTCCTCCAGCCAATTACAGAAGGCCACACTGCTTGAATCCACACATATATTACACCAATACATTACAACATCCTAAGTTCTTGGAAAGAACTCAATGAATATGATGTCAACACCAGCTAAACAATTGACAGCTGTGATGTCACACTGTTGTGTAGGTAATAATAATACATATTAATTGTATAAGCTGCCTGACTCCCAGCGATTCTATTCTCACATTTAACATCTCTTTTTTTCTGATTTTTCTTTCTTCTCTGTTTGTATTTGTATGTAATGTAAACTAAAAGGGAAGTACAAGAGCAAAGAAGAAACAATGAAGAATTATGAGGAACAAGTTAAATGAAAATAAAAATAGATGAAATACAACCAGGCAGGCACATTTAACACCTGAATACTTACTTAGTTCTGTTGTAAAAAAAATAAAATGCTAAGGGCTTCAGTAACAATCTATAGCAGCAAATGTTACTTGTCACACTAGAGGGAAGGTCATTCTCTAAACTCTCCATTCAGGCATATTTATAGTTATGAAGAATAACTTCTTAGCTTAAAACACAGTTTAGTAAGGTCTGCAACATTTTATTGCCTGAAGCATGTCAATGAAGCAAAAGCCATGTCTCTGATAGCAGTGGTATTTTCTAACTTTAGGAGTGTCATTTATGACATATCTTTAAATTCACTATGGGGCTCAAACATGAAAAAAAGAGAAGCACACAAATTCTCAACTCTGTTCACTCGTGAGCAAGCTTTATTTTGCTGCATTTATACAAAAAGCTAAAGAAAATACAGCACATATATATACTTACACATACACATACCACATACATGTGTGTATAATATTTGAATATACATATCTGGGTTCACTTTATTCCTACTATGCCTAGATTATTTTAGCTGGAAAGTATAGTATATCACCATATTTGAACTCTCAGGATAGGAAAATAAGGAGATAAATACATTAACTTATAGTATATTCTTCTTGGATGAGGAACAAAACATTTTCAAGGAAAAAACCAAGGAGGTCCAGTTGCCTTTTGAAAAGCACCTTTGGGATTAATTTATATTGTAGATTATGTAATTTGACAGTATCACCTCTGATCCTTGAAAGTTTATGCTACAATACCTGCATGAATCTTCAAAGTGCTATACAACTTTGTTGGAAGGCAAATAATATTCAACCCTTTTTTATGGTTCTGAAATGTATACTACATAGAGCAGAACTAATACCGCCTGATGACCCCAAAGTGGAAAAATATAGATAACAGAAACCACATTGCACTTTCCTTAGTGTGAAAGGTGACACTGCATGGGTATACTAAGGCTACTGTTTATGTTAGAAGGTGCTAGCATTAGTAGAAGGGTTCTATAAGGCTTGGAGACCTTATAGAAATGTAGAATTTTGAAGCACTGGGTCAGACCATAGTAAGGTTACCCTCTGCTATCAGGTGTTACATTCCATTTATAAAGATCACAGTATGATTTACATTGCTTTCTTGATCATTTCAATATAATAATTCGGGAAGCTTATAATCTATAACCCTGCTTAGTTCAGGGCTTTTTTGTTTTCTTGTAATAAGAACTGAGTGATCACTGTACTTCTGCATGCCAATTACAGATATTCAATTACATCTATCTCTAAATACCTTGGTTCATCATTTAAAGTCTGACTTCAATGGCAGGTTTGAAAGGTCAATGGGGGGACTGTTCAGGTTAGTTAGTAAGTTCAAGGAGCATGTTAGGCATACTCCTGCCATATTTGAAGGTTCATGGACCCTGCTTGGGCCCTTCTTCCTCTCAGACTAAACTCATTTGGAGATATTAATAATAATAATAATAATAATAGTAGTAGTAGTAGTAGTAGTAGTAGTAGTAATAATAATAATAATAATAATAATAATAATAATAATAATAATAATAATAAAGTTGGAAGGTACCTTGGAGGTCATCTAGTCCAACCCCTGCTCAGGCAGGAAACCCTATACCAGGGCTTTTCAACCTTTTCACCCATTGTACCACTTTTAGGATATGGCAACATCCGAGTACCACCAGACGCCTAGGAAGGTGTGTCTTCTGCTCAGGACAGTCTATCCTTTAGTTTGTGTCCTTATTTGACTTTTCGGTTTTCTGTTTATTTGACTTCTTTCTCTATAGCCACAGAGCTCCCAGGCAGCCATCTTGTCTTCGATCCTCTGGTCTTCTGCCCAACACTCCTGTTTGATTGGCAGCTGGGTCACCCTAACAACAGGGGAAGGTGAAGAAGGGAGGGGAAGGAAGGAGCACAGGTGCTTATCAACTATTCAGGCAGTCTGTCCCCTTGTTTGCTGGTACTCAAATAAACTGACCATGGCTGCCTGTCAGATTTCCCAGGGGACTGAGTACCATGCATGCTGCAGTGGGCTGTGTTTATTGTCACTTGAGTCTATGGTGTGCACTTTAGTAAGTAGATGGGGGAATGTTTCATAAATGTTCATGTTGCAGGGAAAATATAGAAAGGAAAATGGACAGGAGATTCCTTATCCTTGCTGCAAGTTTCCACAAAGTGGGATGTCATGACCCAAGGGCCAAGCTTTAAAATATGGACAAAGTAGGCTGCATTGGCTCCCACGAATTCATCACTGACAAAGCCTTTTTTTTAAAATTTTACTACAAAAGATTTAATTAAGATTCCAGAATTATACTTGCAATTCCATCTCAGATCTACCTTTAATACTCTGACCAAGTGAATTACAAACCTAGGATTGGAGTCTGGTGTCAAACCCATATACAAATTCTTACAAAGCCAGCTTTAGGCTAAGGCCAAGTAGGCACTGGCCCAGGGTGCTGAAGCTTAGAGCAGTGTTTCTCAACCTTGACAATTTTAAGGCATGTGGACTTCAACTCCCAGAATTCCACAGCCAGCCTTGCTGGCTGTGGAATTCTGGGAGTTGAAGTCCACATGCCTTAAAATTGTCAAGGTTGAGAAACACTGGCTTAGAGATTGCCAAAGCCACTTCTCCTTCCAAAAACAAAGGCTATTCTATAAATGCAAATCTTTGCATTTGTAGGAGGTAGCATCACTAATTAATGTGGCCGAGGGATCACAAGTACTTTTGAAATGATACTGAATGTATAGCTATTCTTGTAAAATCAACAAGAGAGAATCTTTAACTAAATCATGTAACTAAAACATCAACTTTTTTTTAAAAAAAATGCACGCTGATACCAATATAGATGCATGTAGTTAGTCTGCTAGTAGCATGGCAATAAATAGACAGACAGACAGATAAATAGATGATAGGCAGACAGATATTCTCTAAAGCTACTTTACTTTTTTCTAAGATTTATTTTCATAATTGATATCAATACTATATCTGTTATGATATTATAAGGATAATTTTAAAACACAAAATAGAGAATGACTTGTCTACATATTTATACATTAAAACCTAATAATCACAATTCACTTATTTTATGATCTTGTGATAAACATTCCTACTCTAGTTAGAGTGTAAGTTTAGCATTCTGCATCTATATTAGTGAGATTGCCATAAGTTTCGTGGTACATAAATGCAATTATGCAAGTTAAAAAATATTTGTGTATATATATATATATATCCTCGTTTCTTCTGCAATTCAGATTAAAGGAAATACACTATATATGAATCTAGACCAATTACTGCTAAATCTTCATTACAACCATGTCAATGTTTTCTAGTTTAAGAAAGAAATGAGAATAATTGTAAATTATTGAAAAGTCTTTTTTAGCCTCCTCCTATTTTCTGACTATAACCAAAGGGGAATAAATTTGAATTACTTGTATTCTTTTATCTAATTTCAGTCTTGTACTTCACAACCCATACTGCATAAATACCCCCTTGTAAGCCACCCTTGAAATTCTCTTTCAAATATATAAAAATATAATTATATGAAGTCCTGTTGCTAACATTTGGGGAGGAGCAATTGGTCATACTAGAAGTATTAGTTATGATGTTAATTTCTTATAAATTGACACAACTATCTTAAATTTAAAAGGAAATCTGGGCTAACATTATCATCATGATCATCAATATCATCGATAAACAGTAATGTAATATTTATAATAAATGAATATTTTTATGCTTCTCGGATATAATAATTCATTGCTGTGAGAATCTCAAAGTAGATGTTCCAGAAATTTCATCTTAGTATCAACTGCCTAAAATAAAATTGTGTAATCACCCCATTGTTTGGATTTATTTTGTACCATAATTTGTCATTTACAATGAGGTCAATAAAGATGGATTCTATAAAAATATATTAAGCTTCTTTTTAGCATATATTTAGCAGATATTTCAGTTTACAGTTGCTTTGAAAGTTTCTACACCTTTTTCTCACTTGCAATCCTTCTCCAGGATTTTAAAAGGAGAGTTGATCTTTAAGAAATGCATGTGATATTAGTTTTCCGTTTTAAAATAATCACATTATTGCAGACATTTTAATAGCTGTAGAGGTTGCTATGTATTAACATGATTCATGGTCCTTGACAGCAGTGTCTCCGAGAATCCCACAGGAATGCAAAATACAAAACTCCACACACGTTCAGATTTTACTGCCTGCAGCTAAAAAAGGTGGGGGGGGGGAAACCCTTAAAACTGTTGAAACCCGTCAACTTTAAAAGCATTAATAGATGGTCCTGAGGGATTAAATCTAAATCTTAATGTGTAAAAATCAAGTTAATAACCACAGAGATTAATATGGTTGCATTTGATTATTGTGATAATGCAAACAATTAGTACTGCTAAAGTGAGATATATTAGCCTCCTACTTGCCCCACACATCTGCAAAGTAGTAGAAATAAATGAAAGGGGGAAAAAAAACCCTTAGGTTCTAAAAGAGTAGGATTTTTTGTTGCTTTTTTATACCTTTGTCTTATTCTGTCTATAGCTGAATAGGTTTTTGAATTATAATCTTAAAAATCTCAAGCTTCATTTTTTTTTTAAAAAAAGGAACCCTATATACAGTATGTGTAATTAAAAAGGGGCTTTAGCTACTTCATATGTTACGGTTTTAGATGAAACTAAAAATACTATGGCGGAAATAGAACTTGGTTATCTTTGTGAGTATCTTGAATAAATAGAAGTGTTTCCCATCTCATAAAGTGACTTGAAAGTATCTGTCATTATAGAGATTGGATACTGGCTTTAATCACTTTAGGATCTTGAGTAAGGATGTAAAGTAACAGATATACAACTGGTGAGTATACCATTTTGTAGAGGAGAGTGAGAAAAGGTATGCTAAAACTAATATCCAGAACTACTTTGAAAGCCATTTATAGATTATGCCAGTGGTGGGATTCAAATATGTGAACAACCGGTTGGTTCTCTGTGTGGATGCCGCTTCCAGAAGTCCATTCTGGGCCTGAGCAACAAAAAATTATCTACTGGTTCTGCCGAACTGGTGCGAACCCCCTGAATCCCTCCACTGGTCATTATGCCAATCATAACTTATGTACCTCAGTCATCTTGATAAGCTATTACTACTGTCAATCAGAAAACAAATAAAAGAATTAAAACACATAAGGGAAGAGAAAGTTTCTGTGCTTAAGGCTAGCCCAAACAACTAACCCCTTGCAAAAAATTAGACTGTGTTTGTCTTTGTTAATATATGAGTGTGCAGACCGATTCTTTAAGGAACACTTGCTTCCTTAAAACAGCAGGCGAGAACGACTACAGCTGGGGCATCTAGGAAGAAAGAAGATAATTTATGTGATTGGTTTTTTTTTATTTTCCATATGTAATAATGCTGTTATGCAAAAGATGTATACATTTGCCAAACAAGTTTTTTGATGGAAAACTTCTGTTCTTCTGCATCAGACCACCTGGGAAAGAGTGACTTGATACTTCTGAGCCTCTGTGAGTTTTGATGAATTTCACTAAGATGGTAACTTAATAAATATGGTCAGTAGGGATTCAATTCAAAGGCCTTCAGCAGTCCGGACTGCTTCACTGTGATGAGGGTGGCCTCTGAGGGAATAATTGTTTTTCAATGGCTTTGGCTGTTCGTGGAAGTTAGGTTCAAGAAGGTGAACTATTGTTCCAGCATGGAGCCACTGATATGCAGGATTTCCTATTATCTCTGCATGAACGTGCTGGAAGAAGTCATCCAAGTTATGTGTCAGAATCCTTAAACACCCAGTTGTACCTTTGACTTCCATTGTTCAGTTCAGGGAAGACAAGAAAAACAAGGAAATATCTTGTAACATTTTAAAGACCAGCCAATTTATTATCATATAAGCTCTAACAACACACAGTCCTCTCCATTAGATTCATCGAAAATAGTCTAGAGAAAGGAGTATAATATTTCCTCACAGTGTTGCAAACACATCTTTGAGGACCCTTAAGGCTGTTTCATTTTGGCAGGCATTCTTCATTTTCATTTATGTTATTTATTTATCTACTTATGCTTCATTTTCTTTCTTTTTTGCTCATGTTATGGGTTTGATAATATTTTTAGAATTATAATTAATTTTTATTAAGAACATATTTATTTTTTTAAAGTTTGAATAAACAAAAAAGATGTAACTAAATATATGTTAATAGTTTATTTTTATCAATTAACAAAATAGAAAGTAAATGAACAAAAGAAATGCTATTTTGAAATTGATTTGATTTGCATTTCCCTTCTGTTCATTTACTGTCCATTTGGTTAATTGATAAAAATAAACTATTAACACTTCTATTTCTGAAAGCATTCCTAATTTACAACATTTTTGCACAACTGCCTAACACTTTTGTAAATTACTGTATAAATATTATCGCTATGTGTGTGTGAGAGCAAGAGTGAGAAAGAGAAGCAGAGAGAGAGAGAGGGATCCATGCATACAGGTAGTCCTAAGTTTACGACCACAAATAAGCCTGTAATTTTGGTCATAAATCATTACAGTCATTAAGTGAATCACCATGTGACTGGACTCGATGTTATGACTGTTTTTAAGATGGTTGTAAGGGAAGTTACCATGGTTGTTAAATGAATCATATAATTATTAAGCAAACCAGGTGGTCTTTAAGCAAATCCAGTGTATCCAACGGGCATTATTTTGCTACTATCTACCAGAAACCAACAAAAAAAGTCAGAAATTGTGGTCGTGACTACACTATGCTGCAACTCAACATAAATGCAAGCCAATTGCCAAGTGCCTGAAATGTGACTGCGGGAATGTGCAGAAGTCATAACTTTAAGGACCGGTCGTAACTAACTTTTTTGAAGTTCATTGTTCAAACAGTCATTAAGTAACCACTTGTTAAGTGAAGACTATCTGTATGCCTGCAAACAGACAAGCATATAATTAAAAAAACCTAGTCAAATAAAGTGTTATTGTATCCCAAGGATTATAATCAATGCAGACTGCAGTCCACTATACACTTACCTGTGAATAAGTCCCAATAAATTCATAGTCAAGTACTTGTCATGGGTGAATTGCACTATCAAGCATACATACAGTAAGTGTCTACTTCTCTCTCATACAATCAGTGAGACAGACACTACAGTGCTATGTATAACTACTTAAAAATAAGTTTCACTGAGTTCAATTGGACTTCTAATTGTATGTGTTTAGGACTATATTATTAAAAATTGTACATTTTAATATGTTATATCTTTACAAACTACCTAGGATAAGATAGGACAATCTCATTCTCTAGCAAGACTGGGAACTTTGGATATGGTAATTAAAGTGATCTCAAAATTAACCAGTTAAAAAAGGAACCAAATCAAAGGGGAAAAGATTTTTTCCCATTGTTTCTTGAATGACTGTGAAGATATTGATATAAATATATTAAGAAATTATATATTTTGACAGAAAATAACCCCAAGCAGCTATATAATTTTTCAAAACCTTACCATTACAGAGGAGGTATGTATTAACTTTTTTGTAGCATAAAGGTTTGGATATTTTAGCATTTAATACTGATCACTTGCACCCCAAAATTACTATGTTCATTTATAAAAATGTCTATAATGATTATAGAAGCCATAATGAACTAAATGTTTGAAGATATTCACACAAATAAAAGTCCAGATCTGTGAATCAATGTCTTCTTGTATTACTTTTATCTCTGTTCCTAATTTGAAAAGAAAGGATTGCCTTAGTTTAGGAAACGTTATTATATATTAAAATTAAACCATTGCTGTAGTTTAACTTGCACAAAAGCAGAACTATTTATACTAGTGATATGTCTCATGTGCCAGGTGTATTTTTCCCCCTGCTTTATGTTTCATCACATTTAATATGTAGTTTAGTGAGAGTTTTCTTCTTTATATTGGATCAACTCGTTATTCAAGTTGAGTTGTTTCATCCAAGCAAGTTTGTGTTACATGAACTTATGCAGTCAAGTAATAGTTATAAACTGAATAGCTGTTCGCTAGTTATAACCAAAGTCACAGTATGTGAAATGCATATTTGGCAAAAGTGACTACATAGGGAATATCTGTCAAAAGCTTCAGCTCTCTGACTTTGAAAGTCTCTTTGACAGTAATAATCAGCAGATTTAATTCATTTAGCCTAATTGTGAGTTGTGTCTGTGTGCGGACACGTATACACCTGCTATAAGAATCTAAAATGTATCAAAAGCAAATGTGATATAGTATATAATTTGTGGTTGTGCTATGCAAACTCTGCACATAATTTATATACTAGTTTTACTTAGGTGAGTTGTTACTCTATTTACCAGTGTGAGACCATAGGTAAAAAGGTAATCACTTCTGAGAAACCTAAGTTCAGTAACAATCCAATTGTCATCATGTTTTGTGAACAGTGATATTTCTTCTACTAGATACTATATTTATGTTGTATTTTATCTTAGCTACTTCAGATTGTCTCTTGGGTTCATGCAATTATTTCACTGTCTTTTAAAATAAAAGTTCAGTTTGCGTTGAATGTATAGAATTAGAAATAGGACTGAACCTGTCGCTTAGATTTGATCTGTTGCAATGCTTTATTTCTGTTTCAGTTTAACTTAATTTAATCAGTGTTTCATCTAGACTGTTTTATTTGTATATTAATAAAGAAGCAGACAGAAATATTGCTCAGTTTTCCTACATTGAACAATATAATGTATGTCATATACAGAATATTAAAAAAACCTACAATCCATATATTGCAAAAAAAAAAAAAAATCCTGAGCCAAGATTTATAAATTTTAAATAAATGATAATTGGGTTAACATAGGCCACATAATATAGCAATGGCTGAGTTGTATCTTACCTTAACCGATACCAAACATATCACATTATAGTTTAGTATGATGCTTGAACAAGTTGTCAAATCAAGTCAAGCCCATCCAGTCCATCATTTTCAACAGTAACTGACAGGGGCAGTTTGATGCTGGAGGTTTTCCAACCTTATCTGGCATGATCCTAGATGATCTGGAGTCTCTGCAAGCAAAATAATTGCGCCTCTGCTAACCTACAGCTGCTCCAGGCTATGCTATGCAAATCTAAGGCCTAACCTTAAGTTAGGCACTTCGGTGGAAACTTCAGACAACATAAGTAGAAGATATACTAGCAATTGTAATTGCTGTATCTTATCATTGCCTCAACAAAACAAGATTCAGATGCTTTTGGTACAGCACTGCAAAACTCAAAAGAAATTTCTTGCACTTGATAGTCCTACAGCAGCTTCTCTTAAACAGGAAGGCAATATATCACCATGGGGACTTATATTGCTGCTAACATATAGAGCGTCTCTTTAGTCATACTTGTGGCAATTTAAACAGTGCTCGGCAGCTCAGCCTTATCCATCTAATAAAATACCATATTATCATTCTGCCATATAGGCAAGCTAATAAAATAGCTACGTCTCCAAAAATGTAAACTATGGCTATTAATTTAGTTCTGCTGAAGACATTAAGACTGTATGACTAGCACACCTTTATTGTTCCCTGGATTATGAAGATGATACCAGACTTTCAGACAAAGAGTAGTTTAATTATGTTGCAGCTTCCTGAAAACATCCACTATAAATGGCACATTGCAATATAACTAGATAATCATGGCTCTTTAAAGAGGAATCTAAAACCAGGCGTGCCTGAAGGGGAATTTGTGAACACAATTATGTCTGCCACAACATTGCCAGGTCAGTGGGTGGTGAAAGATGCACCCATTCTTCTTGGAGCAGGAGGATTTCCTGCTGCTTCCCACCCCCTCCCAGTAGTGACCTAGAAGGAGGTTAATGATTCCAAAGAATGACTTTTCCCTTAGGGAAAATTTAGTCTTCTGACCTTTTTTCCCCCCTCTATCTATCTATTCCTTTCAAGTCACAGGCTTCCATTCATTTAGCTTACATCAAGCTGTTTTATTTTCTTCAAAAACATGGATAAAGTAATTATTTTTGCTTTCATTTAACCCTCAAACTGGATGCTTTTCTAAATTAGTTGCTCAGCATACAGCATCACTTTCAGCTCTAGTACTTGTCTTAATAGTATGAATGGTAACCTTCAAAACGTCTTTGGCAGCTCATGACTTTTAAAAAGCCAAATCTTTGTTCAGTTTAGCAAAGCGGCTATAGAGATTTGGGGATGGGAGCAGGGAATGACAAGGAAAACAAACTGTTTTTTGTTTACTTTCGAAAATTCTTTCACAGAGAACCTACTACAATGGCATTTTAAGCTGTTAACAACAATTATTGTGACTGTCTGACTGATATTTACAAAAAATTATCCAGTTAAATTGAAGCCCTGTTGCTTTGTTTGAACTCTGCAGACATTCAGGACATCTAATTCATTGTCAAAATAAAATGAAACAAAAATGTAACCACTTATTATTCTCAGGGGTTAGATCTATTGCTACAAACAGTTCTTGAGGGTAAGTGGAAACAGAACTTGTCTTGTGCTTTGAGCTGTCAACTTCCTTTGGCACTTAAACACATTTTTTCTCCCCTCTCTCTCTCTCATCATTGTCCACAGCATATTTATAGGGAGACTCCAAGAGGTGGAGAAACTAGTTCAACTGCACAAGAAAAACATATAGTTGTAGAAAACAAAAAAACGAATGCCCTTTAAAAAACAAACGCCATGCTATAGCAAACTAGATGTCCATCTTGTCTTGTATATTTCTGTTTCAGATTGTGTTGGTGCCTGAGGCTTTTGGGACTGGTATAAATGTCACATAATGCACCTAATTGCAACAGTCTGTCACTGAGGGAATCTTCTCTGCAACCTTGGTTGGTAATCAGCTTATGCCCTGAAGTGTGAGAATAGAATTGCCCTTATTTTGTTTTTATACCAATTACTTGTGCAGATGCTTAAGGTTGTCCAAAACACTGGAAGAATTGAGTATTCCCACCCATGTGAAAATCTTAGCAAAGCAAAAGTTTGAAGGATACTTGCAGAGATGATCAGGAATATATTTGGTTCATTCAAAGAAGAATGTTTCTACAGAGTGAGTAAAGTCATAGATTAAGTTTTCAAAGGCTTTAATAGAAATATGCCCCACCCATTTTGCCCCACCCTCATAGTCCATATTCCCAAGCTGTTAGTCCAAATTTATTATAAACCTATGTCATCGGGAGATTCTCATGAGAAAACATAATAGAGATTGAAAAGGCTGTCACATGCAAGAATTTTACTTTTGATTTATATTCTCTAAATTGTAATATTAACAACAGGAAACAAAATATTATTGGGTATATTCTTCTCTCTGTCTCATCCCAAGTTGGCCTTATTAATAAGAAAGTATACATGTCCAGCTCAATTCATGGTCAGATTTTAAAAGCTTGGAAACTAGAGGATACAGTAACTCATCTCAATTGGCCCTTAATTTTATATTATAAACTGCCCAGAGTCGTTGGATATGAGATGGGCAGCAAATAAATTTCATAATAAATACATATATAAAAATAAATAAAAATTCTGGAGAACTCTGATAAAGAGAAACATGGGCTGGTTGGGGGAAGCTAATATGGGAAAGATATGATCATGTAATGGTACCCATAAAGTTTTTATATGTACAGGACAAACTTTGCAGAAAATGTAGGTCATGTAAGGAGATGATAATATATATTTGTGTGATTAGGCTAAAATGCTAGAAAGCTAGCTCCAAAAATTTGCACAACATTCCTGCCACAAGTTGACTATGCCTTACATTCTCAGTCTTTTTAGTGATATTGTATGTTAACTTTGTTCTCTTTTTTCACTTCTCTTCTCTCATACATATGTATACTCTCTTATTAATAAGGCCAACATGGGATGAGAGGGAGGAAAGAATATACCTAATAATATTTTATTCATAATTATTTCTAGAGTTAAAAAACCCAACGCTAAAAAATAACAATTTGTACATAATAAAACACATGGAAGAGGTAGATGGACTAAAAAAATTATTGAAAAATTAATTTTAAGCAAAATAAGTGGTATATATAGTGAAAGAAATGGAAAAGAATGGACAATTAGATAAATAAACTGAAGGATGATGAAGTAGGTACTGTTCATAAGAGTATATTGCCATACCCAAAACCATATAATATATTGATAAAAATAAGCTATAATTGCAAGGGAATGAATATATGTTAGTCTCCATCTCAAATTAACACAATCTCACTATCTGTTTAATTTTTTGCCAAATTGGTAAAGCATCGAATTAAATATAATATTTTTTCTTATGGAGGCTTTATATGAAAAAAATGCTCGTCAACAAGTACTGGTTTTATTTTATTCCTCTTTTTTCCTTTGCCCTTTCTAGTGCATCTAGTAGTAGAATTCCACTAAGCATTTTGGATTAGTGACAGGGTGAGTTAAAAATATTCTGCATCAGCATGATCTGAACTGAGCTGAGTGGGAGCACAATACAATATTAATAAATAGTATGGACTAAAGAAGCTTCCTATAGAACAAACTGATTTCTATGGAACTTATTCCCATTGAACTTACAGGGCTGAAACATTACAAAATAAGTTGAGAAAAATTGTATGCAAAAGTAAACTTTGTTTCTGTCTATTCTGGAGAAAGGAGGGCTATCTGGATGAATCACTGGACTCAGCTACAAAAATGGAGAGATTGATTCATAGCCACACCTCTGAAGACAGTGGTGTACAATATTTGCCTGGGGATTTCATGAATATATATATATTTATTTCTGAACAATTTTCCTAAGAAAAGTACTTATCAAAGCATGTTCATAAAAGAGCCAGTTTAATTTAGTTGTTCAGGCACCGGGGTAGACAGTTCCAGTCTTGCCTTAGCCATAAAAACTAGACTGACCTTGGGCCAGCCTCTCTCTCTCAATGTACTCCATAGGGTTGTTGGGGGGGGGGGTGAGGAGAAGGAAGGTATGATTGATATGGTCACCACTTTGAGCTATTTGTAAAAATAATGACTTGTTGTTCGTCCATCGATTTCGATGAAGACCTTGACATCTTATGGATTATGGGCCATCAATGGTGTGTCCGTAGATGGCTGATAAGACCGATGTTAGCACGGAATGTTCTGCCACATACTGAACAGAGAAAACTGGACACTATTGCTTCATCCTTTGCAGCTCTGGCTTTACGGAGTGCTCGCTTCTCTTGTGCCAAGATTGTCCTTCTGTGTTCATATGTCTGGCAACCCTGGTAAACCAGGGTACGCCATGTCGGTCGATCATGCGCCAAAGATTCCCAAGAGATGGTGTCAATATCCAGGGACTTGAGAGATGCTTTCAGCGTGTCTTTGTCCCCCATGCGATCGCTTTCCTTGAGACAGCTCACCATAGAAGAGCTGTTTAGGGATGCGATGGTCTGGCATCCTTACAACGTGGCCTGCCCAGCGCATCTGGGCTTTCATCAACAGAGTGTAAACTGATGATAGGCCTGCTCTGGAGAGGACATCTGTATCTGGTATCTTATCCTGTCACCGGATCCTCAGAATTCTGCAAAAGCTGCAAAAGCTGCAAGCAGTGGACCAATTTACGTATCTTGGTAGTACCCTTTCCCGTGCAGTAACAACTGACATCGAGGTCAACTGTAGAATTGCCAAGGCAAGTTCTGCATTTGGCAGACTGCGGACTAACGTGTGGGACTGCCGTGGAATAAGCCTTGCTACTAAGCTTAAAGTTTACCAGGCAGCAGTGCTAACTACCCTGATGTATGCTAGTGAGATCTGGACAGCGTACAGGAGGCACGTCAGGCAACTGAATTATTTCCACATGACTTGCCTTCACAGAAAAATAATAAAGACAGGTTACAAATACATACATCCATGCATAAAATGAAAACAGAAAAGTGGATTTATTTAGGTGGAAGTAAAGAGTTTTCTTCTAGGCCTCCTGGTTAACGGAACCACATGCAGACTGGGCCAGGGCAACATTTGAAATATATGTCTAATTCGGGAGGAAACACAGTATGCCAGCTTTTCCCAATCTGGTGCTCTCCAGATGTGTTGCACTTCAATTCCCATAATTCGTAGCCAGAGTCCAGTACATCTGGAGGCATCAAGCTGAGAAAATCTGTAATCAATCATTCCGTGGTATCATTCATTTCCCATGTATTTGCTATTCTGTTTTTCTATAACAACCATTTATTTATTTTTTATTGGAACCATTTAGTTTGATGGTTAAATATCCATCAAAAATGGTAAATTATAACCATTCTAAAATAAAATTGCACCTGAATTATAACATAAACAATATCAGCATCTTGGTTATCATATTTGCTGCTTCTCTAAAGGCAACAAATTTATACCCTCAGGGTTTGAGACTTTTTCAAAAGTTGAAAAGCTGGAAAAATTCTATCTTCTTGAATCCTGCATAGCTCTCCTTTGGAAGGAATGTTCTGTGATCATTGAAATGAAGTATGTCAGTTCCTCTGACATGAGTCTTCTGCACATTGTAAAACACAGAATATCATATGTGCATACCGGATCTACTCACATAATATATCTAAAGAGTGATAAAGTATCTAATTTCCTGACTGATACAATGCATTCAATATAGAAGAACTAATTAAAGTTAGAACTTTGGGCGACTTATAAAGCAATGACCCTATGAATTTATTTAGCCTAGCATAATATTGTGTCTATGGCCTGATAGAGATAACTAGACAGAGAATTTGTATAAATATGTGTGTTTGTGTATGTGTGCACAGGTGTGTGTGTGTGTGTCTGCTACTAGATCCAGACAGGGAGAAATGACTTCATGAGACTTTGGTGCTCTCATCTTAATTCCTGCAATATATTCTTGTGATCTGGGTCAAGAGGATTACATTTCAAATTACCAATATTTCATTTGCTTTTTCAGTTTTCTTAAATTATATTAATTTTTTAAATAAGTTAATATATATGGTCCAATTTCCTTCTTGCAAAATCCACAAATTTCCGAGGTGGCATTTACTGGTTTGCAGCTTTATATCTATTTAGCTTTAGTAGTGAGAGATATCTGGATGTCAAGGGAGATTTCAGAGGTCGAGATATTCTTCTAAAAAAATCTAGAACCAGACTGTCAAACAGAAATAATCACATCAAGACAAACAATAAATGCAAATAGCAGCAACAGGCAGTATGCTACAGCATTTTGCGAAATTGTAGCTGAACATGGTTCTGGAGAAAAAGCCTGGAGTCACTATGGCAAAGAACAATTTTCTGATGCAAGATTGATCACTAAGCCTCACCTCTCTATATAAATATACATTGCTTGGCAAATTCCACTTGGAGGAGATAATCTGGGAAATGGTCAAAATGATCTTAATGTACTTTGGAAGAATTCACAGATGCCTTTGTTCCATCTGTGCTACAGTGTTAGATTCCTTTTATAGCCAGAAGTCATGTAATTAATGTTCATGCCTCAGTTATTCATTTGTAAAAACATGTGTGTTAACCAACCTCATAAAGAAACAGAGTTTGATTAATATTTAAAGAAGATAGTAGGCACATATTTATACTGTTAGTAAATTGGAATTTTCTTTTTATTTGGAATTGATTCCTTTGATTTTCATGGAACTTACTAGAAGATGTGCTTTTTCTTTCTTTCATGGAAGTTCATTCTTGTGCACATTTAGTTGAAAACCTATTCGTAATAATGTTGAAGCTCATGTATAGGACTGTAAACATAGATTTGGGATAAAATTTACAGAGCATGTCTGAGGTTTGGCTATATTACATTATTTTGACATCTATGTGTCTTTATTACAAGCTCTTCAAAAATTAAGTCATTTCCATGCATGTTGACTACTCCATGAATCATTAACTTAAGAGGTTAGCTAAAAGTATACAGGAATCACAGATTTTATTTCAGATTTTATTTTATTTTTTTTCTCAGGAGATCTTTGATACCAAAATGTGAATTACTAGCTTTAATTCCCAGGATCATCATTAACACCTTTTAAAGAGATGGGTATAACCTTGGCCATTCTCCAAGTTGCTAGTAGAGTCTTTTCAATGATAAATTACATATTTGTGTTAGCAGCTCAGTTATACTGGTTGTTAGTTCCTTTAGAATTCTCCACTGAACACCATCTGGTCCTTACTGATTGATTGCAATTTAATTTCTTTAGTTGCTTATAATTTTTTTAAAAATATTTTTTTATGAGAGCCTGATTTTCAGCACCCAGTTCCATACTTGATACAGTGAAAATACTTAGAAATAAAACTTGACAAAATAGATCATTTTCTTCCATGAAAAGTATCTCTTAAGTCACTAGCATACAATAATCAGAAAAATGATGCCAGCTCCTCAAATTTTTAAATCCTAAATTGTCTTAAATTGTTTTTAAAAATTGTCAGAAGTGACTGTTTATCTACTTTTGAAATGGTATCACTTAACATGCAAGATTTTCTGTTGTGTTCAGTGCAATTAATGCAGTTATTCATAAGACAATTAATGGAGTTCACAAATTCCAGTACAAAACATTTGTAATTCTATACAAAATTAGGTGATTTTAATCATGGTTTAATGAGAGAACAGGGGAAGTCCACATAAAGGAGGAAATCCACAGTGAAAATAACTGGAGGCAAAGAAACAATGCAAAGAAAATCTATCAGGTTGAAGCAGAAAAACAATGTTTTCTTCTCTCAGTTTATAATGTTATCTATTTACTGGTTACATCCTCCTTTTTTGTAGTTCCTTGATCATGGTTCTCTTTGTATGTTTTAAACTGTCAGCTTTTCAGCAAAGTTCCAGACATGCCAATAATACAGATGAATTCATGAAACTTGGGCTTTTAACACAATCTTGTTCAAATCAAATGTTACTATTAGGTTGAAACAGCCTCAGGACCTTCCCCAGCAAGCTTGACCTTTCAACTCACAACCAGACCATCCAGGTTTATAGTGTCTTGAGGTCAGGTCTCCTATTTCACATGACTTCAGGGTTTTTAAAACCACACTGTGCTGAGAAAAATCTCTGTGCGTTTTGGGATTATGTAAACTTTGCACTCCTGCTGCCTGTGAAGACGGTAGTAGCAACTTGATTCTAATGAATTGTGGTGGCACACTGGCAAAATTCATAAAAGTGAGATTAGAAAAAGGAAAATAGCCTGAAATTTACTAATCTATAGTGAGAGCAGTGGGTTATTTCACCCTCCCCCAGTGGTTTGGATCTCAGGATTGCAATTTTCTAACAGAGATTTGAAAGTTCTCAAAGGGCTTGATGCTTTGCTGTGGACATTTTAAACTGTGAATTTATTTGGGTTGATATCGAATATTACCAAATTCTTTGGAGAATACATATCATTTATACACTCTATTTATTCTGCTATATCCATACTTCTGTAGTGCAAAAATATGTGAATATTTTAAAACACGACTAGCAAAAACTTCAAAATAAGGTGCATTTACATGGTTTGCTCCTTGATTAGTTTTTCCATCCTAGTTTTATCTCACATTAAAATTAAGAAAAAAGTGACATATGACAGCATATAAATCATGCATCAAGAGCAAGAGTATGATATTATTTCAAGTGTTTTTACTTTTTATATGGTTGTAAAATTGGATAGGAGGCATTTCCTTTTAAGAAAATTATCCAGGTCATGTATAGATATAGCCTGAAGCTTATGAGAAGCTTTATGTTTTGCTCTTCTTTAGTTTTTGTTGTGCATTTAAAGAAACAGATTAAATTTTGATGAATGCTTGGCTTCCAGAATTGAGATTTATTCCTGGAGGGGTAAGAAACATTTAGAAAACTGGGGAGATAGGCACTTAATGCAGTTGTCTCCTGTTACTACATTTCCTATCCTAGCTTAAACCTATAAAGGAGCTGTGCAAAGTAGTACAGTATATTTAGACAGAATCACTTACATTTGCATGTAACTGAAAAATAGCTCCTCAAATGTTTAATGCAATTTCAGCAAAGAAAATTAGGCCATCTGTAAAAAAACCTACAATATTTTTCCTGTAATGCTATCCATTCACATAAAACAGTATGAGTGCCACAGAATATGAACATGATTTTTTTTTATTTTGGGAACA
>NW_015386087.1:1479472-1546972 GCF_001527695.2 Protobothrops mucrosquamatus | reverse complement strand
CTTTTTCCGCTCTGCTCCCTAATTTTCCTTTTTTTAAAGGAATTCATACATAACCTGCTGCTGGAGTTAATCATATACTATAGGTTAAAAAAGCTAGAAGTTATTTCTTCTCTCTGGTCTTGGCTAGATAGAGGGAGATTATTAATTAAGAGCAAGTGACCAACATGATTCACATGTCCTAATGACACATAGTGGGTGAAGAGACAATGTTTGAAGTTTGGGAAAGTTGGATTATGAATCAAGTCTACTGAATAAGTTTGGGAGGCAACTAAATTAATAGTAGACTTAAAAGTGTCAATCCTGATTTTATATAGCAATCTTTGACAGGGTTTGATTGAAGTTAAAATATTATATTGGTAGGAATGACTTTAATGAAAAACCCGTTTAAACATTCAGTTCAGTATAATGGTGATGCCTGGTGGAATAAAAACTCTCACCAAAGTTATCTGTTGGGTTCTGATAAGGAGGTTAGAGTTATCCTATTGACCACAGTATTTTTTTAAGCCAGTCCTCTAAATATCTCCAGCATACACAATTTGGAACCTTGAATTCATTTGATCTCTGTATTCATTGACTGAAGGCTACATACTTCAAGTGTGTTTTAGTCTGACAGCTTTGAGGAAAAAAAATGATGTTCTTCAGCTGTCTTTCAAAATTACTTTACATTGGGAATTGTGTTGATTGTGCATATGCTTATTTCCAATAGCTTCTCTAAAGAGGAATAATTTATATGCCTTCAGGATTTTATGGCCAATAAAACTGATTATATTTGTGGGAAGATGTTAAAAAAAAATGGCCTGAACAACACCCCCCCCCTTTTTCATTGGATCTATGAATGTTATTTTTCTAAAGTTATGTATACAAAAATATAAAATACTATAAATAGGTTCCATTTTCTGTGTGAATGTATAAAAATAGTTTTTGATCTATACCTATAGTGTATAAGCAAAGAGCAGTATTCCAGTGACAGAAGTCCTGTCATTGACAGTAAGTATTGACCTAAACAATTAGTTATTTAAATGCAGCACTTAAAACATTCTAAGACATTACTCTGTTCATTAGTCTCATTAGTCATAATACATGCTAATGCCATCTGATATAACTGATGCAGTATTTAGCACATTGCTCTGTATGTTATTTCTAAAATATTTTCTCTGTGCAGCTTTATTTTACAACCCTTCCCTTCCCCAATTAAGTTGATCTTAAGCTGCTCGATATTATTTGAAGGAAAATACAATAAGAATTTGGCATGTTGAAGTTGTTCCAAAGTTTACATATTCTGCTATCACTGCTTTTAAAAAAAACACTCCTTTTTTGATTAATATATTCAAGAGGAATAAATATTTCTCATACTTCAGTATAAACACTTTATTGTTAACTGTGGCAGTCCTTTCTATTTTAATACTAGTTGCATTTGTGTCTGCTTAGAATTGCAGTCTTAGTTTTTTCTTTCAATCTTTAAAATGATTAATGCACAAATCATTTAAAGATAAGCAGGAATTGTTGATTAAAAATGGAGTTGCAAACTTTCAGGCCCAAGATATATTTTAAAAGCTCTCCTGAATCTGTGTGTGATGACACTGAATCAACAAAACTACTCTATTAAGTAGGAATTAAGTCTCAACTGCCTTTCCTTTGCTGAAAAAGAATTAGAATAAAAGTAGTAATGTTATTTTTTTTTTAAAAAATGGCTACCTTATCTAATAATGTCATAAAATATGAAATAAAGCACCTTTAGGATTGCTGATCAATTTGTTATGATCCTGTAAGAGAAGAAAAAAATTTCAAAGGCAGTTTATTTTTGTACATTGATCATTTTTGTGCTTTTATTTAAAAGTTGGCTTCTGAGCATATGCTTTAAAATCTTAATTAACCAGTTTGATTACAAGGGTAATTTATTTTGCTTAGGTTTTTTTAATGAAAATCTTGTCTGTGAAGTAAAATCTCCACTTGAAAATGATAGCCACTATAAAAACAAGATGGGAATGTTAATAAATTGTGCAAATATACTCAGGTAGAGATGAAAAACTGTTTTCAATAAGTTCAGTTACAAATGTTTAAGCACAGTTATTTTGTGTTTAAAAGACCAGCATCTACAGGTTGTTTTTATATATGCTATATGACATTACATTTGCAAGGTTGAGTTTTGTTCTTCCTGACTAGAAAAGGGAAATATATTCTACAGTATATACAGTATATAGAAAAGCTAGCTTGAAATCTAACTGTTTAAAACTTGTCTCCTTCAAACTAGTTCTTTTTAAATAAAGAATGAACAAACTGAGCTGTCATTTATATATTAAGTATATTTACAGCAACAAAAGGTCAAGGTAGGCCATTGTGCAAAATCATTGTTACATTTTCCTAAGCAACATAGGAAAGAAAGGTAAAATATGTCATATCTTCATATTGGCTTCTGGAAAAAAATGGTGATGATTCTGTAATTTGACATCTTCTGTGGAATCTGTTACTATTTTTCTTATTTGGGTTTTTATCATTAAGTGTCTTTGTTAAAATAGAAAATTATTATTTTCAGTTAGATAGCCAATTATTGTTTCCCTTCTATGTGGAAATGGTATTTGATACCAGATAAAGGACCATTGTAATAGTTCACTATGAGTACAGTTCTTGAGGATGATTTTAAAATATATTTTTTGAATGTAAGCCCATTGATTCAGCAAAATTTACCTGTAAAGAGGTGCATTCTCCAAGGAAATATGTCCAGGATGACCATATAAATATAAACTTTTAGCCCTCTCAGAATATCTTCAATGTGCCACAGCATTCAAGGAGGAAATTATGAGGATTAAATTAGCCATGTCAGGAATATTAACAGGACACATATTTTTAAGGAATTGTTCATATTATTTTAATATCTCCCCTCCCTTAAAATGTATTTTTCTTGTGTTGACCTATACATACTTTCATAGTATTATATTCCTTTATGTGCCTATTCTGGAATAAGATCTGTTGATTTCAATATTATTTTCATGCAAGTAAGCGTGTATAGGATTGTAGATTTTTCTGATTTTCAGCAAGAGAAACAGCTTAACTTGATTGAAGTATTCTGAAATGATTGTAGTGATACATATTAAAGTCCTAAAATGCTTTAGAATTAACTTTCTGATATAATGGCTGTATTTTCTTAACTTCTGGAACGGTTAGAAATCTAGAAAAAATATATCCAGTTTACCATTTGAGAAACATATATCAACACATCACTTCTGTCACATTTTAGAGAGCTAAATATGTTTGCATAGAAAAGCACAGATGTTGTTACAATATTGAGAATTACAATTTAGAAACAGTGCCTCACAGTGAATGGTATTCAATGAGTATTCCACCTTTCTTCATGCCAAATGTTTTTCCTTTTTCAACCTTTACACAGACAGCAGCTTAGAAATCATTAGATTTTATAATTTATAGCATTACATAATATTTGACAAAAATAATAATTATATTAGTATTCATCTAGCATGATTTCCATGACTTCTAAAATATTTTTCCTGAAAATATCCAATTTCAAAGCACTGTAGCATTACTGTCTTAAAAGGAAGGGAGAAATAATTAATAAAATGTTACTTGTAAACCTGAAATGACTGATTGTAAGATGACTTTTACCTTGGTTTTGTCTAACACTGTAGGCAAAGTTGAAAATATGTACATGAAATCACATTCACAACTAAAATTAGAACTTTATAATATCCTTTGAATTCAGGCAATTATGCTTTTTGGTTACTTGTTTACATTTTATTAATCTATTTTGATATGTGTATGTATGTTTGGATAGATAGACAAACAGACAGACAGACAGAAACTATTGGTGCTACTGCTTGAACCCAAAGTTTTGTCAAACTGCAATAGTATATAGAATGCTATGTAACTATGTAGCTATTATAATTGCTATTTGCTAATAAGGCAGGTTTTATTGTGTAGGATATGGAAGTTAGAATACACTGATACAAAATAGAAGTTTTTCTAAAGTAAAATTCCATCATTTAGTGGGATCTTTCCTTATTTATTTGGTTTTTATTATACATTTAGATGTTGGCACCAGTCGTATGATTCACCTTGGATCAGGATATGTTAAATGGGATATAGGACTATTGAGATACTAGATATTTTGGCTTCAAGCTTAGTTAAAATGCATATTTTGTTTGAGTCGTTCATTATCTTTTTCTTACAAATCATAACTCCATTGCTTTTAGCAGAGTTTGTGTTCCAGGATGACTCTGCCACAATTTGCCATTTTTATTGATTGTGATTGTTGTTGGTAAAGTTAACTTACACTGGTTTACTACTCAGTGCCACAAGGTTCGGTATGGTTTTAACTGCTATACTGTTTTGTCAGAATTGTGGCCTATTCTTTTGTCATATTTCCTCTAGTTAAAATTCTTTGGACGAATCCCTATCCTATTCCGTCTTTTGAAATAAAATACCAAAGCAGAAGCATTAGAAGAACTATTTTTTTATGTTGTCGATTATTGAAGAAGAATACTACACACACACACACACACACACCCCTACAAAATTATGAGTTGAATATATGTTTCTGTAAGACAATTACAGTCTTGGAGATGCAGATATCTTACTGTAAAATAAATTTTAAATTGCCAACTAATTATTGCTGAATGTGTCAGTTTGCATATACAGAACATATGTGTCGATTTGCAATGTTCATTTAAAATTCTTTGCGTAGATCTGTATTTTCACGAATTGTGAAAAGTAAAATTTTACATTTCAATAAGTTCCATTTCTTTGGTACAAATGTCATGCTATACTACTCTGATTCATGGCATCATTGTATTTTGACAAGTTATAAAGTTAATGATATAAAAATGAATATGGCAATAACTAAGTGGGAGAATTAAGACACTATTAGGTTCCAATATAGTTTTGGATTGAGTAATTTTCAGTAAACATTATATAGTGGAATGGCATTCTCAAACTATGAATGCTTGAAAAGAGATATATAACTTCAGCACATGATTTCTAACACGCACTTAGATTTGTGTGTGTGGGGGTTATACCTTCTTGTCAAAGGTCCCATTAGAACGAAAATGTGGTCCCATTGGAAAGAAAATGTGGGCTTCTGTTTCATTCCTCCACCCCAACCCCCTTTGGGGGCTACCAGGAGCTTTCTTAGAATTTGGATGCCTTATTTGTTCCTGTTTTATGCTGAAAATTTGTATGTGTACCATTTAAATGTACTTAACATATGCAGTTAGTATAAAGAACTAAAATTCAAGGATTGTAATTTAAGTTCCCTCCTTTTCATAAATAAATAGTAGGAGAAAGATTTTAGGAACAGCTTACACAAACAAGAAGAAGAGGTTTAAATGAAAATTCAGTCCTTAGAAATGTAGCTGCAGTTGTGAGTTTGCACAAATGCAAGAACAAAATCTCCCTCTAATTTTGGGCAAGCATAGGTCTTTAGCATGTATTTCATTTCACTGCAACACTTGAGTAATTATGCTAGTTTAGTAATTATTAGAGATGAAAGAGCCTCTGTAAGATGTGAATCCTAAACTTCAGTAGCTTTACTTTCAGATAGAATAACGATCAAGCAATAGTTAGCCATATGTCTAGGGATTATGTTGTACCAAATAAACAAGGGAAAACAAAAAGGGAACTTGATCTAAATTTTTGAAGTATCTTTCTTATTAAACATTCACCTGCATTATTCAGCTTCCCTATGTTTCATAGAAAAGATAGCGATTTTGTGCTTAGATGTGATAGACAGTTCAAGCCCTTTTGGATTGATTACTCCATGACTCAGTAATACAAATACGTGCGTCCACTTCAGAGGTTGTCAAAGGTTTTTTTTATTCTTAAAATCTGTTCCTGTGGCAGACTTGTGTTACCCTTACTAATAGTTAGGTTGGTGCTACTGAGTAGATGAGACACAGAGAACTTTAAAAGTTCTAAAACATAAACTTCTTTTCCGTTGTTATAGAGGACACCAATCAATATAAAATTACCAATAATTTCATTTATTTTTAACAGAATACAAACTGATATATATCAGCTAAAGACTATTTATTAACCTACTTCCAGTACATACAGACTAGCTGGCAGTGATCTCGAAGAGTCTTAGGGGATGAATTCTACCTCTTTTATTTGGTTCTTTCAGATGAGAAATGAGCAACAGGTAGATCTTGTTAGGCATGCTGCTTAGGGCTGATGGGAATTGGAGTTCAATCTATTACATTACATTTCCCCATGTGCAGCACTTATGCTTAAATTCCACCTACCAGTTCAGCCCATTACTTGCAGTATTCATGTTTGTTCCTGCTCTCAGCATTGAGGGGATATGAATCAAGTCAACCCCTTATGGATATTAATTAGACTTATAAAGTCCTGAAGGTTTGTAAGATAGGCAAATATGCATCTTGGTTTTAAAATGTTTGTTCATTCATTGTTAAAAACAATATTCTCTTCAAACAGGAGCCAAGATAATTAGTGTGTTGGGATTTCCCCCTCCCCCCCAAATTACTTCTCAAACATCGCTTATGACTACTGAAAATAATAATAAATTTTATTAGGCCAAATAAGAATTAACAAATTAGATGCAACTTGGTGATCGAGATGCCTCCTCAAATAAAAAAAGTCAAAACTTTTATTTCTAAATGAAATTTAAAGTTCTATGATGAAAATGTGAGGTAATTGCCTGATAATACACGTTTCATATTCTCTTAATTTTTGTTTAAATACCCATGAACTATAGGGAAGACAATTCCTTCAAATCAAATAAATGCCCCAGAATTTAATGCCCTTCAGGTGTTGTAAACCATGGGTTTATAGTCTCTAGGGAACCAGGTAAGGGAAGGTTGCCCTAAATTTTCATATGACCAAAACCCAATGAAGTTGGATGGCTCCTTATCTTCCTATTGGGCAATAATTTGTATAGCAATTAATTGTTAGTTTGGTCTTATGGTTCATTTGACTGGTTACTGTGTACTTTTCATTCACATTTTTATTATATCCTGTTTGTCTTGTCATATATATTTGTATTTAGGTTAATAAATGAAATATATTTAATAATCAATAGGTTTACTATGGCATATTATTTGAATATATTTTTCATTATTTAAGATATTAAGATTTGAATTGCTAGTTATTTGATTTTTTAAATTAATTGATTTATGTTGAATAATTTTATTTATGTTGAAGGTTTGAACTTCATGAACAATTTCATGAACAGGAAAGATAAGAAGAAATGGATATATGTGTTGAAGGTTGAAGAGAAAAAAAACCAATGAAGCCATAAACTAAAAAATAATTATAAAGAGATAAAGGGTCAAGGAAACAATAACTAAGGATTAACCTTCTGAGAAGAGGACGGGGAATGATGGGGCTTTTTTCTACTTTTGATCCTCTTCTGATCCTACCACTAGTAACTATTCAATATAGCCAATAGCCTTTAATAACTTTATCATTCATAAATTTGACCCAATATTTTTTTCAAATAATAACATACGAGAAATTCCTCTATATATACATACAGATCCAGATATGAGATCTTTGTGAATTGTTAGGCCTCTGAACTGAGACAGGTGACAACTGATAATAAGGTCTTTCCAAATATGTTTTACAATTTAGAGGTAGATATGCATTTATTTTCTCAGTCCTTATTATCAGACATTCCTGATTTTTCCGGCTGATAGTTTTATTCTTTTAACATTAATATTTTCAAATTAATTGGCAAGTTTTCTTCAAAATGTGAGCTATCCAGAAATAATTGTTACATAAATGAATGTATTCAAAATATATCAAAGATCAATTAATTCAAATTAACCTATTCTGAAAGATGTTTACTATCTAAATACCTATGAAAAGAATGGAATAGAATGGAGAACCAGCTAAACTGTTCAAGTTGTATAATGTGGAGAAAGGGGTTCACTAGATCTCTAAAGTGGAAAATTACAAGTTCTATCGGTGGAGCAGAAATCCATCCATATTGAATGTAGCCTTTCATGTTGTGTCACATTTTTGTATATTATGTCTGTACAATATAGTTTAAAAAATTATAGTAAAACACTAGTTTGATGTATGTCCTTTGCTGAGACTCTTATGTGTTACCAAGTTGTATACTCACATAAAATATATACACTAGTTACACTCTTTCAGAAAGATTGCTCAAGATCAAATAGATATAACTCCTACTTACAAATAATGTAAACTAGAATTCTTGATTCATACAAAAGAATCATTGGATGATATAAATGTGCACATGCCAATGTACAGTTCTGTGGCTGGCTTTAGCCAGCATATGAAACCATTGCTTATTTTAAGTAATAATTCACATATCTAAGGCATTATACCATAGTTTATGTTAGTTACACAATAACATCTCCAGCAGGAAACACCAGAGGAGCAGATAAGAGAAATTATTGGGGAATTTTACATCTGTTCCCTGCTTGCCTTTGAAATGAAGGCCTTACTGATAACTTCTTCGCTTGAGGAATGTATCTTGCCATTGCCTTTCCTTTGGGGAAAGCTTCAGTTAAGACTGATTAGCTGCCCTGGACTGGCAGTCCCCGCAGCAACAAAGACACCTTCAGAGGATCCATTTCAGGAATGACAGAAGAGTGAGAGCCATATTCTATAAGTATGTAATGTGTGTCTGCATTTTATGTTTATTGGTTGGCTTACTCTTGACCTTCAGGGAAGAGGTAGAGGGCTGGGAAATGGTAGGCTAAATAGTAGCTGAAGTGAGAGCTTGGTGAGTATATGCCTAGTGTTCCTGGTGGATTCTAAGGTAACGATTCCTGCTTTGATGATGGCTGAAGAGGACCTATGTGTAGGTTTCTATAAATCTCACTATATATGTTATATTAAAATATGTCATTGATCCACTAATATTTGTATGGTTGGGAGAGCAGATACTGGCATTCTGTGGAACCTAGAAATGATGGGAAATAGAAGATGTGGCTCTTGCAGTTTGGCAGGCCACTATGGGGAAAGGGATACAAGACATGAAAAGCTATTTACTTTTTTGGTGGTCTTGTTAGCTGTCTAAGTCTTGAGGATAGGTCCAGCTCCACAGAAAAGCTGGCTTTTCTGTAATGCCAGGTTGGTTCCAAATAAAAGAAATCAACTTGCTTTGGTTGTGAATAAGAAGTTGTATTTGTTTTGTGTAACAGGGACATGGTCAAGGGGCTGGTGTGGGCCAAGCTTCTCTTGTCCACATATTCATCTAATAGAGCAACCTGATCATACTTAATATACCCCAGTGTTTAGATTAGGAAACACTGCAGGTTCTGTTAGCACAGCATTATAAGTAATCTCTGAGCTGCCAGAGTTGGTCATGGAGTTTGTATTGGAGATCCTGGTGAGAATATTTATGGACTGGAGCAGGGGTGGGCAATTAATTTTTCCAAGAGACCAAATGTGGAACTGGGACTGTTGTGAAGGGCTGAACCAATAGCTCCTGGCTGCACTCTGCCCACTTGGCCACAAGCCGTGCTTCAGCTGAGGCAGCACTTTTTCTTCTTGACTCCTGGGATCACCAGCTGACTGAAGAAGCATAAGGCACAAGCCAGACCTGACTCAGCTTCTTCTTCCACCCCAGCACTGGGGTTATTTACATTTGATTTCCAGTTTCCAATTGACCACACAGGGGCCAGGTAGGGGCAGCCAAAGGCTGGATGTAGCTCAGGAGCCATAAAATGCCTACGTCTGGGCTTGAGTGTCTCAGAAGCTCACAGCAACTATGACAACTATGAACATATCCTATGCATACTATAATCCAGAACCAATGCTTCATTTGATAATTTGTTCTGAGCAGGAAGGCATCACTTTAAATGGAGATGGGTTTTTATATTGTCATTAGTAGATCTTTATCTACTGGTTGGTTGGATTCGAATATGACTCGAAAGGTTTTGGAGTTGGCTGCACCAGTGATTTCTTAATATCTATGGAATAGGGAGTTTTTTTAGCACGATCCGCACATTTCCTCTTAAGTGCCCTCTCTTCCACAACTGGTACACAGATGAACTGCAGGACATAAAGCAGTGAGGTAGATAGCTAGATGAATGCCTGGTGTTTGGTTAAAATGCAACATAAAATAAAGGTAGCAAAAAACAATTTTTTTTCCTGTGCTTTCTGTACTCCCAAGCTCATGGCCTGCTCAGTTGTTTTAAGTTGTGAAGGATATGAATCACTTCCTACCTCCTATTCTTAGAGGCCTATTACACAGGTGGTGTTACAATACCTTTTCTCTGAATTATTGTCCATATTAGTTGGTAAGTTATAGTTATGAAGTTATTATGTATAACCTTAGTTAATAAAATAATAAAGAGGAAAATAATAAAATAGAATTGCTCTTTTTTAAAGGAGGCAATAATTAGACCCTTAAGAAGCTTGTCCTTCATCTCTCAGAGGGACAACTATAAGCCAATTTTTAACCATGCTTGATTGCGTAACATGATGGAGAATGCTGGCTTTTCAACATCAGACAGAAGCAGATAATGTTGATTCATTTCAAACTGGCTTTACGATACAGAGTTGAGACTACCTTGATTGGTCTAATTGATTTTCTTTGCTGATTGACAGGAGTATGACTCTGTTACTTACTTAACTTCTTGTCAGCTTTCAATAATGTCAACCCTGGTATCTTTCTGGATTGCCTGAGATATTTGGAAATGGGTGGCACAATTGTGCAGTGGTTTAATTCCTGTCTCTTAGATAGACTGCAAATAGTATCTCTTGGAGACAGTTGCTCATCGAAATGGGAGCTATTATATTTTTCCCCTTAGAGCTCTGTTCTGTTTCCAGTGCTCTTCAGTATCTACATAATCCACTACGAGAGATCACCAGGAAATTTGGAACTGCGATAGTGTCAAATATCTGTTTGGAACTGGTTGATATCAGTTTGCTATAGAGTGCCAAACCTATTTCTCTATGACAGGTTCAGTAAATGATACAGTTTCCCTGAAGTAGTGGGCTACATGGAAAATAATAAATTGAAACTGAATCAAGACAAGACAGAGCTACTGATTGCAAGTGGCCATAATTCCAGAGACCTGCGTTGCCCCAGAAAGAGGAGATAAGCAGTGTGGAAGTGCTGCTGGATCAAAGTCTTTCTTTGTTTCCCAAAGTGAATCAAAGGCCAGAAACATCTTTATTAGTTTCTGTTGATATGCCAATTGTGTTCCTTTCTGCATGCCCTGGTTATCCTGATTTTAATAATGTACTCTACCTGGGTTTTTTTATCTAGTCTGGAAACTTTAATTGGTATACAACCTGAGAGCTAGATTGGTCTTGAGTATAGCAGAAAGAACAAAAATACCTTTGCTTTAAACATTGAACAGAAGGGCAATTTGAAGGGCAGAATTCCAGGTGGTCAGAATTCCAACTGGTGCCCTGTATTGCTTAGGTCCATGCTATCAAGTCCATCAGAGAAAGGCTTTTTATATATGAACATCTGATGTTTGCTTACAGTTTCTGTGCACCTATCTGGCAGAAGTCAGGATCAAGTCTTCTCTTTTGCAATCTCAGTTTTTTGGACTGTCTTTCCTGAGGAGTTTTTTCAAACATCCTTACAACACATCTTTTTGTACAGATTTTAACTGTTGGTTTTTAATTATTAATTTTGCTTAATTGTTTTTTAAACATTAGTTTTTACTGTAAACTTGAGAGACTTTGATATCCAGCACTGTATCAAGTTATTTAAATCAATCAGTTCATTAAATTTACCAGACTAAATATGTTTATACTAATATTTCATAAAGAAGAGAATCCTTTTCTTCTCTGTCAACAGAATGAATGGCTTGTAATTCTAACAAAAACATCTATATGTCTCATATTAATTTTGTTCATATTAATTAGGAACTTAAATAAGCATTGCTTCTAAATAATCCATGGCTGCCTAATAGTATTTGTCATTCTCATTTCATATTTAATTTAGGTGTGTGCAATTTGAATCTTAGCTTTCTGTACATAATAAATGAACCATTTAGTTGGTCTTTTAGTTGCCTACCAATGGTTTGAAGGATAGTGAAATTGCCAAAATAGGCTGTGATACCATTTTGTTTGGCTGTTGTGCTAGGTTGAGTTTTGACTGTAATCATTGTACAAATGCAGTAGTACAGGGGTCCCCAACCTCCAGTCCGTGGACCACTACTGGGCCACTGCATGCCAGCAGTTGGTCTGCACAAACAAGCAAAGCCCCATCCGCGGGATGCAGACAGCACACAAAACCACGCATCCTCCAGTCCACGGAAAAACCTCTTTCCACAGAACCAGTCCCTGGTGCCCAAAAGGTTGGGGACCTCTGCAGTAGCATTTAGAATTTGTAAGAGATTATTATTTTTATGTGAGTGGCTAAGCCTATGGAGTTGGTTGTGATATAAATTATATAAATTATATTAAATTGGTATATATACTTGCTTAATTGGTAGTCTTTGTATGGATGTTCTCTACCTTTGATTTATTTCTACTTCTTAAAGTGACTTTTATTTGAGTTGGCCCTTGCAAAGAATTGCATAATGAAAGCATTATAGTTTTGTGCTCAGAGTTCTTACCTTTCTTAAGGCAATTAACATTTCTAATAATAGGTGTTATTTTCTATCTTTAAGAATGGTTCATTCAACTACCTCAACATACGACCTTTTCTGCTACTTTAATGTTATTGTAATCAGTTAATTAATTTGCAGTTTGGTTAAAAGAAAAGCAGCTAGTGCTTGAAATATCGTTGAGCCTAATGAGAATTTTATGGAGTTAGTAGGTATAATATTTGGGTGGAATACAGGCTGTGTTTGCTGAAATACAGTAGCTAAAACATTCTATTATTTGATTAAATCCATAGAATCTTAATGGGACTTGAATACACCTAATTTTCTCTGATCTAGGAGAACGGGATTAAAATTCCAGTTCAGCTGTGAAATTGTTGGGTAATTTTACCTAACCACTGTTTTTTAGTCTGGAGAACATCTGCATGTTTCAGCAGTCACTATAAAGGAGAACTTAATTATATTCTTAATTTACTTTGTGAAAATTTTTACTTGGCAGGTTTATGAATAAGAAATAATGTTAGTCGCTCACATATACTTACTGTACATTGGGAGTACCTTTATATGAAGTTTTGTCTGATACACAACTTCCTCTTGCTGTATTTTGTATCTGTGATAGTTTTGGATAAGCACTTTCTTTCTTATAAAAATTGTCAAATAATCAAGCTTCCACTAAGTTGGGGAAAGCTGATATAGGTGCATGATCTTATCTATTAATTTTTGCTAATTTAATTTAATTTTAATTTATTAGCTTTATAAGGTTGCCCAATTCAGAACAACTTTGACTGGTGTGCAGTATTAAAAACAGATAGAAAATGAAGTGACATTGAAGAATTGGCATACTCCCACAATGGCAAGAGTTTTTTTCCTCTATTTGGTTTATTATTTATATACTGTTTTCATTAAAAAATAAAATAATTAGAAGATCTAGGGCAGGGGGGTCAAACTGCCGGCCCGTGGCTGGATGCGTCACACCAAAACGCGCTCACCCCATTTCCGGCAATGAGAAAAAAGTCTTGATATGTCACGACACATCACATGATGTCGCGAGTTTGACACCCGTGATCTAGGGGATAAAAGTAGATTTTAATTTATAGTAAACAAGTTGATGATGGGAAGCCATCCATGGTAGTAGTGTTGTGCAAATCTTTAGAAATAGATATTTTGAAATGTAAACTATACCTGGGCTGGAAAAATCTAAATTCGCAGCAGAGAGGTGGAGTAAATTATATTTCTTTGCTACTGTTTTGTCTCGATTTTTCCAACCCAGATATGGCAGCCTTAGTATTCATATAATCTGTGAAAACAATTCAAGCAGCAACAAGTTCTCCAAGGAACTTGCAGTTTTCTGCCTGTGTGCAGATGTAGAAAGAACCACGAGCAGTTTCAGAATCAGCCATGCAAGTTGAAAAAGGTTGAGGCTGCTTTAACAGTTTGGAAAGAGGTACCAGAAGCACTTTTTTCCAAGGATTTGAACAGGCCTAGACAGTAGAGATCTTTCCACACAATGCATATGTTATAAGGGAGAATGCTCTTTTTTGTTCCATCACAGTTAAAGAATGACAACCAGCTGTATGTCTTGGTTGAGTTCTCTGTTTTCGTTTTTGTTTTTTGAAATAACAACATTGTATTTATTTTATACAACACAGAGTATAAGGAAACCATTTAGAATGCATAGAACATATAGAAAGAGGTTAGATTTGGCCTGCTCCCTCCCCCTGAAGCTTTCAGCTTATTGAAAATCTTTCTTCCATGATTTATCAATTATTGGAATCAATATTCTTGATGAATTGTTTAGACAGTATTTATATATCCAGTTTAAATAACAGCTCTATCATGCTATTCATATGATGACTGCCTTTCTTGTGTTTGATAGACAACTAAGAGGGAAGAAAAGAAAATTAAAGATTCCCAAAATATCAAGAAAGAAAGAAAGAAAGAAAGAAAAAGAAAGAAAGAAAGAAAGAGAAAGAAAGAAAACGAATGAACTAGGAACAAACATGAATAAAACCCATCAAAATATGGTGTTTATTTTAAGCAGTTAATTTCTGTTGCAGAATGTCTTCTTCAAGGCCAATCTTCATGGCCATTCTAGACTAATATGATAAATGTTATAAATTCCATACAGAGCATACATTTTTGTTTTTCTATCTCTTGATTGTCGTTAGCTGTTGTTGTTGTTTTATATCTTTGGATCCCATTTTCCTCTTACTTTATTTTCAGGGGATGCATTTTGTGGACATTTACCAGCAGTGACCAACTTATGTGATGAGTCATAGTTATTTTACTTAAATTTTATGTCCACCCATCTCATATAATGACCCTGGGAGGCTAACAACAACTAAATGAAATAAAAGCAGGATAAATACAACAAAATTTAAAGCATATTAGTAGCTTCATGAATGAGTTTACTTTCTTGGAGATTCAGTATGCAAAATCTAATGCAGTTCACTATACTTATCAAATTAAGGTGACGTAATTAGAAAATCTTACCAAATAGAAATTAATTCAAAATAAAAAATGGGATTATATTCAGTTTTTTCCAAGGAAGTGAAATACTTTTGAATAAACATGGTTGTACTTTATCTATACATGATATTATAAACCAGTGGTTCTCAACCTGTGGGTCGGGACCCCATTTGGGGTCGATCGACCATTTCACGGGGGTCGCCAAGCAAGGCTGTCCGGCATTTTTTTTGTCCGCCATTTTTTCCCCTTTTCCGGCGGGTGCCTTACCTCCCTTGGGCTGGGCCAGCTGGTGGTCGGCCTGCTCCGTCTCTGCCACTTGCCAGCTATGCCTCGGCTGGCGCAGGGGGCGGAACCACGCATGCGTGGCGCTCCCGGGCAGGGAAAGTCCTCGACTTACGACTGGTTGGGTAGTCCTCGACTTACGACTGGTTTAGTCCTTGACTTACGACCGGTTTAGTCCTCGATTTACGACCGGTTGGGGTCGCGGCATTAAAAAGGTTGAGAACCACTGTTATAAATGTTTAAGAATGAGGATAACAGTATTCTTTAAATTAAGCTTCCCTAAGCTTACGGCGTCTAGATTTCATAAACAGCAGTTCTAAGGGATCCAGTTGGGAAGGGCAATATTTAACTATTCCACAACTCCATAGACATGATTCTATTCAGTTTTGGCTCCAGAGATTTCTCTTTCCTGGGCTGAATAGGTCCCCAAAGAATACGTAGGTACTTTGGTTGCATTTCCTCTGTGGCTTTGGAGTAACTCCAGTAAAACTCAGTTGATGGCTTTTATATGTGATGATGTCTCTTATGGCAAATGATATTTCTAAATTATCCAGCTTGACAGCAATGTTATGTCATAGTTATGACATTCTGCCAGTTGGTCTGCATGTAAGAAAAACTGAAAAAATCTGCAAAAATCTTAAGCTTCTGACTTAAGTCCTTCGAAATTGTTAAGCATGTATTTGTTATGTATTAACATGGAACAGACATTTGTTAGATGTAATTTTGAACCAATAAGTGCAATACAGGTAGTTCTTGTTTAGTGATTGTCTCATTTAGTGACTGTTGATAGTTATGACAGTATCTTTGCAACCAAGCCTCACATTTACGGCTTTATGTATTTTATGTATTTTTCACAAGTCTGTAAAGCAAAGGAATGCTGAAGTAAGACTGTAGGCATAGACACAGTTTCACAGTTTCATTCAGCAGTTGCTTTGCTGAATGACAGACTTGCTGGTTCGAGTTGTGCTCATGAAATGAAGACTACCTATAGATCAAAGTCTGTATAATTAATCTGCCTGATTTTAAAGCTACAGAGATTTGTCCAGCTAGTTTCTGAGAACCAGACATGATTCAGTGGAAGAAACAACAAAAAAGTTTTTGGTTAGAAGGCATATACTGTATTGCAGGGGTTCTCAACCAGGGGTGTGAGACGATATTCCAGGGGGTGCAAAAACTTGGATTTTCAAAATTATAGTGTATATGCATAATTTGTTGCCATTATTTCAAACTTTTGTAAGGGGTGCGAGAATATATCAGAAGGGTTCTAGGGATGTGGGGTATAGAAAAGGTTGGGAACCACTGCTGTATTGCGTTACAATTTATCACAATACTATGTTACTTTTAAATTTTATTATGTTCCATTATAGCATGTTGTATAATGTATAGAAAACCTTACATTGTGAATCTTATCTTTATTGATATATATTTTTAAAAGGACATAATGTACCTTCATCCAAGATCTTACACCTTTTCTAAATATTAAAAATATCAAAAAGAGTCCCAGATATATTACTGCTATTGATGAGATCTAATCAAAAGCTTCCTTTGATCCTTTAACTTATCAAAAGATTGATACGGAAGAAGATACTGTTTGATTATATCCCAGGTAGAGATAAGCAAACTACATCTCCCAAGTTCCCATTTTGCAAATCTTGGAGTTCCATGTCAACAAAACATGGATGGCATATGTCTTCAGCATTCAGGGGTGAAAAATACATAAAATATTTGGTATTCCTTCTCATAGAAATATCACAGTATAGAGGAAATCCTAACTCAAATTAAGGAGGAATTATCTGACCACAGAGAGCTAATCTGCTATAGTGGTTAAAGCATCAAGGTAGAAACCGAGAGACTGTGATTTCTAGTGCCAATTTGAGCACAAAGCCAGCTGGATGATCTTAGGCTAGTCATTTTCTCTCAGTCTTAGGAAGGAGACAATGGAAAGCCATTTCTGAAAAACCTTATCAAGAAAATTGCAAGGACTTGTCCAGGCAGTCTTCCAAGAATCAGACACATTTTAATGGAAGCACAAAAAAATGACCATGAGAACTGTTAAGCAGTGGAACAGCTTGTTTCCTGAAATCTTCCATGACTGGAGGTTCAGGTAAAGATTGGGTAGCCATTTATTCAGGATAGTGACTAGAATAGACTCTGGAGGTAGAATTAGAAGACTAGAATAAATTCTAGTTCTAGAACAGTGTTTCTCAACCTTGACAACTTTAAGGCATGTGGACTTCAACTCCCAGAATTCCACAGCCAGCAATGCTGGCTGTGGAATTCTGGGAGTTGAAGTTCACATGCCTTAAAGTTGTCAAGGTTGAGAAACACTGTTCTAGAATCTATCGAAAAACCAAAGCAAAAAAACAAAACCAAGTCTACCTCCAAAAGCAGTCCTCCTCCTATACTGTATGTGATGAGGCTCCACCTATTTTGCAGCCCTCATCCAAATATTAGTGTGATTCTTGTCATCAAAAGATTGCATATTCTGATTAAAGGTTTAAAAATAAGGTCCAGTATTTGAAATTTTAAGTTTTGAAATGAATAAACAACCACTGTTTTTCTTTTGCAGTGATACAGTGGTTGTATGTAGACAAACCAGGATTTTTAGGTGATATGAAAATGTTTTCAAGACCAGGCCCATCAGTAACCTACATCAGTAATTTACATGAATATAGATTATCCTAGTCAGTCCGTTATAATAGGAAAGACTTATATAGTGGGTGACAAGTCAGCTCAAATTGACATTGACAGTTTTGAATTGAAGAACATCATAAGACATATACCTAATAATTCACAGCAATTTCAGTGCTATTGTCAGGACCAAAGCCAAGAATGACAGGTGGTGATTCTTCCAAGCTGAATTTTTTATTGTCTCATATCTATAGATAAATCATGCCAGCTTGAGCACTCTAGTATCTGCATCTACAATATACTCTGTGAGCTATTAAAGAGCCACCCTCTTTCTCTCACACATAATATCTGTACTGAGTTGCCTCTTGCTCTTCTAAAACTTCTTCCCCTTTTTCCTGGCAATCTACCTCCTTCCTATGTTCCCTCACATCTCTCCAGAATACTGAGTGCCTCAATCTCAATAGGATTTGCCTTCTATTTATTTGTCCCCATCCAATCCATTACTAAATTCATACAATTTAGCATCTCTCTATCCTCACCTATGTCTGATAAGTAGAACATGATGACATTAAAATATTGATGATACTTCATTCCAGATTCCTAGATGTATTTTCTTAATAGCTTTGTATAGAGTTATCTTAACCCATCCCGGGGCTCTTCAGGTGGGACTAAGTTTTTTTTTTTAAAAATAGTCTCAACAAATCTTGGAGTTACCAAGTTAGGAACAACTGATATACAGTAAATGTCAGTTCGTGGCTATAAAATGAGAACTTGAGGGACTCCATATCATGTCTCCAAACAACAACCCCTTTTATGAAAATTATGCTATCTCTAATACTATAAGTATTATATGACCTGTGCTCTCATGTAGTTTTTTATGAGATTCAAGATTGAAACTTTTACATTGACTAATGTTAAATTACCTAAAGGTCTTCTGGTCTTCAGAAGTCTTTCCTTTCCAATAATAAGTGACTATGGAAGAGAAGCTTGTTTAATGACAGTGCTCAATTAACACATGAACGTTCTATATACTTGGAACAACTTACTAGGAGAGGGGAGAGAAGACCACCACTTAAGTGTCTGAACTGTAGGAAGTGCCCATGCTGCAGAACCCTCCAAACACTTTTTGAGTACATTGTGCAAAGTAAGGGAAGAAGAAAATCCTCCAAGGAGGTCTACTCAGTGGTGGCTTTCACTATTGATTAACTTACAGTAGAGAATCCATTTATTGAGAACATTATTAAATAAAATTTAAATAGAAAAAATAGTCTCTCTTCTTATTTAGTTTCCTGGTATTCCTTATGTTTCCAGGGTCTATTTCTGAAATATATTTGTTTGTCTTTGAAGCATTGAGTGTGCACTCAGTGTTCTTGCATCTTTTACATCCATAGGCATGACAGCAAAAATGCATAAAAACCACCCAGAAATTATAGTGATTTATAGATAGTAAAATAATGGCATAGAGATACAAATTCTGTTCTGTCTGGGTAGTTCTGTAAATTGTGTATTGATTATGTTAATACAACTGGTGTCTCTATTACTTGTCTGCTGATACTGCTCAAACATGCAGATCGAATGCTTTTTTCCTTGCAAAGTTTTATTCTAGTGGGAACAGTCTTGTAAAATGAGTAAAAAGATCAACTTTTAATTTTTATGAACCAAATAGTGTTATAAGACAATGTTTATTGAACTATAGGAAATGCAAAATGCACCCACAAAGAAATGTGGACAATTGTGTTAAGTCTAACCCCTTTTCTCCTATAGTCTCTTCTGTAACTTTTGTTCCTGAATTAAGCTTATTTTGTTCCATATTCCTTAAGGAAACCATTTTAAAAAGGATTCAGAATCAATAGCAATCTATTTTTATAGTTTATTTTGGAATATGTGGCTTCTCTTACTTTGTTTAACAAGCTGAAAAGAGCCTCAGTCATTCAGGACAGTAGGTGTCTTTAAAAAATTTATTAACCTACGCTTCTGTAAAAGAAAATAGACTTTTTTTTTCAATTATCCATAGCCTTTATTTTTATTATAGCTTGTAATAGCATAAATGCAATAAATCACAGCTTTTGTCATCTGTAAACGATTTTCTTTAAGAGTAAATGCTTCTTCTTATTGTGTTCTTGCAGATTTATATACACTGATTCTTTCCACCATTCTTTCTTTTCTTTAGTCTCAAGTGTACATCTCTTAAGCTTGGCCCTTATATAAAGAGGCATCGTAATCAAAAATGGAATCTGTGACTGTAGAACAAAAGGCATGTAATGAATTTAATTCTATAGGTTTTCTTGGTTGTGTTCAAAGACCTTTTTATTGTGCTCTATATATCACTGATTAAATTTAGAGAACCTCATCTTTCACTGAAACATCTGTTAGACAGCAATCATTTCTTGCTTTAACATAACAGATATTGTAATTTGTTTATTTATTCATTAACTCATTCATTCAATTCAATTGCTATAGTCTCCCGTCTCAATTAGTGACTCTGGGTGGCTTACAATTTCAAAAGTATAAAACTATTAAAACAATAAAAACATTTTAAAATGAGAAAGAACATTTTGATAACAATAAAAAAACATCCAAACTAGGCCAGTTAATACTAAAACCAGAGAAGGGGGCCCTTAATAGATTCAGCACCCTAGGCTTGGAAACACAGCCAAATTTTTAAAGTCTTACAAAAGGCTAAGAGGATTGAAGCACTCTAATCTCCAAGGGGAAGTTATTTTACATACATACATACATACATACATACATACATACATACATACATACATACATACATAAATAAATAAATTAATTTTACATATCCGGGGGTATTGCAGAAAAGGCCTGTCTTCTAGTCCCCATCAGCTGACACTCTTTGGCTGACAGGATCTTCAGCATGCCCAATCAGGTTTTTTTTTTATCATGCCCAGGTGATAGTTTGTTTTTTTTTAAAAAAAAATATCTGGAAGCCATAGATGAGGGAGTAGCTAATTCTATAATTGTATCACCTGCCTGGGTAGGATCTTTTTCTTTTGGGAAATGTGTGGGACAAATTAGATGTATTGAGTATTGTAGAGGCTCAATATTTTATTCATTTATTTCCCACCTTTATTTTTATAAATAACTCAAGGTGGTGAATATACCTGATACTCCTTCCTACTATTTTCCCCAGAAGTGGTGAGTTGTGCTGAGAAAAGGTGACTAACCCAAAGTCACCCAGCTGGTTTTCATGTGAAATATGTGTATTTTGTCCCTTACTTTTACAATAAAATGAAAAATCTGGTAACAAAAGAATGTGGCTTTGCTGCTGAATTTTAGCAGTGCTCTGGGAACTGCAGTTATTGAGACCCAGCATTCACTAGTTCATTTCAGAGCAGTCACCATCTGTCAAGGCCCAACATATCTCAGAGAGTTGTTATGGAGGAAGAACCACTCCATACATTGCAAGCTCATTGATGAAAAGTGGAATATAAAGCTAATGGATAACAACCACATCTTTTTACAGTTTCATATGAAAAGTAGGCTACCTAATATTTCAGGGAAGTGGTAAGCAAAAAAAGATATATGGACTGTGGAAAAAAAGTGCCAGAGTTCTCACATTCTAAGTGCCAGTGGTCTTTTCAAGCTTTGAAGCTCTCAATGTTTCCCAATCTTGTCATGAATAAATGGAGTGGGCCATTTGGTTTCAGTCTAGCATACGTTTCCCACTTGTGTGCAGAAGGAGAAACTTCTCTGATACAAAAGTAAGTCCTGTTACATTGCATTCTTCTGCAGAATTCATCACGAAGGAGTTCCCTTTCCTTTCTAAGTCACACTGTTGAAATTAGCCTCCACAGCAAAACATTTTGTAATAATAATAATAATAATTTGTTCATCATGAATGCCTTCTGACTCTCAATGACTGAATAGTTTTCACATGTGAAAACTTGGGATCCAAACCATATTCCCCACTGTGGATATTTGGACTGTACTTAGGGTGATTGTCTCTTCGGTGATGTCATCAAGCAGGGCTTGAGAAAGGGTTGCTTATTTGTTGAATTCTAAATGGAAAAATATTTCTTAATTAGTTTATTATTTTTGAGCTGTGCCTATTTGGTTGCTGCACTAGTTACCTATAAGCTTCCAAACAAATCAGTTGTTATCTATAAGATTTATATGGTGCTGTGTCAGGTTATTTGGAAGTCCAGCTTCTTCAGAAATGATTTTTCTCATTGTACAAAGTCATCAAGAAACACGCTGCTTAGAGTGGTGGTGGTGCGGAAACTGGACCAGAGTTAGCTTTCTCTGTAGCTGCTTCAATGCTCTGAAACGTTTTGCCCCAGAGGTATGCCTTTGTTATGCAAATTCCAAATCTACTTTACTTTGTCACAACAGAAATTATTTGTATTCTCTATTCTATAGTATACCATTTATGTCTTGGCCCTGAACAAATGTTCAGTGATGAAGTTAGCAGCATTGCCATCCAAACAGAAAATGCTAATGCCTCCTAATCATTGTTTGCAAGGGATTGTGTTGCGGTGAGATTAAAGAAGCACCGATAAAGGAAAAGGTTAGATGAGCTATGATGCAGCATCTGTATGTGTTTTAAGAGTGTACCTTCTCTCATCATAGCTTCTCATTTGTTTAGCTTTATCATCATTTTATTTAATTGCATTTTTTTCAGTTCCATGGAGTAAAGCATCAAAAACAGGGGACGTGGCGATTTTGCAAAATATTGGAACAGCATTTTGCAATTGCTCTTAAATTATGAGTATGGCATTGCTTATGAAAAACCAACTAATGAGTGATATGTTTAATAAATGCAAATCAGGTGGATACTCATTTTAATACAGTCAGAGAAGCAGATATTATGTCATGAAGTAACCATCAAAGTAAGAATAGAATTTTGTGAAATGATCCAGGATATTCTTATTCACAAGGGTGTTCGCAAATAGATCTTTGAGACAACTGTACAGATCTGCATGAAGATTGTAAACTTCAGAAAACTAACAGTTTTTACAATTGCAATAGAGAATAGAGGAAATTATAATTTCTTCCTTCTTTCCTTCCTTCCTTCCTTCCTTCCTTCCTTCCTTCCTTCCTTCCTTCCTTCCTTCTTTCCTTCCTTCCTTCCTTCCTTCCTTCCTTCCTTCCTTCCTTCCTTCCTTCCTTCCTTCCTTCCTTCCTTCCTTCCAATTTGAAAGCCATTTTTGGCTTCAGGCAGACATAGAACCATCATACCAGTAAGATTATCTCTGGATTGTTTGGTGTTTTTAATTAACAAGTATCAGGACATATTCTATCTCTCTAAAATTATTTGGTGTGGCTTGCTTAAGGAGTGAGTACAGTTCAGAGGACATTTCAGTTTGTGAAGAAATTATAGGTATGCTCTGAAGTATTATAGAATGTAAGAAGTCTTTGTGCTATTTTTTCCTCTTTCTTCCACAATGAGAGAACTGTGTGTGCTTTCCTTAAGGTCCTCTTTGCAATTCTAAGTTCCAAAGATAGCAACAGTAAATTATATGAAAAATACGATTGGTTTGTTAGAAGTAACTTGACTTATTTTTGGCTCATATGATTGCACATCCTGATCTATTAATGTTTTGTACTGTATTATGTTTCTGTGTATGTGTGTGTTCTGTTTAGTATTTATTAATTTGGAGCAGTTAGAATTATTTTAGTTAATTAAGTACATTAACATTCACAACAAGCGTAGTAGTGAAGTTGACAGAGCAGCTATTGATTTAATCTAATGCTGTAGTTTTGAGATGTTGCTTCATAAGCTTCCATAGACCAAATTTAGAAAGTAAGTATAAGGCTTTGATAGATCTTATCAGGTGCGACAGAATTCACATCTGTCACAGCAGGTAGGATGCTAGCACCACAGTCACTATTATTAAGAATTTGTGGCATTGTCAGGCTAACTGCTGAGCTCATCCTGGAGTTTGTGTTTTTTAAAGGGCTTTTACTCCCAATATCGTGGGGAGACATGTTCTTGTCTTCTGCAGAACACCTGAATTGACTTTTTGGCTAAATCTGATCTATGTTGAGCTTTATATTTTTTTTAAGTCATTCCAATTAAAAATACACCAACATATTTTTGAAATATTTCAATTTATGTGTATGTCCTTAAATATTTGAAATATATATTTGAGTTGTTTTGTTTCATGGGTACTATTTTCTCTGTAGCTATTCAGTGTTTATAATTCATAGTCATTATAGACATTGTTCTGTAGTCTTCATTTATTTAACCAGTCAGAACAGAAAGCTGTAATGACGCTTTCTTTTCTTTTCTTTTTCTTCTACAGCTCTCTCTCAGGTAGGAAGGAATTAAAGTCATCATGATGATACACTAATTTTTTTCTGTTTCAGTTACTTAATAAAAAAAAAAAAGCATTAGGCCTAATTCCAAAATGATACCCCAAATTGATACCTCTTGTCTATTAAGCTTCATTTTCTATATTTGAATGAAATGGCAAAAATACTTTGTTATGGATTTTATGAACAAGTTTTAACAGAAAGAGGAGATAAAAGCCTGACAGCCTAAGACTCGCTTTGCCTCTTGTTCAAAGCATCCTGATTTTGCAATTATGTTCTGGATCACTTTTTACAGTATTTATTAAATAAAGTTAAGAGCTTCTTACAATTCAGTAAGCAATTCAAAATATTTCCCCTGACTCATACCAATACTATTAGTTGTTAGTCCAGTTTTGTAATTGCAAACTCAAAAAGAATAGAAGAAATCATTGATTGAGTCCAAGAACTATAAGTGAGTGAAAAGTAAAAGCAGAGACTTTGACGTTTACTGGAATATTGGCATATGTTGCTGACTGCAAGGAAATAAGATAATTTCTATTCTGCTTCTGCAAATATGACCAGAATGTCTTCCCCCACCTACTCCCATTCATCCACTTTATATCACTCATCTAAAACATTGTCATTAGAACATGCTGCTGGGTTGTTGTTGTTTTTTGAAAGGTTACCTGAAGGCAGGAAGACTTTTAGGCATCTTTTGAGGGAAGACAAAGAATAAAATACTGCAGGCGTATGTGTAAAAGATAGAGCTTGTATTACAATATCATGATACATATTTTGTCATTAAGTAACAAGCTATTCTCCAAGGTGCCTGAAGGCAGGACGAGAAGCAACGGGTGGAAACTGATCAAGGAGAGAAGCAGCTTAGAACTAAGGAGAAACTTCCTGACAGTTAGAACAATTAACCAGTGGAACAACCTGCTTCCAGAAGCGGTGAATGCTCCAACACTGGAAGTTTTTAAGAAGAGACTGGACAGCCATTTGTCTGAAATGGTGTAGGGTTCCTGCCTGAGCAGGGGGTTGGACTCGATGACCTCCAAGGTCCCTTCCAACTTTATTACTACTACTACTACTACTACTACTACTATTATTATTATTATTATTATTATTATTATTATTATTACTAATTGAATGAATACTTCTTCAAAAGCCTACTCTTTGCATCTCAAAGTGCTGCTGCTGTTTACTAGATATCAGGGAAGAGATTGAGAGTACGTTTTGGAGACTTCATACCTGTCTTCGCTACCATCTGGCAAACATATAGATCAGGGGTAGTCAACCTTGGCTCTTTTATGACTCGTGGACTTCAACTCCCAGAATTCCTGAGCCAGCTAAGCTGGCTCACGAGTCATAAAAGAGCCAAGGTTGACAACCCCTGATATAGATGCAAGCAAATACATCTAAATAGAAGGCTCAAACATTTAGGTGCAATGACACATATATATGTTGGCTTAAGTAGGGATCGGCTTAATGTGCTTTCTAGTATTCTAATCATAGGAGCTAGGCAATCCATAGGGGAATCTGTCTATCTAAATATTCTTAATTATTTTTCACAATACTTGACATAACTTCCATATTAATAGATTATTTTTTCGCTTACGTGTCTAGTTGCTAAAGAATATTATGCTACAATTCTATAAAAAGAATTAAGAATTAAGTATATTATAAAATAACGCTGTAAATTAGTTATTATCATACATTATCTCAAGTTTGTGAAAACATTGATATAGGTAATTTGTGTATGTGTGTGCATGAATGTGTGAATAAAATGCCCATCTTGGCTTGTGCCTATTGCATAAATCCTTTGCTTTAATATTGGAGAAGAGGTCCAATATTCTACTGTCTACGCAGATTAGTAGATTTTGTGCTTACTTGAATGGTGTTAAAAAGAAGTAATTTTCTTTACAAATTGCTATGGTGCAGGATTCTGGTTCTATAGCCAACTGTCAATTACCTGGATAACTTCAGTCCAATGAAGCCGACTGTAACTCAGGCAAATTGAAAGGGTTACTGGAATGAGAAATCTGCACTAATGTGGTACATTGAGTAGACAAGTTCTATATTCAAAGTCCTACATCTTTTGATTTAGTAATATTTGGATTAAGTTTAAAATTGTAATACATTTCCAAATTTATGGGTTAAGAAGGTGCTAGTTCTTGGTACTTGTGCTAGCTGGATTTTTCAAGTAAGGATAAGGTTTGTGGCAGTTGCTTTGGCCAGGACTGATTTTTTTTTTTAAGATGTGCAACATTTTTGAATAGTTTCAAAGGTGACTCTAGATTTGATTCAAATTCCTTTTAGATAATCTTGTACCAGGCAAGAAAAATTCTTCAACATGAAAAGGGATGATAGCTAGAAACAGAAAGAGGTGAAACAGAAATGTCTGTGTTTTGGAAATTTTAAGACATTTACCTTACTTACTACTTTCTTGTTTATTTTTATCTTCCCCTGACAGTAGAAGAAAATGAATCAGAGGACCAGGAAGGAGTGGAACAATCAGCAGTGCCGATAGGTAATTTCCATGCCTACCATCGTATTTCTCTGTCTTCCAAAAACATGACACATATTTGGTTTGTTCTCATCATGCAGAAAACAATGGAACATTTAAAGAGAGATATGGACTTCTAAAACTCATGTTTTGTAAACATGAGTTCTCCTTCAGTTATTTAAAAAGAACATTACATAGAACACTTCTGTTATGCTTCTGAAGCAGATCTGTGTACAAATTAGCTATTTGTTGATCTATTTTCTAGAAGACCAATTTTTCTGTTTGGTTTACACAGGATCATCTGCTTATATTTTTAAAATAGTGGAAGTTTACACATGGGGTGTGAGTTTATCACAAGGAAGCGGCAAAAGAAGAATAAAACTTCTTTACATTGTTCTGGCACGTGCACATTTCTGGATTGTGGCCAGGCATTTCTGCAGGCTGGTTACTTTCACAAATAAGCATGCAGTTTAAATCTTAATCCACTGATTTTGTTAGTAGTCACTGATCCCTACATTTAAGTCACTGGGAGTTATGCAGATAAAGACTTAGTTCAGTCAGCAAGATTTTAGGCTGGAAATTTGACCTGTTCATTATAATAGAGGTTAATAACATGTTGTTTCTTATAACAGCTCTTTCTTTAGTTTTTTGCTTCTGCTTTGAAAAAAATTGTGCTATAGGGACAATTAAGTCCTTTAGTTTGTTTAATTACTTGTTCTGGAAATAATAATTAAATATTCTTTGTGCAAAAAGTGTTTGTATTGTATGTTTTATTGGTATTGGTTTATAGATTAAATTATAAGGATCCCAGCAATCTTAAAAAGAAATACTACTGCTTTAATTGTGCTTTTCTTATATTTAAGAAGCTAAAAATATACGTTGCAATTGCACAAACCAGATTTTCCTGATTAGGTGCTTTCATCATTGCCAATCTAATAAGCCCAACCAGCAGAGGACAATTTTTATACCTGCTGGGATTAAAGTCCAGTTGAAGTCCAACATATTTGGAGAGCTTCTAGGTCAGTGGTGGCGAACCTATGGCACGGGTGCCAGAGGCGGCACTCAGAGCCCTCTCTGTGGGCACGTGCACCGTCGCCCAATCCTCAGCCTTCAGCTGGGTTTTATAAAACCTTTTCACTTTAGGCCTCCGCCGCCGTGTGCAAAAAAAAAAAAGGTTCAGTCAATCGGTCAATTTCAACTTCTCGCAGAAAAAAAAAGTTCTTGCAAAGTTGGAATTGATTGAACTTTTTAGTCCCACCCAGTCTGCCGTTACTACCGCAGCCAAGCCCACCCAATGGGCCACACCCACCCGGCACCCTACGATGCATAAGTGGGTTTTGGGTTGCAGTTTGGGCACTCGGTCTCTAAAAGGTTCGCCATCACTGTTCTAGGTGAAGAAGGCTGATAGATCAGACTGGATGATCCTTTGATAAAGTGATTTGGAATTATGCAATTTTTAATGTAACTAATTCATGATTTTCCACTCTCAATAAAGTTAGATTCACGTCCAGATTTTTGGAATGTTGTATATGTTATATTTACCTACAGTAGCAGTCCAGTACAGCAGATTAGTTGTTTAAATAAATTCTTTTTTTTTAACCTGATGTTTTTGGATATTTATATAACTGATAGGAGAAATGAATTTTTATTTGAAAGAAAACAGGAATTTGTACAATTATTGTGAGGGTAGGAACATATTTTCCAATGTGTTTGTCTTGTCAGTTTTTAAATATCTATAGTAAGTGATATCACTCCATGTTGCTATTTAGTTTTAGGTAATTTGCATTAAAATATAATTGACTGTTTGACATGTAATCTAAGATTGGCTTAGCTGTCAGAAAAAGCTATACTGCACAATACAAACGCACACTCACTAATTCATGCTATCTTTCTGATATTAAAGTATTTTGGCCTTATTTATTTCAGGTTTAATATTTAATATTTAAATATTTAATATTTTAATATTTAATATTTAAGTGCTATTAGAAACACCCAGATGGGATGAGTGAAACGTCCTTCCAGATCTTTGGAAATTATCACAGTTTATTATTTATTTCTTATATTTATATCTATATCTCTTATCATTTATATCTATATCATCTGTATCTGTCTGTCTGTCTACACACACACACACACACACACACACACACACACACACACACACACACACACACACAAATTTGTGCAGGAAAAATATGCCAGGCCTGAATAATTTTAAATTTATGGGACAAATTTATTTCTGAAGATGGTAGTGAATTGCAAGGATGAATTGGTCAAAGTTCAGCATGCAACAACTTTGTGAACTACCCCTTTGTTTTTGCTACATTCTTACCACAACACACATAGATACTAATTTCTCTACAAGATGTACCTTTCAGTCAGCTAATTATGCAAGCAACGTTCAGCTAATGCATACAAACATATTCCGGTCTCCCTCTCTTCTGCCTTCAAAAGAATGTAACAAATTGTTTTATGGTCCACTGGTTCTATCACAGTTTTTATACCATTCCAAGGTTAATTATCTTCCTCCTTGAAATAATATTACTTCTGCTAATAAAATATGTGCCTTTCCTAAGCTGTTCCTAGGTGTGTAGTTCTTACTATATTCCTCAAAGAGTTAATCAAGGGCTTCAGCTATAGCTTAGCTGGCAACTTCTCACAGATTGGACAACCCTGACCTTTTTTTTTTTTTTGGTCATCTTGGAGTATTTTCTTTCTCTTTGTGTCTGCACTGTACAGACAGATCTCTTTCTGTATAGTCTTGCTCTCTGTGATGTTGAATGATTACGGAATCATTGGGAAAAAATTTTCAGCATCTCCAAACTGCCTAATTCCACCTTTGGTTCTTAACTACTTTCCTTTTCTCCCCTTTTTAGTCCAGCCCAAGCTTTCTGTCTCTCCTTAGTCATTTCCTCTGCTATAAACGTTCTGCCAGCTTCTTAGCCATTTTAATGTTGCTTTCAAGTAAGAGAGACTATGTATGTGAGAACAGTATACAGTAAGTGCAGTTAGTGTATCTGGGAGACAGTATGGCAGAGAGCTATCTTCTGTATTCTGCCACAGAAATATTTCAATTAAAATTATTGATATATTCATATATCCTGATTGATCGATAACTTTGAATCAGTGTCAATCCTGGCAATTGACTGCACTTGTGTCTCAGCTATTTTTTTAGCTGTACAAGTATTCTTTGACTTACAACAGTTCATTTAGTGATCATTGGAAGTTACAACAACACCAGAAAAAGTGACTTATGACCATTTTTCACACTTATGACCTTTGCAGAATCCCCGTGGGCATGTGATCAAAATTCAAACACTTGGCAACTGACATGTATTTATGACTGTTGCAGTGTCCCAGGGTCACCTTTTGTGACCTTCTGACAAGCAAAGTCAATGGGGAAGCCAGATTTACTTAACAACCATGCTATTAACAACTGCAGTGATGCACTTAATAAATATGGCAAAAAAGGTCATAAAATGGAGCAAAATTCACTTAAACTTTCTTACTTAGCAACAGAAACGTTGGGGTCAATTGTGGTCACAAGTCAAGGACTACTTTTATGTTTGAAAGTGGTTTGTCTTCTCACTAGGGTTGAGAGAGAGTGACTGGCTCAAAGTCACGAAGCAGACTTTATGATTAAGGCAAGAGTAAAACTCAGAGTCTTCCAGCTGATTCAAATTTGATTGTTTTGAAGACAAATAAGAATAAGAAGTTCTCTACATACGGTCTGAAGTTTTTCAAGTAATACTTGGTATCAGGGCTCTGGCTGTTTCCATTAAATGTGCTTTTTATGGAGTACCAAGTTATAAATGTAGTGCAGCTACGGCATATTAATCTTACTGCAGAGATTTAATGAGGCAGTTGTTTTGCAATGGACACTGTTGGGAGCAGACAACGATAGAGTTTTACTTCACTGCTAAACTGCAGAAATATTCCTTTCCTGGTCATAATTATAACCACATGATCTCTTAGTTTTCCTTTCTTTTGCCAGCACTTTTCCATGCAGAAGTGGCTTGGAAGGAGGTCCATTAAAATGCAGTCAAATGGACTGGAAACTGGGCTTTTTTCCTGGTTAGCGTGACATTTTAGGCTCTTGCTCAGCTACGGATCTATGCTTCATGGAGAAAAATATTTAAGATGACTTTTCAAGCATACATATTGTCTGCTGGGATGGCTGTTAGATAGCCATTACTTAAATTTAAATTTTATTTTTGTATAGGTTATTAAAAGTAAGTGTTCTAAGACTAGAGAAGGATTTCTGCCTTTAAGGTTGACCTTAAACCAATCTCTTACTGGAAGTTAATTGGTGTTCTTAGGTTTATTGCTTCTAATTTTTTTAAGCATTTGTATTTTTCATTATCCTCCAAATTGAGGTTTCATTGGATCAAGTTACAGCAATAATATCTCTTGTGAGGAGAAAGAAGAGGGAGAGAAAGTCAATGGGCACAAAAAGCTATGGGAAAATATACTATTTTTAAAATTTCTATTATTTATATAAATAGCCAACATAAAAAAACACTAGCAGTTTATTTATATACTATATCAATAGGCAGAATTTATTTCACAGCTCTTTTTTTGCTGCAGCATGTCATATTGGTAGATAAACAATGCTGAAATAATTGTTAATATTAAGTATGATTTCCAAGTGTCAGTCTGGTTTGCTCATCTAGTCCATTCTGATTGAGGCTTTAAGCTTTTAAGAATTTACAATTCTTAGCAATTGTAAAGTAGCAAATCTACAGGTAGAAGTAGAAAGATTATCTCTTTGTGAGTAAATGTTTTGGATTTGTTAGTTTGGTTCACTCATGCAAGCTTTACAAATAACTCTGTTTTAGAAAGGTGAATATTTTATATCTAGGTTGGCGCTTGTCTATTGAAGATTAAATTTCTCTGGTAAATCTGTTATTTAGAGCCACTGACTGTAAGGAAAAGTTATTAGTCTACTTAAAACACTTTAAGGAGAGTATGTATTTAGAAAAGTTTAAGTGTTTAGAAGTGGTGATATGAGAGGTAAAGAGTATGTGAAAGATAACTTAGATAAATGGGTCATCAGAACATATATGCAAATCCATCCCTAATTGAAAAGTAATTTCAAAGAAAATCATTTTTCTCATTTACGTATATCACATTTGAAATATCATAAAACTGGAGCTGGATTTTTATAATGCCTGTCTTAATAAAAAGTAGCTGAGAACTAAGAAAAAGAATGTGTTCAGTTTTGTATGCAAACATGTTAGACCTGGAAATTAGATGTAGAATTCCTATTTTGAAGTTCATCATTCATCAAAAAATTCTCATACCTATGAGCAATTGGCAATATATAGTCATTTTCATAAGAACTACTCTAAAACTATTCTAAAATACTGGAAGATACTAATGTAGAGTTGATAGGATAACATTTGCCCCAAACATATTTGAAGCGAATTGATTTGGCACTTCATACTTCTAGTTAAAGTCTAAAGCAGTGATGGCGAACCTTTTAGAGACCGAGTGCCCAAACTGCAAACCAAAACCCACTTATGCATCATCGGGTGCTGGGTGGGCGTGGCCCATTGGGTGGGTGTGGCCCATGGGTGGGTATGGCTGCCATGGTAACAGCAGACTAGGTGGGACTAAAATGTTCAATCAATCAATTCCAACTTTGCAAGATCTTTTTTTTTCCGTGAGAAGTTGAAATTGACTGATTGATTGAACCTTTTTTTTTTGTACAGGGCGGCAGAGGCCTAAAGCGAAAAGGTTTTTATAAAACCCAGCTGAAGGCCTAGGACTGGAGTGATGGCGCGCGTGCCCACAGAGAGGGCTCTGAGTGCCGCCTCTGGCACCCGTGCCATAGGTTCGCCACCACTGGTCTAAAGTATAAGTTGATGCCAGCTAGATGTGTGCAAAAGGTTTTGATTTCAATATGTCCTGTATAAGTTTGAAACAGTTGTTTTACAGTCCATATGAACCATTTCACTGATATTCAAAACTCTTATATGAGTCTATAACTCTGATTTCAGTATCCATGATTTTATAGTAAGAGTACCTTTTCAGAGAAAAAAGTAGGAATGGAAAATATATTCATCAAGAGAAGGCAGAAGCTGCCACAATTCATTACACAGGGGCTGTGACTGAACCCAGTCTCATGGGTTTGTCGCTTTAAGAATTGACCTAAAAACTAACATAGCATTTTGCTAGAACATACATTCTAAAGTAACGGCAGAAGGAACTAAGTTGCCTGACTCCTGTCCCAGCAGATTTAAATCTGTGAATGCATAAATAGATGTAACTGCTTTTCTCACCAATGACTTTTATTATATAATTTGAAAAAAAAATCTGCTAATAGATAGATCTGTCCTGATTGTCCTAAGCAAGGAAGATTTCATATTCTAAACTCTCTGCATGTATACTCATGTCTGTTATATTATTGGATTCTTGTTAAGGGTCAGCATTCATGAATAGTAAGAGCTGAGTATACTTGCATCCCATTCTCCCTTCACTTAAAGTCACTTTAAAACAAATAGCTTTGTAAACTTTATGTGCAGCATTTAAATAGTCATGTTAAAATTCAGATTGAGTGCCCATGTTTGCCTGAGTCAGTTTTATGAGATGAATTTGGGAATTTCAGCTGAATATCTAATAGTATGTGGTGCTTTCCAACAAATGTTTAATGATTCTGGGTCAGTTTGCAACAGTTAAAGATAATTATTTCATTTCCTTTGCCACTTATAATCTAGTAGTATTTTTAACTGCTAGACTTAGGTAGATGCAAATGCTGGAAATGCACTTACAAGAAAATTTGGCAGTTTTGTTAGCATATGTGACCTTAAAGCAACATAAGATATAAAGATTTTTCAGATAAAGAGCTAGTTGCAGAAATTATGCTAAAGTAAGATTTTTTTATTTATTTGCATCCTGCCTTTATTATTTTTACAAATAACTCAAGGGGGCATCTATATCTTTTGCTCTTTCTCTGTTATATTTTTTTGAATGAGTTAATAGAGTTATATCCAGTTTTTAAATCAGGAGTCTAATGTGAGCTAGGTAAAGTTCTATTTTTTCCTTCGCCAACTCTCTGTGACATACATACATTGGAATCAAAATCAACAGTGACCTTTAGAGATGAGTAGAGATTTGAATCTAGATCTCTCCACTTCAAGTCCAACATGCTAACACACTTAGGTCCTTGAAGGGAAATATTCCACTGCAGTATCCAAGCATATTTTATATAAGTTGTTTGATTGCATTTGTATCTTTTAAGTATTTTTCAATAGTTTTCAATGACATTTTATTCAATTCATTCATTCATTCATTTATTCAATTTATTCATTCATTCAATTTCTATAGTTACCCAACTCAACCAAGTGACTCTGGGTGGTTTACAATTCTAAAATTTGTTTGTTTTTTTTTCGCTTTTATTCTCTTTTATGTATTTATACTTGGAATAATAAATAGTAATGTTAATGTCTTGCTTAGAGTTTTAGAGATTTCTAGTTATGCTTTAAATGACACAATCCCCCCAGTTCTACAAAATAATATTAAACTTCACATTTTGTTACAATTATTTACTGATATTTTATTCTTTTATCCACTACTTTTCATTTTTCTTTCTTTTCTCTCTTTATAGTTATTATTTTTGTTTAAAATGTTTTAAGGAGGAAAAACAGAAATAGGATAAAAATGCTCTTTCCTATGTTATGTTTTTAGAAACAAATTAATTTAAAACAAAGTTTTAAATAGTTGACTTTTCACTAGTTATTTACCAAACTGAAGTAGTATTGGATGATGCTTAGATTTCCTTTATACAAGGAATTTGTCACAATCAGTTTCTGTACATTATATTTTGAACTAAACTCATCCTTTCTATTCCTGAATTATAGCTAGATTATCTGCTGGATCTTTATTTCACCTCTTACTATATTTATTAAGACAAATAATGATGCAAAATGGCCTCTAGAGCAAATTATTCTTTGCAGATTAGTGCATCCTTATTTAATTAGTAGATGGGTTAAATCATTCTAGAATAAAGCATTGATTTTTAATTTTAATTTTATATGGCAATAAAAGCTGATCATTTGGCTTTTTCTTAATATCAGTTTCATTCTCATGGCAGCAAGTTAGTTCTAGCATTAAAAAAGTTAAAACCTGGCTTTTATTCCCTGGAACTTTTTTTTAAAAAACTCTTTTTCATTAGATTGTGCTGCATTGTAGAAGGGATTTATTCTTTTAAATTATTCAAGTGATGAAAAGCCCCCAATAGTTGCATTAAAGTTGACAAAATTAACTGTGACAAATGGAAGCATTCCTTTTGCAGAAGGGAATGCTATTTGGGAAGAAAAGTAATTGAGAATGGAAAGGATAGATGCTTCCTCTGTTTATTGAGCTGTAAATTCTAGCATAATGTTCATGTTCTGCAGCCTCAAGCCAGAAGTATTTTTGTACCTGTTGAATATCTTGAACAACAACAATAATACAAGAAATCCACCCAAAGTCCAATTTTTTAAACAGGATTGTTTCTTCCAAAACCTTGGAGTCATAATCTTCATTTTCTTTCAGATCTAAACTGTAAACTAGAAGACAGGACAGACGATGGAGAGTTGATAGATTGTAAGAAAAGACCGGAAGAAGGGGAGGAATTAGAGGAAGAAGCTGTGCACAGCTGTGACAGCTGCCTCCAGGTGTTCGAGTCATTGAGTGACATCACAGAGCACAAGATTAATCAATGTCAACTGGCAGGTAAACAATACTTCTCATTTTATTTGCTTACACGGTTTGGTTTCTGATTTTAGGTTTCTTCTACAATGATGCTTCTCTCAATTCTTTCCTATTTCCATCCATTATTATTTTATTTTAAAAAATGCACTTCAGAAAGGCTCAAGTAAACATTCTCAGGCAGAGTTGAATGGGTTGAATCTTGACTGTTTTTCTAGCCTACTCCAGCTTCGGTCCTGTAATTTAATAAACTCTTTACTGAGAAAATGGCATAGAATGCTTCTATTTTTACAAATTTGAACTTAGTACAGCTGCATTTAGAGGCGGTGTGGTGGCTCAGCAGTTCTGGGCTTGTTGACTGGAAAGCCAGCAGCACAGGTTTGAGACCCAAGCACTACGCAACAGGATGAGCTCCCATCCTCTCCCCAGCTCCTGCCAAAGAAAGCATGCAAATGCGAGTAGATAAATAGGTACCACTTCAGTGGGAAGGTAACAGCACTCCATAATGTCATGCTAGGCACATGACCACGGAAATGTCTTTCATTGGCTCAATGGCCTTGAAACGAAGATGAGCACCGCCCCGTAAAGTCGGTAATGATTAACAGAGTACAATCCTCAGGGACTCCTTTTCATGTTTAAAAATATGGATTCATGAGAGGATCTTGCTCCTCATTAGAAAGAAATGGTCATTGATGTTTCATTTTTTTAACTTGTGTGAATTCTAAACAAGTATATTTTGACAGAGTTTCTTAGTAATATTAATATGAGAAGTGATTAGAAATCATTTGACTAAGCTATTATAGGCATTTTGATCATGAGACTTATGCTTTAATATGCTTTTCCCTTAACACTTTTATGTTTAGATATCTGGGAAAATAATGAAGATATTTGCATGCATACACACACACACACACACACACACAAACATAAACACACACACACACACCAAAGCAAAAAGAAAAGTATTGGGCATTTCCTGGAAAAAAAGGATGTGAGAAATTCAGGTGTCTCGGCATCAACTTGATGCTGTCATTCAGTTAAATAAGCATCAACTTGATGCAGTCATTCAGTTAAATAAAATAGGTCCTTACACAAATGACTTTATTTTTTTCATTTACTTGTAAAAGAAGTTCAGATCTGACTAAGCTACTGAATATTGATCAAAGATGACACATTTAACTCTATCTTCAGTAATACATTATTATCTTGGAATGAACTATATGTGATCATTGGTTTACCAGATCATATATAGCATCTACAAAATAGCCCAATAAAAAGTATAATCATGAGCATGAAAAGTATCATTATTCAAAATTCTTGGCAACACAGCATCCACATTTAGTTCCTAATATTTTCAGTTAAAAAGAGATCTTTAGTCAGGGAAAATATTCTGCAAAATGCTTTAGGTCCAAATAGGATAGACTAAATAAGGCTAGATGAACCAGTGGTGTGGCCCCATAATAGTTAGAATAGGAAACTATTTAAGTATTGAAATATCTTTGCCAAAAAGGAGTTAATGACAGCATATTACTTTTCTGTTGTATTTGTGTTGCTTTTTGTTCTGTTAATATTTGAAACAAAGTGGTGTACACCACACCTTCCTTTTCATTTCAGCATTTTGAAACAACCATCAATTTATTTAGCCAATTCTCATTTGTTCCTGGCAAGATGTTGATATCTGTGGGTAGCTTTTTAACATCTCTCCTTCATTGTTACAGTGTTTTGTTAATGCCTTCCAATCAGTCATTTTGTTTGTCTTCCTAGACCACAAAGAGATGACTGCATTCGTTTGTTGTTGTTTTTCTGACAAAACCTTTGTAATCCCATAATGTATGTCGCCTGAAGTTGGGTGTTCAGTTGAGTGACTGCTAGCAGGGGAAGTGAAGCAAAAGGAGAAATTCCTAGAGCAGTACTCCTTAGATACTTTACCCCAGGTCATGCTTGAGGGCAGAACTTGCCATACTAAATGAGGATTAAAATGGTTCTGCCACTTCAGTAAACGTTTTCAAAGGCAGGGACTGACTCCCCTAAAAATCCTGTGGTCTTGGTGTTTGAAAAAAATACTTACGCTGATGGGTAATTAAAATAATTGAAAATAAACCGGAGGATTTAATTAAGCCTTCCTTACTAAAGGCTTACTCTTCAGAAACTCTTATTTCTGAAATAATATAAACTAAGAAAGACTATATTTGTTTTAAGGTAGAATACAATTACCTTGGTATGTTTTCTAAGTTAGGTTTTAAAGATTCTGTGCCTATTTTTACCTACTGGCAAATTTTGTATGAAATCAGTAATGTAAATACAGAACTATGATATTTATTGCAAAAATGATCTGCCCCTGTGTTCTGGAGGATAGTTTAAGTGTATGTCAAGCCTAGTTGGAAGATGCAAGAAGCAAAGTTGTAGGTGCATGAACACACTGCTGTGTACAATTTATATGGTTGTTTTCCCAATGAACAGTAAAAGAGGGAATGAATCTTTAGATCTGGAAGCTGAGATTGTGCACTTAATACAACATTTCTGTACAGACCTCTTGAGAATAAATATCATGGAATCTTACGTGAATGACAATCAAATAATCATCACAGAAAACTGCTTGAATTAGGTATACGTGTCTATCATGCCACAGTTAAATAAAAAACATAATATATATTGATAATGTATTACTTAACATTGGTTTTGTGACATGTGGAGAGATGGCCATCTTTTCCCAATAAGTAAACTTTATTTAGTTTGAAACGTTATATAGATTTAGGATAAATGCTTTCCAGCATTTGTTAAGTTCTAATTCAAATTTATACAAAAATGAATCAGAATGATTTACTGTCTCCTGATCTTGTGGATTTTGGAGGGATGAAAGGAGTGTTCGCACAAAGGCAGTGGGACAGATAGTCTTGTTGTTCATATCTGATTCTGAATGAGCATTCCCTGGTGAAACATTACCACCGGAAGCCCTTGAAGACTTTTTTACTGGCCCAAACTCCCTTCAGAGTTATCTAAGAGATAAAATTTCATCTTAGAGTAGTATCCCTCAGAGGAAGATATTTAGGCTAATAGACATGCTAGGATACCCAATGCATTACTTTTAGGAAGTGTTCTTCTACAGGTAGTCCTCAATTTACAACCACAACTGAATCCAAAATTTCTGTTCTAAGCGTGACAGTTGTTAAGTGAGTTTTGCCCCATTTTATGACCTTTCTTGCCACAGTTGTTAAGTGAATAATGGCTTCCTCATTGATTTTGCTTGTCAGAAGGTTGCAAAAGGTGATCACATGACCCTGGGACACTACAACTGTCAAATATGAACCAGTTGCCAGGCATCCAAATTTAGATCACATGATCATGTTGATGCTGCTATGTTCGTAAGTGTGAAAAAAGGTCATAAGTCACTTTTTTCAGCACTGTTGTAACTTTGAATGGTCACTAAACGAATGGTTGTAAGTCAAGGACTACCTGGATTAGCCTCACTGACAAGTTACAAATGACTGTTCTTGGCCAGGCTTGATCCAAGTTGCTTTTCTTGATTCTACCCCAGTATAAACTTGCTAACATAAAAGCAAATTTTAATGAAGTAGACCGGACTTCTGTACAGTTGTACCTGAGATGTGTTTATATATGCATACATATTTTATTTATATAAAAGATATCAGATGAGAATAGTTTTCTAAATTTCATCAACTTTTCCCTTTTGAAAATTCTTGAGAATTCTAGAATGCTATAAAAATATTTTTTGAACTTAAATGTTAATACCTCTGAAACATTCCCATAAAGTGTAGCCATACATTATTCTGTTGTGGTCCAGGTTAAGGCAAGGCCTACATGCTTTGCACAACCCAGTCAAATACTTGTCTAAGAAAGTTATTTTTTTGCAGAATATGTTCACTGCACATAAAAAAAGAAACAAGGATCAGATCTCTGCCAAGATAATCCAAACTGTATGCCAAGAAAAGCTGAATCTAGCAACCTGTATGAATGATGTAATATTTTTTTTACTTCTAGAGCTGATACAAAAGTACTTCTCTTTACTCCCAGGGCTAACTCTTTTAGGCATTTCTCTATCTTGTGAGTTATTATCAAGCACTGAGCACAGTTTTGGGACAATAACTTCAGTCTAAAGGCTTGGAAGGTTTTTTTGTTTGTTTTTTTAAATTGTACTTTAAAGAAATTTGGTACTGTAACTATTCCAAAAATTATACTGAAAATACTGCTGACTATTTTCAGTGTTTATATCGATTCAAATTTCATAGATTCTACCAACAAAAATATGTGGTTAAAACATTGAAAAATACAGTTATTTGATGTGCATGGATGCCCCTTGAATTCAAATTAGAAGGTAAAGAATTAATGCAGCACAATAATGGGCAGTAATCATATTAACTGTATTTAATCAATTTGTTTTTCTTTTAGTATAACCTGAAATCAAATCAATATTTTTTTTGTCCAGTTGCTTTTGGAAGTGTCATTCAAAGGCCAAACATAGCTTTTAAAGTCGCATAGCGTAGTATGCAAAATAGTTCTGAAAACTAGAACTCATGTGGAGTCACGAAGTAATATTAACATGCAGTCATACAAATATATTAAGAAGGAACTGCTGAAGGTGATACTGCTGAGAGTTTTCAATAAACTTATACTGCAATTCCAAAATGGCTGATGATTGCAAAAAAACTTTGTTTAAAGGACTTTCTGTTTTTAATTCTTTATTTGGATTGAAAGGTCACCATACCTAGTAGGGGATGTCACGTGGGAATAGTGTAAATGTAACGGAGATCTCTGACCTGTTAATAAGCACCAGAAAGGAGATAGGTATCACTCCACAATGTGCCCTAGGGGTCCTTTCCTTTTAAACTTCAAGCAGTGTAGCTGGAACTGCTCAACTTTTTATTTCTTTCAGTTTTACCTTCAGGGGAAAATTGATCGATTTGGAGATGATTATTCCATAATCTCTGAATCTTTCTTTCTCCACATTGCACTGGGAATGTATTGAAGTTTAAAAGGTGGTATATTACCTGTGAGCATTGTACACTGAGCCCAAAGAATGTATGGGGACAAAAGTCATCTTTAAACAAACTGGTAGCAAACATATTTTGAAGTATAATACTAATATTTTATACTGAAAATGTATCTTCAGTATGAAAAACTTGTTATGATTTAAACATCCTTCTGATAATTTATATTATAATGTTATGAGATAATGGCATGACTTACAATATTAAAACCTGAACTGTGAATATTCCAGAAATGTGAAATAATTCTTTGGTGCCAATAGTGAGATATCTAATATTGCATAAACTGATGGACTCCTGCTTCTCGGGACCCGAGTGCCATGCTAAGGGGTGAGCTCCCATTCTTGCCCCAGTTCTTACCAACCTTGCAGTTCTAAAGCATGCAAATGCAAGTAGAGAAATAGGTACCACTTCAGTGGGAAAGTAACAGCATTCTGGGTGCCTCGGTGTATAGTCATGTTGGCCACATGACCACAGAAATGCCTTTGGACCATGCTGGCTCCTCGGCTTAGAAATGGAGATAAGCACCGCCCCTTAGAGTCAGACATGACTGGCCAGGGGAAACCTTTACCTTTTCACATTTTATGTGTGGGAAAAAGCAATTTGTGCAAGGATGATTAATTTTATTTTTTTGAAATAACAAAGGAGAGAAAAGGTTTGTTTGATTTATGCCATCTTTTGATTCAGTGGCACTATTCTTTTCTAAATCCTTAAGTTGCAACTGTACTTATACAGTAAGAATGAGAAAGTGTCATCCTTAAAAATAAAGATGCCAAAAGGGTGGTTTGTGTATGATTTTTGGAATAAGAGGAGAACAAGGAAAATAATGCCTAACAGAAATGCCTGGTTTTTTTTTCCTGTGCTTTTCTAACTGTCGATGGAAATAGTGTGTCTCATTTGTTTTTACTACTTCATTCCAGCAGGAAGTCCAGCTTAATGACTAGAGGAGGGCTGGATGATCCCTGTGGAGAAGGCATTGGAAGGGGTCAGATTTTTCGAACACAACACAAACCATTTTACCAGATGAAAAGATTAACAAATAGATGAGGGACTAGCAGATTCTTGTTAATTACATTCTTTTAATAAAACCAAAGATTCAGGCAATGTATGCATATATGAGAGAAATGCATTGTAAGAAAGTCAATGCATCCCACTAATATGGTATGCACATTTTTTGAAAGCTAAAATGTAACTCATCTTTGATACACACTTTAAAATATCTGAACTTCTCAGAATATTCAGACACTCAGATTAAGTCTACCTTTCATCCTGAAGCATTCTGTACTACCAAAACATTTTCGCTTTGATTTTGGTTTCCATCCATATTGCAGACAAAACAAAGTTAGTCTCTTGACCTCCACCCCCAAATTGATTAGACCATGTCTTTCTGTATCATTGTGTGTAAGGAGAGGGTTGACTTTTTTTCTCAACAGAAGAAATCTTTTACAAGTTGAATACAGACTTCTTAAATATATTATTTCTTTTATGAATTCTAAATAACGTTATTCAAGTTATAGTCTGCATGTATTGGTAACTGGGGAAGAATTTCTCTGTTTGAATATGCAGGTAAATGTGCTTTAGGGATAAGTATTAAAATCAATGTATTTAAGTTGTGCACATACTATTGCTTTTTATACAAGTTATTTGCACATACTCAAACATGAAATAAAGTTATTCACAGCATAACTTTACTTTGTGCTTCTTTATGTGACTCACGTCTAGATTAGTGCACTGGATTGCGGCTTTAGCTCTCAGAATTGCTCATTGTCTCTGTAATGCAGGGTTCAGTTTTAAAAATATAGTCTCAGTCCAGCATTGACCCTTGCACTGAAATACAAAAGGAACTTTTCAGAGTGATTATATCTCTAGGGCTTGAACTGGAAAACCTATGACTAGAGGCTGGTATCAGACCTTCTGAACTTTTTGAAAATGTTCACCAAGGCTTCAGAACAATGAAATAATGAAACTGACTAAGGAAATTTCCAGTAAATACACAGGTCTTGTATAAATGTTATTTAAACATATTTTTCCCCTGTATCCTGGTCTATTTTCTGCTTGCCATGTATCAAAAAACATAAGCTATCTTACAGTAAGTGATATTTGATCTATCTGGTTTTGCACTTTATCCATGGTAGAGAATCTATAGGTTCTGTTGGAAAAAATACCCCTCTTTTGAAACAGGTACATGTTTGAGAAGATGGAGCCTTACAGCTTTGATACTATACACATGAGGCTGATTAATATCCATTTCAGTTGGATATTCATACCAAATGTGCTAATGTTACATTTGTGGCTTTGGTAAATAAAATATCCTGGAAAAGGGAGTTATGTCCTGTTAGTTTTCACAATGGCTTTTGATTTCATAAATTGTATATTGCCCTTAGCTATCTTGCAAGACTTAGGAACACTATCTTTCAATAATTCTGGCCTTTTTGACAGGATATAGTCAGAAGGTAATGTTAGAGGACAATTATTCTATATTTGGACATTGACCAATAGTGTTCCACAAAGATTTCATCTTACTCCCTTGTTGTTTAAAAACCTACATGAAACCACTGGGCATTGTTACTTGTCAATTTGAAGTGGAGTACTGGTAGTAGGCTGGCAGTATTACTAGGTTGCACTTTGATTATTTGGCACTTGTGGTTCTGTTCTTGGTAAATGTTTTTCTGAAGTCTGGTCTGGTCTGATGAACATAGTTTCCATGATATAGATTATAGAACCTAAAGATCTTTTTGTTCCTGTAGACTAGAATTAAAAGCTATTAGAGGTTAAGCCCTATAATTATTAAGGTTCTTGCAATACTTTTGGGTAGCGAACCTAAATCCATCCTTGTGCTGAACATGGCCGATACCAATGCAATATCTGTGAGCAGAACAATGTTTATGTAGAAGTATATGTATTATTATATTAAGTAATTTAAAGAAATATTTATTTCTGCGATTTTTCCTAATTCTAGAAAGGCATATAGTTAATGTTTTATTTTTTTGATATTGTTGAAGCAAAACTCAAAAATTATATCCAGAATTATCTCTTGAATATTGGGATAACAGTGCAGATTCTCCTTTGCTGTGAAAAAATATATTTTTATTCAACAGAAGTGAAGTTTAAAGCATTGTTTTAAGATTTACAGCACCATACTTGTGTATATTTGAGCAAATATATTGTATCAGTCATACCAAAATGATTGTTACTTTAAACCAAGATTTGTTTTTATTTTCCCTATCAAAGTACAGATTTCCTTGGTTTACTTTATATTTTCTTCCGTGTTCACTTTTGATCGATTTGTTACGATTTCAGTTAGAAATTAGTCCGGTAAAAGGAATGCAGTAGAACTAATGACATCTTCCATTTTTTTGCCTGCAGTTTTTCTTTAGAGAAATTTGCCTTTTCCTCTTTATCTTTCCTAATGCTGACATTTAGTTTGTAGGTTCCTGCCCAGATAAACTTATCCTTTTGCTTATGTTACTCTGGTGCCACTCAATAAATCATACGACATCTGTGTCATGAACTGAGTGAGTTGCTCACTTCTTTTTTTCTTTCTGACATTTTCTTTCTTGTTTGTTTGCTAGTTTATTTTTTGTTTCAGTATTTCTCTAGGGACCAACAGATTGAATACATCCCCAATTCAAGCTATGATTTGGCTCCCAGGGTCAGTTTTGTGATGTGTGAAAGTTGTTTGCCCTCAGAGAGACAAAGAAAATTAGTTGTGGATTAATCTGCTTTGACTCCTTCAAAGCAAATACTTAAATCCAATTGTGTTTCTCTTGGGGCACTGTTTTACTAAACCACAAATTATTCTTTTCTTTCTTAGAAAAATGTGATAATCATTCTTTCAAGCTGGTGTTATGTATAAAAATCTTGACTGCATCACCCTTTTATTGGCTTTAGGCATGACAAACAAGCCATGCTGGCTGCATGCAAATCACTCATGCATAGTCTTTATACTGTCTGAAAGGGAATTTGTTCATATGTTCTGTACGGCTCTTCATTCGGAGTTCTTGTAAACAAGTCCCATCACTGCCATCTGGGATGAGAAACTAATTCTGCACTTCGTTTTGCCTTACTGGCTTGTCATCTCTGCATCCACTCTGACAATACTAGGAATAACTATTTTTTTCAAAAAAGAAGTTTTAGAAAGAAAATCATTTGGCACACATATGAGTGTTGACATAACGTTTACCATGTCAGATTAACCAACCGCACGGTTATATATTGCTACTTAATTATGGCATTCTTTTTAATATGCTAAAAGAATTAAGAGAAAGTAGAAGCTTTTCTTGGTCAAACAAAGGCTTGTGGGAAATGGACTGCATCAGAGACAATCCTGTGGGTATGGGTGTGTTTGTGTGTGGGCATGTGCATGTGCAAAATATAAATGTTTTCCAAGATAGCATGGGAAAGAAAGAAGCTTCATCAAAACTGAACTTACCTGTACTAAGGGTTAAGTTGTTTCCATGTTTTCACCTGGCTAATCCCCAAGGCACTGAAGGAACACACATACTTGCTATCCTGACCCTCTTCTGCTCAGAATTCGAATATCAGAATACGAACATACACACACGCACACACACCTGTCTATCATATATCCTGGTTGCCATAAGACATTCTGTGGGGATCACATTAGGGCAGTTGTGTGGAATTTTTGCTCTTTAGTTGCTGGCTATTGCTAAAAAGAAGGGAAGGTAGAAATTAAAATTTCTTAGCATCAAGCAGGGGATTGAACTAGATGACCTCTAAAGTTCTTCCCATCTCTGTGATTTTATGAATAGATCCACATAGACAAGTCTGATGTGTGGAAATTGCCTGCGAATGCAGGAGAGATCTACCCTTATGCGTATGTATGAGCAGTCATCTAAGAGATTGAGAAACAAAGTCATGCTTCTCAGTTTCCCATCTGTACAGATAGAGAACAAGGGATAAAGTGAAAATCTATGAAAGTTTGTTTCATCACATTGAAGCCTATGTTCTTCTATATGGACAAACATACTTGTGTTATTTTTAATTATAATTACAAAATAGCTTTGAAAGACATTTTATTCTATTTTTCATTGTATCTTATATGGTAGCGCAGTACATTTAGAGAAGTATAGCTTTGACAATTGCATACTCCCAAAATATATACTATTATACAATTACGCTGAAGTACTACCACACAGGCTAATGACAATAACAGTGGGACTTAATGGAGCCTAATCCTACATGGAAAGGAGTACAGTACATACTTGCCCCTGGGCTTTTTAACTAATATATTAATGATATTATTGAGGTTTTTGCCAGTCCAGAGTTTCATCTTCCATTTTCTGCCAGTTGTAATGTCTCTTCTTATTTATGCAGCCATTCCCTCTATTTCAGAAGTTGTACTCTCTTAGAGCATCATTGATCTATTGTAAAAGAGAACACCTGGAAATATACCTCTCAAAAACTAAAGACCTGGCATTTTCAATACAACACTTCAACCCCTTGGCTAGATGATAAATGAAAGAAGTATTAATCAGATCTTGGTTTTAAATGTCTTTCAAGCATTTAGGTACTCATTCTCAATATTTTACCTGCTGGGCAAGCAAGAGAATTATCTATAAGGGCTCCCAAAGTGTCTGGCACATTCCTAAATTTAAAAGCTGGTGTAGAAATAATTTGATCCACACTGCCATTAAGTTAATCAAGGCTGAAGTTATAGATTGTGAAAATACTCTGTGAAAATCAGGTATATTTCTGTAAGAAGATTGAAATTTTTGACTTTGTATAATCTAAATACCTAAAAGTATAATGAATACCTTTGCCTGACATATAATACCTTAATGCAACTAGAATTCAGCTGTGGCAGAAAGTAAGGAAGATGACTTTGTCAGAGATATGTAAGATCCATTATATGATGATGAGAAGCAACAAATCTCAATTTTAGCCATTCTGATGAGATGTTTTCTTGGTCAGGTCTATCTAGTGCAGACATGTCAAACTCGCGACGTCACGTGATGTATCGGAACTTTTTCCCCATTGCTAGCAATGGGATGGGCACTGTTTCCTTGTGATGCGTCTGGCCCACGGGCTGGCAGTTTGACACCCCTGATCTAGTGGGTTTGAGAGAGAAGTATATTTTGAGGCCAGTGTAAGATAGTTAAAGCAAATCCTTTGGGGGATTTCTTTGGTTCCTCTTACCTTGACTGATAGATTTAAATCCACCCATGAAGGCAGAGAGACAAATCTATTAATCTATCTATTAATACCAGTCTCACTTAAGACTTTAATAAAAACATTAGTAGAATGTTTTTCTGAGATATTGGAACAAGACTTTTAGATATGACTCTCTTGGACCCCTATACATCAGAATATAAATCTAATAAATAAACAATATGCACGTTTACATGAATTAAGTCCAGGTTATAAACATAATTCATTATATCTGAAGCCATGAATTTACTTTACTTACAATTTAATATCCAAATCACCACATTGCAAAAATGGGCTTCCCATTGTGGCTTCTGATATTCTGTCCAGTTCTTTATAATAACTGTGTTCTGGATCAGGAGAGAGGATGGCTTAGAACTCAATACTCAGCAACGTTCCAAGTAGCTAACCAGTTTCCTCCCCTGAAGTGATGCCCTGAGGGATATTTTTCTAATTTTTTTTTTCTCTACGTCCCCCAGTTGGATCCAGCCCATTTTCAGACTCAGTCATTCTTTTGCTAGCTTCTCCTGCTAAAGCAAATTCACTCCCATTCTAACCAGTTTATCTTGGTGATAGATAAAAAGTGGGGTCCTAGGCTTGTTTTACCTTCCCCTCCCACAGCCTGTTTGCATGGAAACACTAGAATAGAAGAAAGCTTCACTTAATGAAACTTTACAACTGCTTCCAATAATTATGTCTGGTTGGCAACAGTTTCAGCTTTTGAAATAGGCCAGAACCCTCTCAAACCTCTCATTCTAGGCAGCAATGAAGGCATCTGCCAAACTGCTTGTCAGAGCTTCAGGGGAAAAAAAATATTCTCTCTGAAACCACATGGGTCCATCAGGTACCTGGAATAGGATGGTGAGGGCAGCTGCTGAGAACTCTAGGGCCAATAGGTTGCGGGTCTGCTCACGGCAGGGAATTGTTGCTTAACCCCCACACCAGCCCCATCTTAAAAGCTTTATGGACCTTTTCTGCTTTCCCAGAAATGCAAGGTCCTTTTATTTGCAATTGCCTATCTCCAGGAAGGTTCATTTGATCCTCCATTGGTTGCTGTTTGTGCATTAGAAGCCTTTTCTCTTTGAGTTCAAAACTGTTTCTACCCCCCTCCCCCCACTAAATTTTGGCTTCATGATGTCCCTGTGTGTGGAAAGAAAAAAGGTTGGAATAAAATTGGAATCATGCAATAATTCCTGTGCTCACTATGGCATGGAAGAAGAAGAAGAAGAAAACACAGGTATGCATGCACCATCTGGCAGGCAGGATGTTAGCCACAGCCAAGTAATGCCACTTCCAGTGACATAGCAAACTGCCTTTCCCCTTACTTGCCCCCAAATTCTTAGAAGCTAGGATACCCTTTGAAGCCCATGAGCAGGGCTGTGAAAATGAGTGTGCTGTTCTCTCGGTCTCCTTTATCTCCAACACTTTTTACAGCGTTTCAGAAATACAGTACAGTACAATACAGTTTCCAATAGCTGGTCAGGAAAAGGTATCTGCTATATGCCTGTTTTTTTAAGGAACTATGTTGTATCATGCAAAATTCTATATGAATGTATTATTTTCAAAAAGACAAAATAGGGAATTAAATCTGCTTATTGTTTTCAATTAATGTCACTAATACTATTTTCTGGAAATGCAGTATTATAAAATGAAACAAAAGGATTTATATGTAAAATTGGTTTATTATTTTTCATTCAGGCGTAGAAACAATTTTGCCAAGCCGAATACATTAAAATAAATCAAAATTCTAGTTTATCGTAATTGAGCTACCTACTGAAACATAGTACAGCTCAAATTCTTCTCCAATTTAAGTAATATTGTAGGTATATGAAATGTATTTGCTAAAAGTAATGGAAATGTGACTAGGAGATGTTTTTAATGCAAGAAACAATGAAAACATTATTTGCTGATATACAAGTTACCAAATTACTCACTGAATTTTTTCAATTGAAAAGATGCAGAAATACCTTTTAAAAACATATACGTTTATGCTGAATTTTATACAGTTCAATCCCCAAGTATTTCTCTTTCAAACAAATGTTAGAGTGGCAGGCAAAAAAATGCTAAAATAAATTGAAAAGTGGCTGTGCATTTGCATCAGTAGCTTTGAAAACAAAATCTGTTTCTGCTTCTTTATTTCTTTTTTTCAATGGTCATACTCCGACTGTAATCATATCTTTGAATGCAATGTCTACCATAAGTATTTTCTTGAAGAACAGAGGTTTATCTCAAAATGGGTTCAGATTGAGATATTTGTAATAAACATAACCTTACTTCCTTTCATTTTCTGTGTGTCCTGCTGTTTCTGTTCATCATATCTTTTTTTATGAAAATGGTTTTATAAATAAAGCAGCATAGTGAAATTAAGAATCACAACCTTTTTACCCAACACCATTCCTTTACTTTACCATTTAGTTAACTTGCGGCTGAATATATTCATGTTGTTATCATAATAGGATTTGCTTGTTTTGGGCTAGTTGTCGCTTCCTTTTAAGTAGTAACACAAACAGAAACTCAAGAGTGCTCTAAAAATTAAATATAAAATATTAGGATACTGTCTTATAATATCCTAATATAAAAATTCATTTGATGATGTTTTATAATAACTTTGATTTATCATTTTTGGTTTTTTTGGACCCAACCCCAACCCTTATAAGTATATATGGAATTAGAAATTATTCCATATTTTATCGGTGATGCAAAATAGCTTACCATGAAATATGGAAATAGGCCAAAGGTCCTAAAACTGAACTTCAGTTTTTGTGACAATTTTGAGGTTGGAATGGAATGTAAATATTTAGAGCATTCTTTTAAAAATAAAGTGTTATTTTTTCAGATAAACACATTGATCTATCATTTTAGAATTCTTAAATAAATCAGCGAGTACTGATTCTGATTCTCTGACTTTCATTTTCTCAAATGGACTCCGTAACTTTTCATAGGAAATACAAATGGTTAATGTCTACAATTCCATCCCTTACAATATTTGAAACGGCCTAGAAAAGTTGAAAAGTATGTAAGAGGGAGCCAGGCCAGATGACAGATACCAGTCTGGTAAATCGGTTTGTTATAATTGGATCGTGGCAGTTTTTTGTGAATGGGTAAATTCTCCCTGCAGCAGTCACTTTGCTCAAAACATGTTCTCAAAATGGAAAGCTTGAGTGCTAGAAAATGCTTCCAAATATTTACTTTTTTATATAATGGCTATCCAGATTTATGAAATGGGAGGGACAATCAAGTGTTAACATATGGCCTTTATAGCCATAGTATTGTGCTACCTCTCAATTCCCTCATGATTGTGCCATCAAAATTTAGCAAAATTTTGGTCTTACAGCCTTGCAGTTGCTTATCTTTTAAAAAATAAAGCTTAGAAGAAATTGCTAAGCCATGGTTAATTTAATGTAATATTTTGAATTAAAAGCTCAAAAACATGAAAATACCCGCTCACATACACAGACAACCACAATTTGACCCTAGTCCCCCAGTAATGTCATTTCAGACCTAGGTATGGCCTCTGTGATACTGTCACATTTTGAATATGGATTGCACTGGGTCCTGAGTTTTGCAAAGCACTGAACTTCAGGTGAAATTTTGTGGCAAGGTGTTAAGTTAGGTTTGTTAGCATATCTTGAACTCTTCTTTGCCTGTCACTAAGTTCTTACTTAGTAATTGATTAAAAATGCCCTTTGAGAGAAATCAGTTAACTCCATCTAAGTCTCCTATTCAAGCAAAGTATGGAATTGCTCCAAAATAATTTATTTAAATCCCAGCAAAGGTCTGGAGATAAATCATCAACAATCAGTTCCTACAGGTATCAAAGGCAGTTAAAACTTTTAACAAAACCAATATGGACATTTGAATCTTATCCAATATCAGCAGGGGCTCATCATCTAACAAAACCAGAGTAGTCTACATCTGTTCTTTATGAGAGTAATAACGTAAATGGAGACAACCCCATCTCTCTTTTTGGTCAACAATGTGTAGCTTTGTCAAATACAAAGTGTAGTGAACATTAGAAATTGGAATGTATAAAAAGTGAACAAGCAGCTATTTATGTCCCAGTCAAGCAAAAAGGAAGGGCACTAGATTTTTTTTTCTTTACATGGAACATTGCCTCTTTTTGATAGAAAAGAAAAGAATTCTTGATCTTGAGCATACAAGCAGATCATAGAACTACCTTTTCTTCTATATGATATTGAATACATTTACAATTTAATAGGGAACACTGATTAAGAATTAGCACCCAATGTTCTCAAGACCATCCCATATTTCTTTTGAGACACCATCACCTGATTTTATTGGTCTGATTTCTCCCACTTTTTTTACAAATAACAAGAACAGAAGCCTTGTCTTTGTGATTCAAGTTCACATTTTTAAGTTTCTTCCTAGCACTACAGCTTAAGCTGGGACAAGAACTGTTTGTCGTGAAAGGAGCTTGGTATCTCTATAATAGCTACATTTGGGAAATGCTTCCAAGAGCATACAAAAGAATAATATATTTCAAAGCTTTCCCGAGCCTTGTGGCACGATGAGTAGAAGGTGGAATTTTAGTTTTGCTTTTAATGAAATCTGCAGACTGATGCAAGTATTGATTACTAGCCATAATTAGGAGGTGACACATGCTAATGAGATTGCACAGAACTAAAGTTTATATTTAAAATTTCTTCCAGCAATTCCCCTGCTAAATCTCCGCAGTCTTATTTTAAAGATGAAATACATGATTTTCAGTTTCATGGGAGAATTGCCTACAGACTCAACAGCATGAGCAAATCTGATATGCATCTGCTTTTGGACTGGCACACACCACCACCACAGATGAGCACTGCTACATCTATCCACAGTGAATCGTATTTGCCTGACCTTGTGGCTTCTGTGCTCCCAAGCATGTATCCGTGCTTCAGTGAAAGTCTTTGATGACTGGAGGACCTCTTAATTGCCTGGGCTTACCTGGCATAATAATTGGACTCTGATATCAACCCCCCAGATTGAAATATACACAAAATAATAATGAGAAACATTAAATGACATTGGGCAAATCATGATCCTTTGATCTCCTCAGAGAGAAAACCATTTGGAAAAAAGGAATATATGCACGTCTTGGTCTACTGAATGTAAGAGGAACAAGTTTCTTACGTTGTACACATAAGAAACTTTCAGGGCACAGTTGTGTTTGTTTTTTGCTATCTGAAGTCAAATATACATTTGAACTATTTGTGAGCTTGAGTATAATTTTAACTCTTATTCATAGACCGATGTTTTGCAGTGTCCTCAAAATATAGTAGTCACAATAAAGAAAGACACTGCAGAGCAATACAATAAGCAGCAGCAGTTTAAATTTCATTAGGTATTTAAAAAGGGGGGGGGAGAGGAAGAGATGGTAAAAAAGAATCCAATGATACACTTTTAGGTGCAGAGAATTCCAGAACTGGGGATGCCACAATATGCGTCAAACTTTATCCCAGAAAAGGATGATACTTGAAATGAAATTGCTTAGACTTAAGAAATTTAGATGCTGACTATATTTATTTAATTTGCCAAGGAGTTAAAATAAGCATGTGCAGCTTACCCTGTATTAGTAATTTCACCATCTACTTAATTCTCTTCCAAATGTTCAACACATTTAACAATCGTTTTAGTAAATGCTACAATATCTCTGTAAAACAGATTCTAGGGTTTTCCCTATGATGCAAATAAAGAACAGTGTATGAGAGAATAGCTCCATGGCTAAGGGCTCCTTTACCCAACTTTGTGGCTGAGTTAAGATCTAATATGGGATCATTTATTCACACCTTCAGTTCTTTGCTGCAGTCTATCAAAATACTAATGACTTACCACTGAGTAAAAAGAAAATGTATATACAGTATATGCATTTAAGATTGTGCTTGATTTGGTTTATTGCAAAGGTGAATTTGGCTTTATCAGATGTTACCTGTCTGGGAAGGAGTCTTTTGGAGATCACATCTCAAAGGATGAATGGAGTTTTAGCAAGCAATGGTTGAAGTAATACTTACATTTTTGTCATTTTTTTTCTCTTGTTCTGAGTCCTTCTTTGTTTTCTACAATTTTGATTTCCCTTTTTTCCTTCTCTTCCTTACTACTTGCAGAAAATGAGTTTGATTTTAGTTTTGAAATGAGGACTTGAAATGTGTAGCTTAAGAACCACATGCTATCCACGTCTTTATGGAGAAACCATAAAAAGAGGAAGGTTTCTGCATAAGCTTGTAGGTCTCCAAGAGTTGTGCGTAGGTATCCCATGGAAAGGAACCAAAATAAATAGGGATACCTTAACAGGTGCTTTTTCTGTACACTGGGAGTCCATAGGAATTGCTAAACAGGATCTAGAGTCCTTGTTATTTTATTTATTTTTATTTTTAAATATCTGCTGCCTTTCAAAATCATATTTTTCCAGGACCAGACATAGTATACTGTAATCCCTAAGTGGCTTGCAAGACGTTCTCGTCACATGTAGAAGTAAATTTCACCAAAATTACCAGAACCTGTTTTAGAGGGAACCTGGATCAGATGGGTACTGTTCTGTTCTGCACATATAAATTTAATGCTGTTTTGAGCTCAGTGAGACACCCCCCCCAGTAAATGTTCATGAGGTGGCAGCCTGAGGCATTTACTTTATGGACATTTGTGGTGTTGATATGTTATTAATTTCAGAGTAATAAAATTCTTCTGGGATAAGGAAAAAAGCCAATAAGTATAACACAAAAATAATATGCCTGGTTCTGTTCTGTGATTATTATATGTTTTGGGGTTTCTTTTTTATTTCCAAATGATCTGGAAGTTAGGTGTTTTACATGATTTTTGTAAATAATACAAGGCTTTATAAGATCCAATGCAGTACTTAAGCTATTTTCTTTGTTCTACTTTCATATGTGATTGTTAACAATCAGACAACGATTTGTGTCTGATTCCCACTGACCTGAGTAAAATTCCAGATGGCAGGAGAGTTGGACATGACCTTATGTTTGCAGCCCTTGTAGTTAACATTTGTACTAATCAATAGGTTCTTTATTAAGTATAAGGTTGTGAATTCCCTGTGTATACAGAGTAGAAAATATGTTCTTAGGTTGTCTTTATTTATGCTAGTAGTTCCTAAAATTTCACAAGGCTTTCAAAAATCATCATTACTGCTTTGCAGCATTCAGTATTTTGGGTCTGCAGTTCATCATGGTGTTGTTTCTAACCACTTCCTTTGGTTCTAGTAATTGCTCCTAGATTTCAGAGAGCCCAAAATATGTTAATCTGGCTGCTTTGCCATAGCTAATATGAAAACAGCAAGCAAAATTGGTCTTCATGAGAGAAATGTTTAATTTTGCTCATCATTACATAAAATGTCATTTGCCTTCTTTTCTATTTATCTTACCTTCCTTCTCTTTAACAATATATTCATTAAAAATAGCTACTAGAATGAAGAAAAAGCAAAAGCCAACAGAACAACATAAATCCATCCATGAAAAATCCTTATAAAGGAGAGACAGTAATAGTTTTTCATAATAAAAAGGACTTATTAAAAGGATACTTTCTTTGTGGATGAAAAATGGATGTCATAAATACTTTATATCACACAGAGCTATGCTAACATTGTCTTCAAATGTTGATTGCCTATAGTAACAGGTTTTTTATATATATATATATAAAGGACTGAAATTGGGTTTGGTTTCCTATTCTTTCTATAGTCATTCTTACCAGTTATAGGGAAAATCCTGATTTTAAAAAATATCCTAAAAATGGCAAAAGCAAATCACATAGAAAGAGAGCAATGTACAAAGTTTGTCTTCCTTCTATAAACAAAGTGCCAGAGAAAAAGAGCTGGTTTTGCAACTTCCGGTAGGTCTGGTTTTCATGCATATTTTCCAGACTTTTCCTTAGAATCCCAGCAATATGAAATGTGAGCATATCATTACTAGTAGATATATTTGATGCCACTGTTTCCCTTGCAGCTAGGGAAGTATTTTTTAGATAGCCCCAAAAAGTGGATGCCAGAGTTGCAACCCATGAATTTTGAAGATAAAATAAGGGGGTGAGATGGCCTGATCAGGCATATTCATAGTGTTTTCTATAAATACATAAAGACTTTAAGATTTCCAAGGCTCCTGGTTAGGATGATTCATAACTGAAGTCCACTTTTCCTGAGGGATTAGGCACCAGAGTTTGTTTTTTGTTTTTCCAGCATAGCAACTGAATTTCATCATTCATTTTGTCATTTAGCAAAAGGAGACAGCTTCACCAAAAAGTAAAAATGTGAAGTAAATGAAAGACATCTGTGTTTACTATATTTTTTTTAACATTTTGAAAAAGCTGTGGTGCTAGGCTTTCTTTGAAGAGGGGAGATGGAGGAATCCCCATTTTATTAATAGCATTTAAACTGCTGTCTTTTTTTAAACAAAAAACATTTATTTGATGGCATGTTTGTTTTAATGGATGTTTGAAAAATGCATTATGCCCAAAGTGTTCATAGAAGACTGATGCCTGGCAGTAATCCATTTCTTAACTTATGTACAACTGTGGAGTTATTAATGCTGGTCAGGTTATGTGCAAGGATTCAGGAAAATTCTTTATTCCTCATTGACTCCTGACAGTTATTGTACCTAGGAACTGGGTAACGTGTTCTGAAGTGAGCAATTATGGAAATGTTTACTTCACTGGCTGCATGTAAATGTGTGCAGAGAATGTACCAGAATTTTTCCTTGGGGGTATTTAATTCTCTCCAGGGCAATGAAAATCAAATGATTTCTTTTTTTTCCCCTCAAAGCTTTTTTTTAAGTGCTATAATGCAGCTGAATAATGATGAATGCAGTAGATGGAAAAGAGAGAGAATAAGAGGAGTACCAACAGATCAGGAAAACAAATTTTAAGGTAGAAGCTAAAACCAAAGCAGCTCAGGGGGGTGAGAGAGAGAGATTGAAGGGAAACTTACCCTATCTCAAGTTCAGAGGAGAAAGCACATAAAATGGAGGTTCATATTCTGGAATGGCACAATGTATTCAGTTCATCTTTTATTATTTTTTTCCCTTCTCCAGAGGGGTGAGCAATAGCCTCAGTATTGTTCACATTGAAGGGCATCCCATTAGCTCGTTAATTGAACTGCAGCATCCATGCTTGCTCTCCCTGAACTGTTGATGGGAGGAATCCCCTTATGGATGCATATCCCTGAAATTTCTTGAAATGCAAGTGAATCTCATACAAATCAGAACTAAATGACTACTCTGACTTAGGTATGTGCGTGTGCGTGTGCACAAGCTGTTTCGCCACATTTGACATTACTGCAGCCATCAAGGGAAAGGAAAACCTTTGCTGGAAAAAAAAAGTATGAATTGCAGCATTGTGCAAGGGTTGGTTCGAATGTTATCCACCCTTTAACACTGGCTATATGTTTATGTATAAGGAAATACAACAATGAAATATTAGACCTAGTTTGCCAGGCATAGCACTCATCCTGCTCTCTATAATCTAGGAGAATAGGAATGGTGCCTGTTGTATTTTGTATATCAGTTGTGTTAATCTGTTTTTCTTCATCTGTAAAAAGGGTCACCTTTGGGGTACAGATTGCCCTACACGTGGTACATGTTTATAACTTGAGTGTTGCATGGTTTTTAGTATGGAATACCTCATACTTTCCAGTACATTGGGAAAAAAAAGAAGTACAACCTTTACTATGTATTCTAACCCTTTTCCTTTTGTAGATGCTTTTGGGTATACAGATACTCAGTTGGGACAAGACCACAGTTGGGACAAGAATTTCCATGGCTAAGCAATCCACATGTCCACAATGCTTAGCAAGGGCAACCCTGGCATTGTTGCCACGGTTAAGCAAATCCCACAGGTTGTTAGATAAGGATCCATCTTAATCTAAGCCAGGGGTAGCACAGCTGGCTCAGGAATTCTGGAAGTTGAAGTCCACGAGTCATAAAAGAGCCAAGGTTGACTACCCCTGATCTAAGCCATTCCCTCCATCCCAGAATCTTGATATTTCCAGGATAAAGGACCCCCTCACTTTCAATTCAGCCCAACTGCCTATTCCTCTCACATCTCTGTCCCAGCATATGGCTCTGGGGCTGCTTGCCATGCTGCAGCTCAGGGGGTCTTGGCTGCAAGAAGTCCCTAAGCTACAGTGAAGCATGAAGCTGCCACCACCTCTGGAAGCCTCAGCTATCCCAGCCCAGCCTTGCAATGTTTGCAAAGCTGTAGCATCCTGGGAAAAGCTGCAAAAGTGCAGTGCAAAGCCACAGCATCTCCATGAAGGGTCCCAGTCCAGCCGCACTCACTCTTGATACCCTGCACTCCAAGCCCCTGCCACGCCATCTCATCTTTGCTGTTTTCTTGTTCCCACTCCTGACAAGGCATGTCCGCCCAGACTCTTTGTGTGGCAGCTTCTGTCTCCATGAAGCCTTCTTCCCCAAGTCTTGTGAGAAAACCACAGTGTGTGACCTTGAGAGAAGAAAACTTCAGCACCTAGCAGTTTCCTTGTGAAGGGCCAAGCAGGACATGTTTGGTTAGCATTAGAAGGAAGAAGACAGAGAAATTCATGTAGGGTGGAAGGAGCTGAAGAGTGCAGGGAGCTAAAAGGGCATTCATGTGAGGAAGATATGCAGGTGGACATGTTGAAGCAGTTCTGCAGTTTAAATGCCCCAATTTTGATCACATGACTGCGCGGTAACTTTGGGGACCAATCATATGTCCCTTTGTTCAGCAGTGTTGCAGGTTCAAAGGTCCCTGAAGGTCATGACTCAAGGATTATCCACCCTGCACCTCCTATTCCGGTTTGTTTAATCTTTTAAAACTTCCACAGAATGTTTGGAGAATTCTGTTTCCATTCCTGCAGCTTCTCTTGAGGTTCTTTGAATCATTCCTAGGTCTGGAAATCAGAAACAAGAAAACCTAGTTCAAAATATTGACACCTGTTATGGATATTGGAGACAGATATACTCATCCTTGCACCTTCAGATTTGAATGGTAATATAGTGAACAGTGATTTCTATGTGTAAAGCTACAGTTGCAGATGAATCACCACAAAGATAGCTTTGACATTAATTCAAACCATAATGTTATAATTACCAAAAGATTAATCACGTTTCTATGATTCAGCCTTTAGTTTACTATAGGCTATAGGAAAAAACTTGCTTCTTAATTTCTGAGATCTTTCTGCTAGATTACAAAAATTGTCATTGGGAATAAATATTAGTTGAAAGCAGCCTCAGTGTTTGTCATTTGAGTAGAATAAAATAACATTAAAACTTGTTGACCTTTCTTCCCTTAATTTTGTGTGTGTGTGTGTGTATGTTTCTCTTGAATTTCTGAAGGAGGGGGTTTCATAAAAAAGGGTTTTATGTCTTGCAGAAAATTGAGTTTTGTAGACATTACCTAACTCTTGATTTGTCACACTGGGATCAATAACATTTCGCTGCTCTTAAACACACAGGATCACAGGGGACACATAATGTTTTTTATAAGTGCAGTAAAGTTAACGTGTTGTTGAAACAAAAACTCCTCTGACAGTCCTGTAATAAGTACACTCTGAAACTAGCAAATTATCTGTAATGCTAGGAAAGGCAGGAAGAAGTGCTTAAGAGTACATGAGTGTGCTTTTGGCACTAGGAGCAGCACATGGAGTAAAATTAGGATGCAACTTTTCTTGTTCTTACGCACATCACAGCAGCAACAGCAATTTATTTATAAGTAGCCAAGGCCAGCAGTAGTTTCCAATGGAATTGTCTCCATCGTAAGAACATCTATCAAAATAATACTGTACGGAATTGAATTAGATAATTATGACAGTGATCACTTTTGATGCTGCTTGTGACATCATGATTGGCAAACTATACCTTCCTCCTGAGTATTGTGGCATTTTGTTCAGGTTTGTTTAGCTTAAGTTTTCTTTTAATATTTTCAGTTGCAAGGACTAATGAAGCCTTCAAAATAGAATTCTAGCCTATTTGCCAACTAGCATGCTAAGGTATATTATACCGCAGATCTTTATACTTGAAAAATAGAAAAGAAATGAGGCTAGAGTGAGCAAATAAGGCTTCATAGTGGAATTCGTATCTCTCTCTTTAAAATAAACACACTCAAAACAAAATACACGAATCTGTTCCTCACAGTCAAGATGTACGAGCAGGAGATACTGCTACTGGCCCTACAGTGGCCGTTAACACAAATATAGCACTTTAACATTTAAAAACCAGGAAACAGCTCATTTTTCACCATCTTTAAGGCAATGTGCTTTATTTTAAAAAGAGTTTTCTAATAGTATTTCATCAGCATGGGGAGAAGAGTTGAGTTACTGTAGGTTTATTTAGATAAAAGTTACTGCAATATCTCGTTTAAGCAAAAACATCTTCTGGCTCAGCTTTATAGGCTGCCTTCTTAGTTATTATTTCTAGTGTGCTACTGCAAGTTATCCTCTTGAGTAAAATTGTAATATGAAAAGTATGTGCCTACTTGCTGGTTGGACTTCAGTTATAAGAAACTTCATTCCTTACTCCTGATACTACCTACAATGTATGCATTTTTCTTTGCACAATTTTATTTATGCTACTAATTTCTGCAAACGGTTCTTGAAACATGTGATGGAGAACCAAGATCTTATGTTGTCTTTAGGATAGGAGGATAGGAGTGGAGATGCTGCAAACGCAGCATCTCCACTCAGAATCTAGCGTTATACTAACATCTGTGAAGGGATATTTTAAGGCTTTTTAGACAGATTACCAGCATAAATATTGAGAGTGTAGAGAAGGAGAGAATGTTAAAAAAAATAAACTAATCTCTTCATACATTTTAATGGATGGATAGCCTTCCCTTCCCCCCAAATACTCCTAAGGGAATGCCCAGCCAGATAGTCCCCTGTGGTCCCTATCCCTCTCTGAATATGACTCCAGAAAGATATTAATGAAGAATCATTTGCATTTAAATATAGCAAACTTTCATAAACACTCTTATTGTTTTTGTAATAATAGTAGAAAGAAACCGGTACAAGTATTTGTCTTTTCTCTTTGATATGTCCAATCGTTCCAAAGGATGATTGATGCATAAACAAAAACTGGATAACATTATTTTCTACAGATTCTAATGTTTCTGGAGAGGGAAGAAAGAGTAAGAGGGAGATTTCCACTCGTGCAGGAAATGCAGACACAAAACCCAGAAAGGTGTGGCTGATATGTGACCTTTCCCTGAATTTTATTCTTTTAGAGATTTCAGGGCAGGGAAGGTTGAAAAGCTGCTTAATATGAAAGGAATTTTGGAAATTGATGGGAGCAGGCAGTGGTCCTTTTGTTCACAGCAGAAGTGCTGGCAGAGTGAGGTAGCCTGATGTGCAAATCTTGTCGCTTGATGTAAGCCGGCACGATCCATCCTTCCCCACTTTGCTGGGAATGTAGTTTTATGTTCATTTAATAATTATCCATTTGGGCTGTACTTGTCGGGGAGAGCTGCTTGAGCCCCATCAGTTTTTCAGAGAAGCACCACTCAAGCTCTTCTGCTGGAAATGTTTTTTCTTTCCTCCCTTCACTTCATTCCCCTCTTTCCCCTTATCGACACACTCATCAGTGCCAGAGCTCTTCAGTATTCCACTCCTGTCCTTTGTGAAGTGATTTTGCCCAGACACGTCTGGCTCAGGGTGAAGTGCGGTCCCCTGAGAGCACGCACTGCAGCCCCAGGTCGCCAGCACCATGAATACATTATTATCCCAATTTCCATCCTGTTGCCACGGCAGCACTTTTGGAGCTGCTGGGTTATTAAGTCGTACATCACTAATACCCTGATATGAGCAGAAGTTGGATTTAATATCGGCCTTTGATCAGATTACCTCCCAACAGTCAGCTGTCATTAGAAAATTCCTTTGCTCATTATATCCTCAGAGCTCTGGCCTGGATAGGAAATGGGGTGGCAGACCTGATACATGGAGGCAATTTCCAGCCCAGGCCTCCTCCTTTACCCTTAATTTATTTTTTGACCTTTTTGATATTTGGAGATCGGCTGCGCAGGGCTCTCTTTCTCCCTCTTTGTAATATCTTTAGTGGTGAAGGGGGCTTGCTTTTTTTTTTTTGCCTCTTGCTAAGTGATACTGTACTTTGTTGGAAAGTGTCTGTTTTCTGCCTGTCCTCGGGTAATGTATAAAACATGGTGCTTTAGGTAGAGATGAAGGGTAAACTGATGTCCCCCTAAATGGCCAGCCTGTGTATGCACCTAACACTTCACTGAGCAATCTGTCAACATGTCAGCAACACATGTTTTATAAAAAGCCTCCAGTGGGAGCAAAGGCTCCTGCCAGGGCTTAGGAAATGCTTTGAATTCAGCAGATTTCTATTGCTGGAGTCCCCCGAGGTTCCTTTTACAATGCCTACATTTCAGAAATTTGAACTTGGGACCCTTAGGGGGTTCTCTCCGAATGCCTGAAAATGTAGAGTTATATTGTTGCGTGTCCCCAAGCGGTCTTTACTAATACCTGAATTCGGAGAAGCTGGAAATTACAGAGCTCCCCAGGGGAAGCTTTATCCACACCAGGAAGAAGAGAATAACTCTGCAGGGAGATTGCTTAATGCATTGCTGAAATAAAAGAATTTGAGAGAGATGGGTTGAAGTGGTTCCCCCCTCCCCCCCTTTTTTTTTCCTGGCCACTCCTTCGGCTTAGCTAAGTCCTTAAAGACAAAGTCAGAGTAAAGAAGCAGCTGGGCTCTTTTTAATGAAATTTTAGATGTGGCTGTAGAACAGTCAGTTTGGTTGATGGCTATTTGTGTGTGTCTCCTCTCTCTTATGTACATTTTACTACTGTACTGTCTGCAGAATACGTACTTACGTTGTTTGTATCTCCAATCTTCTTATGATTTTGTGACATCCTTAATTATTTTTCAAGGAACTGGTGTGCAGTAGCGATAGCTGTTTTTAAAAGAAGAAATACTAAGCTTATTGTACAGTTCCCTGTTGTCCATACTATTCTTTATTCTTCTTTTTCATCTCCAACTTCTTTTGATTCTTTCATATGTTGATACATTTAGGCACAAATCTTTTTTTGCCTTTCTGTCTGAATTCTGTATGATCGTGGCATTTCTTCTCAACTTTATTAATTCTGACTGCTGTGCGCTGATACTCATCCAAGTCTGATGATTTTACGACATTATTGAGCAAACGGGCATTTAAAGGTAGTATAACATCTGCAATAGCAAGTTTTTAATGCCTGTGTTTTTATTCTGGCTTCTTGATTAGTAGGAAAATGTGAAATATGTGTCTGCTCTTTATTGTACATGCACAGCCTCCCCCCACCAAAAGGAAGGAAATACTTCTTAAGCTCTTTCTTTGACTGCCTTTTGATAGTGTGTCACCTGACCCTACCGGGAGAGAGCTCAAGGCCTAGGCTCATGTTGAGCCCCAGTTCTCTGGGGACGGAGGAGTACCTTCAAGCCCAGCATCTTTCAGCTTTACAGACAAAGACAAGGAGAACATTCTCACAGAACTCCGCCGCCTCCCACAAAATAGTTCCAGCTGTTGGCTGCTCATGAATTGAGATGGGGAGGGGAAGACGAGAAGAGAAGGATTGGTTTCTACTATAGGTGTGGCCTCATACAGAGAACTCTCCTGCTCTCCAGACGACAGTTTTAGCTTAGTAATTTAAAGAGTGGAAAAGGAGGTACAGTCAACGGGCAATCTATTCAGTGGACCACAGCATAGAGGTATACTGAACCCCATATTACTGTTGCAGGTTGGATTGACTCCTCCATCTTCCTATTTCTGTCTGATTTCTAAAAAGAACATTGTGGTTAATTGAAGCTGTGCTTTGGTTTTCTTCTTCGGTTTTATTTACTTAGTAAGAAGGAGCAAGCTCATACAAGCTAATGTATTGTTATGGCATCCATTCTTAGGAATAGAGCCCCCTAAAATATGTCTAACAATACATCTTGTTAACTTCTTCTGTGATTAAAGTCTGTTGGTTTGTTGGTGCATATGACATGATCAACCATCTGTCCTGGCTAAATGATTGTAGAAGTCCACTTAGTATATGTTGGGGTAATTTTCTGGTGTGCTACCTTTATTTGAAGCTGAAAAAAAGAGAGATGAGACAGAATAGGCAGGACTAAATAAGTCAGTAAGGCTCTCTGTTTTGTTTAAAGCCAGTGCAGAGAAGCCCCAAGACATTTTTGGATATGGTGTGGCTCTTTGCACCAACATTACACAGGTATTCAAAATTACACGTGATCACTTATATACTAAAGGGGTTGGCAGGGAGCCTAGATTTTCTGGCTTTTGTACTGGAATAGAAAAAAATAGCCAATAAGACAGGGAAGAGAAAAGGGTATTTTCTGCTTTGGATAATTTATATCAGTGATAAAAATAATATGGGTTGATACATATTCCGTTATTCTGTTTGTTATCATGCCATTTGCTTGTTCTACCATTCATTCATTTTGGGTGAGAGAATTTGGTAGTTGAAAACATAGATGGAATGATATGATCTGTGAATTTCATGATATTAATTCAGGAAGATCTGTTCTATCACAACCAAAATTCTTCTTGTAAATGTATAGTGAATCTATGTGTATTCAGCTATAATATGTTGTTAAAATGCTTTGATTTTTTATCACTTGGTACAAATGTTCATCTTTGGTAAAATAACGTTTGATCAGAATAGTTGGAATCATCAGAAAAATAAGATTTCTGATGACATCATCTGAGTTGTGCAAAAAGCTGGTTCTAAAATTTAGACTTTAGAATGTCTATCTACAATTGTTGTGAAAACTATAATGGAATAAACTGAAGTGGGAGAATGTCTGAAACATACATAGTAAGGAAATGCAGGTGATATTTTGATAACTTACTGAATTGGAGCAGCAAAGATCCCAGCCAGAGATCTCAAGAGATAGTGAAAATCAGGAACGTAAAACCTATGGGGAGGCTTAAAAGTGAAAACAAGATGTTTATTTTGGATGTGAAAAGAAATAGAAAGCCAGAAGAGAAAGTCAGTTTAAGTATCTGAGGCTGAACAAGATGCCACATCAGTCCCAAAGGATAAGGAGTGCCATATTTGTTGTATTGGATCTGAAGGAATTTACTTCCTGAAAATAAAACATGAGCAGTTTTGTACAGCTGTTGGGGTCCTAACAAAATTAAAAGCTTCTCATCAGAGTGCTTTCCTTATTTTGCTCTTACAATTAAGGCCTCTTTTAATCTTATCATTAAGCGTTCTCTATCTTAACCATCTGCTCTATAAACTTTTATTTCTAGATTCTTACAAAGTATTGACTGAAATTATTTCATATTGGCTGCAAATTATCTGAGAAAGCCAAATGATTCAGCATCAAACGTTACAAGGGTTTGCACTGATTTTGGTGTACTCTTTCTTGCATCCTTTAATTAGTTAATTGGTTGATGAGCAGAAAAACAGAGGAATATAGCAGGCTTATTAAAGCGACTGGCAATAGCATCCTAGGATAAAAAAAAACACCTTATGTCCTGGTTCTAGAGTGCTTCTTATTTTTTCTGGAAAATGTTCCACATTGAGACTGGAGCCTCTGGATTTGGGGACCATCTTAAAGCAAAGTAGAATCTCTAATATTAAGATGTAATCCCTCCCATGGGCATAACATTAATTTATTTTCCTCTGTGTGTATACTTAGATACTGTACAGCACACAGGGCTATCTCAATGATCCAGATGTAAAAACACCGCAGATATAAGAATATATAGAGGATACAGAAATCTTAGCTTTCTTATTCTCCATGACCTTCTGTTGAATCTCCCATCTGGGAGGGTCTGGCCTATATGCTATGGAGATGTTCCTGTAAAGAAGGCCAGCCACTTGGTTGTGCAGTTCAGGAATACTGTTTCTGCCTACATCATATTGCATGCCCTTATGTCTCTTAAACCTCCCTGTACAGTCTGCACCTGAGATCCTGTCTAGTGCGATAGCTCCTGCTTCTATGGCGCTGCTATGATCGGTGCTTCAAGTGCTGTCTTTTGGTCCAATCCTTTCCAGCCACTGGTAGGATTTCCCAATGTCAACTATATAATACATGTATCATATATCTCATGCAGGGTCTTGTCTTGCCATAGCACTTCTTGATCTTCCTTCCATGACTGCTGCTGCCTCAGGCATTCTATCAGCAGTTCATCTTTGAATGCCACATTCCTGGATACTCTGGGTTTCATTCAGGACAGTGAGTTTAACACTCAGTAGACCTTGCTTTCCCTCTTTCTGGCAGACATACAATCTCTGAGTATTGGACTTGGGGTGGAAACCTCTCTACATTGTGAAGAGCTTCCAGGTTCTCACATCAACAGCTTTCAGGTCTTTCTTTGGCCAGCTCACTATAGCAGCAGGGAATCTGATGGCCAGCTGGATGTATGTGTGGACAGCATGGATCTTATTCTTCCCATTGAGCTGGGTGTTCAGGACCTGTTTTATTCTTTGGTGGTACTTGAATGTTGCTGCCTTCTTTATCAAGTAAGCTGTACTTAGAGCTGGTCTATATGTCTACTATGCGGCCTGTTGGTAGTTCCACCCAATCAATCTTAACTACCTTCCCTCTCTTTACTATCATCTGGCCACACCCTCGAGTCTAAATAACATTCCATGTCCTCACTCTAGATCCAGGTCAGGTGGATAGGCAAGTCAATGTTTCGATCATTCTTAGCATATAGTGTGAAGTCAGACCTGTAGAGAAGGTGGCTGATGGCAGTTTCACTCTTGTAACTTGTAACCATATTCAGGCCCTCTGATTATCTGAGGGATACAAGCCTAAGAGAACAGCAGTGGGGACAGGATGTCACCTTGGTATACACCACACTTGATGGCCACTTGTGTGAGCTGTTTTCAGTTGACTTCCAGTGTCATCTTCCTGAGAAAAGTCCTTAGTATCCTGTTGATTTGTATTGTGCCAAGTATTCATAGATTCATGTTTGTGGCTGTGTTCAGATTAGTCTATCTAGACCTTGAATCTTGGTGTACTGCTTGGTGTTTGAGCCTCTGGTGTTGTTCCTGATGCTCTTCTAATCTGTGCCCATGTACTGGTCTGTATGGTCTTGTAGCTTGGTAGCTATGGTGCCTAATAGGACTTTCCATGTTGTGGAGAGGCAGATTATTGGCTGGGAATTGGAAAGTGCTGGTGCCTTGTGACGGTCATTCATGATCACTGTTGTCCAGAATGGAGATACTGGACTTTTGACCACAATTGGGACCGTAACTTCTATCACTAAGCAATGCAGTCATAAAGTGAGATCACATCACTTAGCGACCATGATCCCGGAAGTTCCAGTTGCTGTTGTTAACTGAGAGCTAAACAAGTAGCCATTCCAATCCAAGCCAGTCTGGGCTCGTTACCTTCCAATCCTAAGCTCAGAAAGGTAAGTTGTTACTCTTCCAACCCACCTATCTTCTCCTCCCCTTTAGCCACTCTGCACTCTGCTTTACAGGGTGAAAACAGTTCCAGAATCATGCAGCTAAGGAACCGCTTGCCGCACCCTGGGAAAACTTTGTATCCCTATACTCTCAGGACTGGGCTGAGCTTTGGTTGTGGCAAAAAAAAAAAGCCATAAACAGCTCTAGAACTGTGATGCCAAAAAGCATATCTTGGGCTGCTTCTTGCTTGCTTCTTGCTTCTACTTCTTGCACTGTGTGGGAAGCCCAGCCAAGGATGCCATAAGAAGCAGAAGCAAGACCAAGCTATCAGCGGTTCCAGATACACAATGCGCCAAGAAGCCACATGACTGGGGGTTAGTGAAAAAATTGTAACTCCAGGCATGGTCATAAGTGCTTTCATTCAATACAATCGTAACTTTGAATAGTCACTGAACTAATGATTATACTTGAGGAAGATAGGCAGGCAGGCGGGCAGATGTATATATCATATGTAGCATGATATAGATAGTCCCAGACTTACAACTGGTTGCTTAGCGACTGTTCAAAATTAGGACAACCCCCCCCCCACAGCTACTTTTGACCTGAATTTGAAGTTCCATTGGCCAGCCCTCCCCCATGGTCATGTGATTGTGTTTTGGCAAATTAATGCCTTCTTAAGAGGCAGAAGGATGAAGTCCTCTCTCAAACAAGTGTTTATCACCACCAATATATCTCTGAAGAGCCTTCATTAACCAGGAAAGATATGTATTTAATATGCAAGTGGCTGAGGTCACATTCATTAGGACGCTGTTCACTTCCTCAGGCCTAACAGGATAAAACTCAACCAGATAATAAATCCTGACCGACCCCTAGGCACCTTTATAGGACTTGTAGCAAGGCTGTCAACCAATTGTGAACGAACCTGAACAATATGTGGCATCCTTTTCTCTGTTCCTTTAATGTAGAATCTTCCTTGGAATTTCCAGTGAGGCAACTCTGCACTATCTCCAAATGCAAACTATTTCTGATATAGTCTAACTCTAAAGGCTGTTGTCTGATGTTTTTGAATATTAGCAGCTTGGGTTGGTAGTTGGTAGTTGTCTTGATGTGTTCAGCTTCTCTTTATGAGGTATAGCATTTTTCTTCTAGAAAAACTATTTATGTCTTTTTATTGGTGTGTTTTATTTTGTTACAATAAAAGATTTTGGAGCTTAACACTGTTGCTGTCTTGTATCAGAATATTGTATCATTGCTATCTGCCTGCATATGACTTTGTGAGACATTTCTTTTTACATTACACTGCAAAATGCAAGGCTGTAAAAGCCTATAATTTATAAGGCTATATTAGGTACTTATGATATATATTATAGCCTCTCATTTATTCTATATATAATTCCATAGAGAGTTCTGTAGCATTATAGACCTCAAATGTGTAGCTCAAGTGGCTTGTCACCAGAATACCAAGGAGCTTTTTTGGAGGTGGGGTGGGGGGGTAAGATGCTGCTATTTATAATCTAAGGACGGAAGCATCTTATTTGAAGCTGTTTTGGTTTATGTTCTTCAACTAATATTGGTATCCCTCTAAAACAACACATATGACGAGATACCACAAAAACATGAAGCCATTTTATACTTACCTTT
>NW_015386087.1:1465984-1479051 GCF_001527695.2 Protobothrops mucrosquamatus | reverse complement strand
GTGTGCATATTGTTGAAGCCATCGCCGCATAGTTTCTGTAGAGTCCTTTACATCTTCTGACCTCTTCCAGGTCTTGTGTAAAATATTATTAATATGTTGGCAACTGTTAATGATTAAATACTAAAATTAGAATTTATTCATTGGCTGTCAGTCCATTGAAATCAGGTAGCTGTAATTTCAGAACTGCAGCTTTATTTTAAAGAGTTCTTCAGATTGCAAATATTGAAATCAAAATCTCAGACAAAAAAAGGATTATTTAGGGCAGAGTTCCCCAACCTTTTCAGCTTTGCGGATGGATGGAGGGGGGAAGGTGATAGTTGTGTGCGTGCACGTAGTTCCATTTGCACAAGTGGCAGGCACACATGCATGCCACTTGTGCAAATGGACTGTGCAGCACATGCTTACTCACTGCTCATGCAAGTAGGGATGCCCATGCACTTGGTCACCCACCCACCACTTTCGTGGACTGGTTCCAAAAGGCCCAAGGCCCAGTAGTGGGCCATGGCCTAGGGGTTGGGGATCCCTGATTTAGGGGAACTGTTGGATAAACAATGAAAACTGAAACGTGTTCTGTTGTGTAATTTGAAACAACCTCCTGAACTTTGTCATAATTTGCTACATTACAGCAGTCAAATACTTTGAAGTGCTCCCTGTGTAACTATTTCTGGTAGGTCTCATCCTGTCATATGCTTGTTGCAAAGAGTACAAATGGGAGAGCATGTTTAGCATGTCACTGAATATATGAAATATCTGTGGAAGTAGTAATAATAATTTACTTTGCCTGACCAATTCAGTTTTTCAGAATGTCAAGAATAACACAGCAGCAGTATTTTTGTAATTAGCAGGTGGCCGTTGCCCAGGTGGATCTTATGCCAGACTTAATATTTCCACATCACTTCAGTAAGTCCTTGATTATGAGACATGGGTACACTTTGAACAGAAATGACAAGGTAACTGTTGGTTCCAAAATCAGCACACATGCATGAATATATTTAATCCACATTGTATTTATATATTATATATAACATTTTACAACAGAGATAAGGGATTAGATTGGCCCTTCTGTTCCTTGAGACCTTGAGTGACTATCCCAAGTGTCTTCTGCTTAGAACTGAAGCACTGCTTGTTCAGGGTCAATAGTTGATTGGAGATAGTATCAATGCATCTTTAGAATGCTTTATATATCCCTTTAGTGCATCCAAATGTAGTACTAAAAGCAGAGCTCTAAATTTCTGACTAGCTGCTAGTTAGAAATAACTATCACTGCCTGCAGAGAATTCCTGAGTGTTCATTGCTGAATAGACACAGCTCCATCAAAAAGAAGATGAGGAATTATCTTGGCCTTTTCCAGCAAGGAAGAACTTCTCCCTGAAGGAAAATGAAAACTGGACTGATTGTCCCAGCTTCTTCCTTCTTGATGGAAAAAGTAACCCTTTTGTCCTTTGAGACAGAAACCAGGATCACTCCCAATCCACAATCACTCCCGATCCATGTCTCTGAAGAAGCAAAAGAACTGGACGACAGCACTAGAGTGCTCCTTTTGAAGTTCAGGCCTTTAATGGCAACCAGTCTTGCTTGAGAGCTCAATCAGAGACAGTTTAAATCAGGGGTAGTCAACCTTGGTTCTTTTATGACTCGTGGACTTCAACTCCCAGAATTCCTGAGCCAGCCATGCTGGCTCAGGAATTCTGGGAGTTGAAGTCCACGAGTCATAAAAGAGCCAAGGTTGACTACCCCTGATTTAAATCTTCACCCCTACTTTATAAGGAATATAAGAATTAACTGAAGAATGTTCATACAGGTTCTTTTACGCTACTAAGTTCTCGATTTAATTTCTAATCACTGTTTAAAAGTTGCTAACCACTACAGAAATGAATCGCTTTATGGGAAACTTTCCTTTCTCTTAGAACAGTTAGGGAAAAAACAGTCAGAGTAAAGTCCATATTATAGATTTCATGATAGTCTTCACTTTCAATTTGCTTTGATGAATTATATATATATTTATTTATACTGTGTTTAATTTTAATCAAACTGTCCATATCCAGATTTTTTTTCCTGTTTTGTTCTTAAATGTGTTGGAAAGTTGAATTAATTTAGTCTTTTGTTAGATGGACTTAGTCACTTGTGCTGGCCTGCCTGACATACACATTAGTATGTTTCCCTTGGTGATCAAAAGAACTTCTATAAAAAATTTTGACCCTCTTTGTAAGTACAACCAGAAGCCTGAGTTTCTGCATGTAGAGCAGTGGTTCTCAACCTTTTTAATGCCGTGACCCCAACCGGTCGTAAGTCGAGGACTAAACCGGTCATAAGTCGAGGACTAAACCAGTCATAAGTCAAGGACTACCCAACCGGTCGTAAGTCGAGGACTTTCCCTGCCCGGGAGCGCCGTGCATGCGTGGTTCCGCCTCCTGCGCTGGCTGAGGCGTAGCTGGCAAGCGGCAGAGACGGAGCAGGCCAACCACCAGCTGGCCCAGCCCAAGGGAGGTAAGGCACCCGCTGGAAAAGGGGAAAAAAATGGCGGACAAAAAAAATGGCGGACAAAAAAATGGCGGACAAAAAAAATGGCGGACAGCCTTGCTTGGCGACCCCCGTGAAATGGTCGATCGACCCCAAATGGGGTCCCGACCCACAGGTTGAGAACCACTGATGTAGAGGACAATAATTATTTTATCTTCTAATAATCCTAATGGCAGAGAACACTCATCTATAGATAACAAAGTTAAAAACAACAATTACGGGACTATTTATGAAGATATATATTTGTCAGTGTCCTCAATAATACAGTGACGTCTGGTAGGGTAACAGGGAATAATGGGGAATTCAAATACTAGTGTAGCTGCTTTATTCTGTACAACTTGGAAGTCAGGCTAGAAGCATTACCACCTTAATCCTTGGTCATTTTTTGCACTTCCTGTTCGGTGTGCCCTCTTCTAATAGGTTTAGAGACATCTTTTTTTTCTATTCTCTAAAAGCTTCCATCAGTAGGAGCAGATCAGTGAATCATGGAAACCATATGTGCAGATCCCTGCCAGAGGATGGTGGGGAGGGATGAAATGGAGAATGGAAGCAAAAAGTGAATACCTTTCATATCACTTCCTGACCCTACTGAGTATGCTAGTGGCAACAGAGCAGCTGGTCTGTGTCTGCAGGCGCCTGATCAGTTCAGCAGGAATATATCTGCTTGTAGACTTAGGGTGCCACGAGATCCTGCACAAATGGACTGGTTGAATCAGCATTATAATGTGATGAGTGACATTTTAGAGATCTGTGCAGTGATATAGCACAGTTTGACTCATGCAGTTTTGTCCATATATTCTGGTGTATCCTGATGCTGGGTTTGTTTATAGTGCTGAGTTGATCATTGCACAGTTTGTTGGCTACTAGCAAATATTTTTTTTGGGAGGGGGGGAAAGAAGGACTAAAGGATTAGAGAGACCGAAATGCAGAGAAAGCATGCATCAGCTGATTTCATTTTAACTCACAATATAATTTTGTTTCTTTTGGCTGATAATACTGCGACACGATAGTAGTAGAAGATAAATAGCCTAAACAAAGGTTTTGGAATATTGCCACACGGTTGCCTCTCAATTAAAGGATAAAATTGCAAGAAACTATTCAATTTCAGCAGAATTGCAGCTGGATTTTTTTGGGTCACTGAATTAAGCCAAAGGGTCTCTTCTCCTTTCTGTGTACAACAGGTGTAGTGTGCTGATAATGTTATCTGCCTTAATACTAATGGGACTTAGGCTGTGATCATAAATGTTCTTTCTCATGAGATAAATCCCATTGAGATAAATAGAACTTGATCACGTGGGTCTGTGATCACAGCTTGAATCATGCAGCTCTTTCAAATGAATATTAACTATACCTGTCATTAAAAAAAAGAATTACAGGTGTCGGCAGTTCTTTTTTTAAAAAAATCTTTTCAGGTGTCTCTTATGAGGAATGCTTGTCTGTCCATTTACTCATAAATATACATATGGCAAAATTTAAAAGCTCTGAAATAACTACAGATGATACCTTGTGTGATATGGATCTTTGGTATATGCTTTAGCTTTACTGGTCTTGTTTATAGCTTTAATTTTATTTAGACTATATTAACTGCTAACATATTTGACTTTGAGAAGCAAGGAACTGTACTTTTCTGAAACCTTATGTAATTGATGAATGTAGATGAATGACCTATGAAAGTTTAAAGGACTGCATTTTATTTAAGATTCACCAGTCTAGTGATATTGCAAGCTTTGTACCCAAAAGCCACTTCAGTATTAAATGGAACAAAGACAACACTTTAAAACAGTAGAGATGAGTTAAGAATTCCTATAGACTACAGTAATACCCATGTAAAATCAATGGGCAAGGGAACTAATTTTGGAAATTTTATTTTAAACATTTTGCTTCTCATGCAAGAAGCTTCTTTAGTTCTAACTGAAGAACTGAAGAAGAACCAGGTAGAAGGAACAAGCTTCTTGGATGAGAAGCAAAAATGTTTTTAAGGAAAAAACCCCAAGAAACTCTAGTTATCTTTTGAAAAAGCACCTTTGGTACAACCATGACCTGGATGATTGAGAATCTCCATAGGTAATTTCAGAAAGCTATTTTATTTTTCAGATGCTTATTAAACCTTCCTTTTGTTCAAGAGAGGCCAATTGCATGAAAAAACTGAGAAGTCTTAACATTTTTGAGCCAAAGCCATTCACCAAAACAAAAGTAGAATCAGAATGATAATACATTTGACTTCATTCCATGTAAATTTAATTGTATTAATTATATGTAAATAATAGGATTTTCTTAATAATTTTGCTATCCATCATAAAACATGCAGTTTGGCAATGGCCTGAAAGGCACTGGCCAACAACCTCAAGGTTTTGGCTGCTACTACCTTCAGACCTGGGGCATCAATTTCTATACTTCTGTAGACTAAGAAGGCAAGAAACTGGATAGGAAACTATTCCACTGTTGACAATTGTTATGTATTGCGAATGATCAAATATGCGTAGATCTTTGCCAGTTATTTATATCATAGAAGGTATTAACAATCTTCTTAAAGACTTTGTATGAATCCAGTTATAATCGGGGCAACTTAGCTAAGCTCATTAGACAGCAAATACAGGTACAAATGAACACCATCCACTGATATATAGAACAGCAATGTTTTTTCTTGCTAGGAATGATAGCCTGCTGGTCAGTTGTTTTCACCCCACTTCCAAAAATATAAATGAGTAGAACTTAATATTCTAGTAGGAACACAACTTTTTATATCTTGTGAAAATCAGAAATCAATTTATTTGCTATGAAGAGAATACATACTTTTCCCAAGTCTGTTCCAAAGCAGCCTAAGTCAACTCTTGGGGGTGCCTTTCTGTATCAGGGTTTGACTCTGATAATGCATGCCTTTACCTATTTTCATTATTCAGAAGAATTATTGTTGAAATTTGATGAGATCAATCAGGCATCATTTTAATAACTCCACGGAGGCTGCATCAGCTATTGTTTCATCCACTTCAGCAGCTTGTTCAAAATGTTTACCACCATCTGCCATTCCATGTCAATTTACTAACAATAGTGCAGAGAGAGCTATGCTATCCAGGCTTCTCTTCTTCGCATCTGATAACTTGAATTTGACCTCTGGCCAATTCAGAGATGACATTTCAGAAGTACTGAGGGCAGCCAAAGATTATCATCTTGAAAATGTTATAAAGCAAAATGCAAAATCTTCATGAAGATTTTTTATTTGATGTAATAGTTTATTTTTATGTAATTACAGCATTATAGTAGAATATTCTTAGTAATTCCTAAATGGTTTATGGAACCAGTCTTTTGCCTTAATGTGTTTCAGTTGTCTTCTCGGCATTAATAAAAATATTTTTGAGTCAATGGCATCTATAGACTTTTGTTTATTAACTTAGAGGTTATTTTTTGTTAGCAATTCTTTCTATACTTTAAAATAACCAATTTATGAATGGATTTCTAATATTTCATACAGAATAAGTAACATTATAACCCAATATTGTCTTTTTGCCTAAGATTATTTACTACTTCCATCTTAATAAAAAAAAATTCTTTTTTTTTCTCTCATCCCTAGCCTCAGCTGTAAATCTTCCCTACATGCGCTGTGTATTTATTGCATTCTGCTATTTTGTGCATCTAGAACATTTACCTTTCATAGCTTCTCACTTTTTACTGTCGGCCTAAATAAAGCTAACTTGTTTCCTCATAATGAATAGTGCATTTCCTCTAGAGAATCTTTTGTGGGCCTACTTTACAATAGATGTTACATCTATTGTAGCTCTTCAAGGACCCCTTGTCTTATCTATGGCTGTTAGTAGGCATCAATCATTTATTAAATATTATCAGAAGAGAACTTAGATAGTGTGTTTGGATAGGAAGTGCCCTATACATTATTGATTTGACTGCCTTACCACTTCTCTGAATACAGTTTGCTAGTCACCCAAACATACAGTGCTAATGATCCTGAAGAACTATAATTCTTCAAGTGGTGTTTCTTGCATTCACACAATCCACTCTTGATCCCCGTGCAGGGAGCTAGTACAGCATAACTGTTCCTTATTTTGAAAGTAATATTCAGGGATTGCACATGGAGTTCAGCTGTCTGGGGGCCAGGAAAGCATAATACAATTCTAGAAAATTCTGAAGAGATCTGTGCATATATGGATGTACTGATAACTGTTTGAAGAATCAGTTACAGGTAAGCAATTTTTTCTTCCTGCACAACAGGTTGGATAGTAAATTTGTAAATAGATATGGAAAGAGTTTGATGAAAGGAAAGTTGGTATATGTTTAGTCTTGAATGTAAAGTGGATACTTTTCATCTACTAATTGAGACTGGCACTCCATCACTAAACAATGTGATAATAAAGTGAAACATCACATGACTATACCAATTTACTATATCAGTTCTTGCTGCAGTAATTAAGCAAATCATCCATGATCATTAAGCAACCCTTTTCAGGGTAGGTGTTTTCTATTCACAAAAAATATTTCCATTACAGAAGGCCCATTCTATTTGTGGTTGCCCTATAATTTTTGCCAAATATAAAAATGGGAAATCTATTCCCTCTTTCTTTTCCTATTCTGTTCTTCATAGATTTTTTTGGGGGGGGACATAAAAGTTTACAGAGAGAAGGCTAATATTCATGCCATTTTACAGAACGATCTCATCAGTAAATCAGTCTAGTAAATCATAAATGGAAGTATCAGATGGCTGGAGATGTAGGACTGAATGAAGGAAGAATTTTTTGGTGTAGGGAGCTATGAATGATTTTGTTGACTTACTGAAGGCTGTTATGTTTTTCCAATCTAAGCAATTTCAAAGCAATGTTTTATATTGCTTAAAATTATCTATATGTTTTCTGGTGAAAGTAATTGTAGAGTTTTGTTAGATTTTAAATATATCTCAGAATTGAATGGATGTCTTAAAACCATTTTAAAAAGCACTGTTGAATCAAGCTGGAATCCTGGTGACTTTGTGGACTCCGAGTTTTCTTGGCAGCATTAAAAAAGTGATTTGACATTGGTTTCCTCTGGGATGTTTTTTTTCAAACTCAGAGACTTCCCTAAAGCCTGATATTATCCATCCAAGTTCTAACCAGACATGTTCCTGCTTACAAACCCAAACAAGATTGCCATAAAGGGATTTGATTTATCATTCTTAATTCATCAGGTATTATTTTATACAATATAAATTACTATATATATTTTACATAGGTATTTATGTTTAGTTGTGGCCTTGCTTTGGTTCCAACTTGCATAATGGTGAAACAGTTAAAATAACGGGAGTAACAGATCACAAATCTGATTGAAAAATATACAGAGAAGTTGATCTTCACTTCTTCCAAGCACTTAGTTTAGAGTTTGTGGATATGTGTCATATCTTAAACATCACCACCAGTCAATCGTAGCTCCTTTGGACATCCTTTAACAGATGCTGTCAACTCATCACCTTTCTTTCATTTGACTCACTCTGTCTTCATGGATCACTGCATGTTTGCATGTGTCAAACAGAAGGGCACAACAGTGAACAGAACAACTTCAAAAGCTTTGTTTCCCTAGTCCAGTGAACTAGCAGCCTTCAGTAGTCCAGTTCTGCAACACCTCATGTTTGTTCAAGTTACATTTTGTTGGCATTATAACAAATCCATAGCTGTATTGTATGAAAAATATCTTCCAAGTGTAAATTGCTGAATGTTTAGCGAACTTCTTAATAGGTATTGTTTCAAGTGCACCTTCTGGCTTGCCTGAGAAGCAGTATAACAAGATTCCATTACATTATTTTATTATCATAATTATTAGTGGATCTTATGTGGCAAATGGAGATTAATCCAACCCCTTACCTAAGTTTTCCATACCCTCTTAAGTATATTACAGAGGGCCATAAGGCTATCTGAATCAGATATGAGTAACTGCAAGAAGGCTGCAAGAGAGGTAACATACAGATGTACAAGAAGTCCATTACAATGCATTATCGCTTCCAAATCAAGTTTACATTTTATATTAGAGTTTCTTGATGCTTCTGTACCAGAGCACCAATACTGATTTTTCCAGTACAGTTTAGAAGCATGGCTATAATACTGCATGTTATCTCAAGAAATTTGCAATAAAATCTCAGCAGAGGAAACATATTTAAGTTGTGCATCAGTTCTCATTAGCTTCAACTAATAATTAAAAAATAATGTAACTTGGCTTATATATTTTTCCACACTTATAAAAATGTAATTAATTAATTGATTATTCACTTCCATTAACTTATGTTCACTACTTATTTGCTAATTAAGGCCAAATATGCTTACAGGAAACTCCTTGTTCTGTTATATCACTGATAAACTAACCTTTAGTATTTTTAAGTCATTTTTCTTAACAGCCTTCAACCTTGCAAAAGGCTTACAGTATTATGACAAAATATATTTAACTTTTCTGTTAAACCATAATTTAAGAAGAAAATGATTTTAACTGCCTTTATTTTTTTATTTATTTTTTAACCTGTTTCTTATTTGGAGGCAACTTAAACTTGCTTTTTGATTTTTTTTTTCCTGGCAAAGAAACAAAGTTTGTAATTCTTTGGTAATTGATACATTTGAGAGAGAAAATTAACGAAGGCAGTAAAGGTAAAAATAATTACTTTCCTGGTTATGTACAAGGAAGGAGAATTTAAAATAGTTATAACCTATCTCCCATCTTGCACAATTATTTTCCTGAAAGGAAAAAAAGGGGGAAGAAGTAGGTGGAGTTAATAATACCATATGATGATGCACAGTATATTTGTACTAACTATAAATCACATCACAGATGAAACAGTTCAGAAATACATTTTGATTTCTATGGTATACATTTAACATTTAAAAAGCCACAATCCCTTTATTAAGATCATGAATAGTTTTTGGCTCACCCAGAGTGTCACTTATACTAGGAAATATGAATTGTAAAATAAGATCAAGCAGGTTTTGCATTCAGTGTAATGATTAGATAATTAAGGGAAAAGCTGTTATGTATTCCTTGACCCTACAGGTGATGAAAAACACAAAAAAGCTCAAATAGGACCTATGTGTTATTAATAAAGGAGAATATTTGTAGCTCAGAGTTAAAATGAGGGATCTTGGTGCTCTCTGAGCTTGCTTGTTTTTTTGCATATGTTTCATTATCCAAACTAGATAACATCACATCATATTATTGTGTATTAGTGTATTATTAGAACCATAGAACCTCAGAGTTAGTTTACACTTAAAAATTTGAACAGTCGTAACAAAAATAGGCAATTTAATATATCTTTTGACATACATTAAAAACTATACAAGGCAAAACTATTTTATGATCTTTCAGTAAATTAACAAATTTCCTCTACTGATATATTTTATAACATATTTCTATACTATTTTGATGGAGTTTTCATTGAGTCACAATGGTTTCTCACACGGATGTCAGTTTGCCATTATATTTCCTTTGGAAAAGTTATGGGATTCATAAAGTAGGAAAGAGTACAAGAAACATATGGTAAGCCCCTGCAAATGTAGGTATGGAATTCAAAATGTTCCCTTGCTGTGACACAACCTAGGAAAAAAGAAGTGAGTCTCCTACCAGATTTCTGGACATTTTGCAGGAGAGAGTAAAGATCCAGTAATTTGAAAATAACAATGAAAAGTCAATGGAAAGTTTTATTTGCCTGATCCATGGTCAAATTATTAATATCTCTGGACCTTAGTGTTCCATAGTTGTAAAACAACACTTTGGCTCCAAGCAACAAACCCGGCTATTTGGAATCTGTTTTTTTAAATAAACTTTGTCTCAGTGTCCTCTCCCTCCCTCCTGCCCTGTAAAAGCATGAATACATTGGTTATATTTTGATTGGGCTTGGGAATCAAGATTGGCTGAGAGAATGGCTGCATTCACATCTCATATTGAGCCATAGCATGGTTTGGCTTATTACTTCCTATAAACCTACACATTGTGATTTATTCATCAACCCATTGTAAATAAACTATGATATAGCATGATATATGACCCTGGTCTTACAGTTGTACTTATATATCTAAGACACACTTAATTATACCTATGGCCACTTTGATTTATTTTTAACTGCTTTCTCGCTCATGGAATGGTGAATTTTTGTTTTTGTAAAATGCAAAAGAGATAAGTGAAAGCTGCCTTTTACTACTCTGTACCAGGGACAATGTAAACATTATATTCATTATGCCACACCTGTTGTTGCGAGTCTCAGAAGTTTAGTATAGTTCACACAAACTTTAGCATTGTTTAAAATTTCAGCTTCAATTCTTACAAGTATTTGTATAATTCTTTGTATAGTCTTATAGGTATTTATACTTTGTGACAGCATATATTTCTGCAATTCGTATTTTCTAGATTAAGAGTACTATGTATGTTCAGCATCTGGAGTTAACTATAAAGTAATAAAAGTGGGATAAAAATGTAATAAATAAAATAAAATATACTTATTTAGAAATATGAAATTCTTCACTTTTATTTATAGTGTCTCAAATGAAGGCAGATATGCATGTCCCAGGATAATGTTGCAGGATCCAATCTGGGTCGGTCACCAGGAGGTTTTGTCTTCCGAGCTTTCAGACTGGAGTCCATCCTCAGAGAACTTTTCTCTAGCAGAGTGTGTGCTGTTCTGTATGTGGTATTTACAGTGCCTGTTGTAAGTGGCTTTTTAGACATTGAAGGCTGGCTTTTAAGTCACTAGCTGTCATTTGCTTATACTGTCCAGCCCTTGCCTTCTAAGTACTTGATATGCTGGTGGTAAATCAACACTCCTGTTGACTGACGAGGGGCCTGTTTCCCAGGCTTCAATCACTTCCCTGGCTGTTTTTGTGCCTGCTCGCCCAACAATCTTAGTAGCTGCAAAGTTGAATGTGTGTCCTTGTTCATTGCAGTGTTAGGATACCAATGAGTTTGGGTCTCCTTGTATGATTGCTCATTTGTGTTCTTGCAATCTGGTGATTAGCTTCGTCCCATCTGTCCTACCTAGTCACAGAAGCAATTCCATGCAGGGGATTCTGTAGATTTCATTGGAAGTATCTCCCAACTCCAACACTAGAAATGTTACATATTAAACAGGGGTATACCATCTGAGTATACCATTACAAAATTACATCATTACCCTCTGAAGTTGATAGGTCTATAGTTAACCCTCTGTTTGAGACGTTGCTCGCCCTCTAGTTTGTCTAAGGATAATTGGATTGACTGTTAAAACAGTAGGTTTTCCACCTCCTCCCTTGATCTGCATTTCGCATACTGGACTTAATTCTAACTAATAGAGAAGAAGTGATAGAGGGAGTTGAAGTTGCCGGAACCTTGGCCGAAAGTGACCACGTCATACTGGAATTTAATATAACGCAAACATTAGCAACAGAAAACAATCCAACCAGTGTCTTGAACTTCAAAAGAGCTGACTTTAACAAACTCAGAGAGAACCTAGGAAAGATCCCATGGATGAAACTCCTAAAGGGGAAAACAACCCAAGAAGCATGGGAAACTCTGAAAAATGTGATCATAAAAGCCCAGACCAGCACAATACCACTGAAAAAGAAAAACAAGAAATTCAAGAAGAAACCAGCATGGCTGGACAAAGATCTCTCTGACAAACTGAAATACAAAAAGGACAAATGCAAAAAATGGAAAGAGGGGCACATAACTAAGACTGATTATCAGCAGACAACCAGAACATGCAAAGATGAAGTCAGGAAAGCAAAGGCTCAGAATGAACAAAGACTTGCAACAGAAATCATGGATAATACAAAAGTTTCTTCCAACATATTAACAACAAGAAAAAAGTCAAGGAAACTGTGGGTCCACTAAAGATGGCAAGGAAATAACAGGCAACAGGGGAAAAACAGAGCTGCTTAACTCATACTTTGCATCAGTCTTCACACAAAAAGAAACTATAGCCCAACATACCCCCAAAACCAGTGCAAAAGATAAATTAGAAACAAAATAAGCAAGACAATGGTAAGAGAACGCCTATCCTACCTTGAGGATTATAAATAACTGGGCCTGACAGATTACATTCCAGAGTTCTGAAGGAGCTGGCAGATATTATCTCAGAACCATTGCACCACATCTTTCAAAAATCCTGGAGCACCTGAGGATTGGAAAAGGGCTGATGTGGTTCCCATCTTCAAAGAAGGGAAAAAAAACAAACCCAGGAAACTACAGACCAATCAGTTTAACATCAATACCTGGGAAGATCCTATAAAAGATAATCAAAAAACAGATCTCAGATCCTCAGATCCTCGGGCCCGGGACCATCGGCTGATGTTGTGCAATGCCAGGTCCATAGTAAATAAGGCCCCCCTCATTCAAGAGCTTATCCAAGAGGGGGGAGCGGACATGGCAGGTATCACCGAGACCTGGTTGGGCATGGAAGGGGGAGTTCCCCTTGTTGATCTATGCCCACCAGGTTTCCAGGCATTCCATCGGCCGAGGGCCCGGGGTAGGGGCGGTGGGGTGGCGGTCATTATAAGGGAGAGCCTATGTCCAAGGGAGGCCACTGTGCCTCAGATAGACGGTGTGGAGTCCCTCCTTGTGAA
>NW_015386087.1:1412447-1463537 GCF_001527695.2 Protobothrops mucrosquamatus | reverse complement strand
AACTAGAAACAAACAAAGTCATAACTAGTAGCCAGTATGGGTTTGTTAAAAACAGATCATGCCAAACCAATCTTATTTCGTTCTTGGACAAAGTCACTAAACTAATAGACCAGTGAAATATGTGGATGTAGTATACTTAGACTTCAGTAAGACATTTGATAAAGTAGACCACAATCTACTCCTTGGTAAGCTAGAAAAAGATGGAATAGACAACATCACCACCAGATGCATCTGTAGCTGGCTGGCAAACCGTATTCAAAGAGTAGTCCTCAATGACTCTACATCCACACGGAGAGAAGTAAGCAGGATCCAAAAAGTTCTTGACAAACTTGAACAATGGGCCCTATCCAACAAAATGAGTTTCAATGTGGAGAAAAGCAAAGTTTTACATTTAGGCAGGAAAAATCAAAGGTACAAGTACAGATTGGGCAAGACCTGGCTTAAAATCAGTAACTGTGAGAGGGACCTTGGAGTCGTAGTGGATGATCACTTAACCATGAGCCAGCAGTGTTCAGCAGCAGCCAAAAAAGCCAATACAAGGCATAGAATCAAGATCACGTGAGGTATTAGTACCGCTTTGTAAAACCCTAGTGAGACTACATCTGGAATACTGCAACCAGTTTTGGTCACTCTACTACAAAAAAGATGTTGAGAGTTTGGGAAAAATTCAGAGAAGAGCAACTAAGATGATCCAAGGCCTGGTGACTAAAACATATGAAGAACAGCTGCAGGTCTAAAGAAAAGAAGAAATAGGGGAGACAAGATAGCAGCATTCCAGTATTTGAGGGGCTGCCACAAAGAAAAGGGGGTCACATTCATTAAAGTACCAGAGGGCAGGACAAGAAACAATGGTTGGAAATTGATCAAAGAGACAAGCAATCTAGAATTAAGGATAAACTTCCTGATAGTGAGGTCAATTAACCAGTGGAACAGCTTGCCTCCAGAAATCGTGGGTGCTGCGTCACTGGAGATTTTTAAGAAGAGGCTAGACCAGTGATGGCGAAACTTTTAGAGACCGAGTGCCCAAACTGCAACCCAAACCCACTTATGCATCGTCGAGTGCCGGGTGGGTGTGGCCTATTGGCTGGGTGTTGCCAATTGGGTGGGCGTGGCCCATTGGGTGGGCGTGGCTGCTGTGGTAACGGCAGACTGGGTGGGATTAAAAAGTTCAATCAATCAATTCCAACTTTACAAGATCTTTTTTTTTCCCCGCAAGAAGTTGAAATTGACTGATTGAACCTTTTTTTTTTTTTGCACATAGCGGCGGAGGCCTAAAGTGAAAAGGTTTTATAAAACCCAGCTGAAGGCCTAGGACTGGGGCAATGGCGCGCGTGCCCACAGAGAGGGCTCTGAGTTCCGCCTCTGGCACCCGTGCCACAGGTTTGCCACCACTGGGCTAGACAGTCACCTGTCTGAGATGCTATAGGTTCTCCTGCTTGAGTGGAGGGCTAGACTAGAAGACCTCCAAGGTCCCTTCCAGCTCTATTCTATTCTATAGCAGAGTGTGCCAGGTGGTTGGTCTTGTACCTTTTTTTTCCTTTCTCTCCCCACCATGTTGCACAGACATCTTGTGATGAATGATTACGAGTATCCACTCTGCTTGAATTGTTCATGTATATATTTATGTATAGTGTGAAAGTGGACCAAAAGTAATTAGATGGCTCTAAGTTGGGAGCTACAAGCTACTACTAGAGGAAGATCTGATTTCATATTTCCCTGTTAGCACCATTTTGTTACAATAGTGGGAATACAGTAGTTCAAGGAATGCATCCTCCCAAATCCCAGCTGTGAAATCACTCGGTAAGAAAGAGAAGTTATTTACTGCTGGGCTCACATTCTAAGCCAAAGTTTCATTTCCGTGTTAGGCCATCTGTAGTTATAGCAACATGTTCTTCAGTCAAGAATTCAAAGGGAGGGTAATTTAAATTTAGATATAATCTATCTGTCTGTCTGTCTGTCTACCTATTTATCTATTATCTATCTGCCTTAAATGCCTGCAATTGGAAGAAATCTAATTTTGAAAATTAATTTATAGTCATGAACTTAAGTTAGCTTATACAGTTGTCATGTTATATTTGCTTAAAGTCAGTAAATACAAAGAATAGGGCAAGTATGACTAATTTAAACTCACTCATTATCATACAATTTGGATGTGATGGTGAAAAATGCTTGAGATCTTCTCACTGTTTCTGCTTCATGTTTTGATTTTTAGGCTCCCATATACATATTGCATGATGGAATGTCTGAATCAGACATAAGTCATTATCTCATTATTAATTTGATTTAACAATATAGCTTCCAATTTTATTTTATTGTCTAGCAGAAGTTAACTGGATTTGTACATCATAGCCCGTCAAGTAATATTATAAGAATTAGAACACATGGGGATAAAAGAAATGGGCAACCCTATAGTACATTCTTTCTATTTCTCTGTCTTTCTGCAATTTATCTAGTGCCTCAAACTTCACAAACATTTCTCAAATTATAGTTTCTCCATGATGTCTCCTATTCATTCGCTAGAGGAATAGATCAATAGGAAATAAATGCACTTGTCTCTTTTACTTTACAGTAGAGATATTCTTAAATGTATTGATCTTCCATGCATGCATTAGGTAGATCATTTGTGAAACTGTGGCTATTGTGTCCCTGTGGTACTTGTACATAAGCACAAATACTCTGAAATGGAGCTTCATGTGCCAATTCTTGGGTGTTAATCACCAAGTTCGAGGCATGAAAACAGAATTTGCAATAGGTGTAGAAAATCAATGGCTCATTAAGCACCGGCCAGGTTCTAATGCATTTCACCAAACGAGATTTATTTAGGTATTTGTCAACTCTATCATCAGTGTCCACTAAGTACAATGACCTTGAACCCTTCACCTTACACTTTTTCACATTCAGCACAACATTCTGATGTGAGATTCTAAGTGTTTTTAATATTTGGAAATCTTACCTTACAACCCAGTTTGTATCCCCATATATTTAACTTGAACAATTAAATAGAGTATATGCTTTCCTTATTGTTTGTTTGTTTCTTTGTATTGGCTCCCAAAAAACTATTAGCCATACCTAGAGAAGCCCTTATAGTAATTAGTGTTGAAATTACTTTAGTTGGAATAAAAGACAAAAGTTTTAATATGTATCCCCAAATACACATTTAGCCAAAATAGGCTGAGGTCCACCTACTGTTTAATTCAACTATTTCCATCACTAGCAAATGCGAGTTGTAAGTCTGAGACGCTTCTCTCTTCTGTGGCAGTGCCAATAATTCACTACCTATATTAGTTTTAACAAATGATTTATTCTGATGAATTTTTCTCTATTTCTGGATATTTTGAAAGTCACATATGCTTATGTGAAGAACAAAATACTTTCAAAATTTCCAACTATAATATTTGTTCATTGTTTAAGAAAATATTATTTTTTTCATTATCATAAAGAATGATTTACCCAAAACGAATATTGAAACATTATATATATAAATAGATGGATGTATTTATAGAGCAAATAAAGGTATCTATGATTTTTTATAGTAATTATTACTCAGTACCATTTAAGCTACCTTTTCTCCAATATTCCGAAGATTGCTCTTTTCATTGTTTAATTCAAAATGATTTCTTATAGTGCTAACCTTTTGAAACCTTATACATTAAAAAAAAAAGTCCTAGGGTTTAAAGTTGTGCTTAGAAGTTGGGAGCTGTAATATGTGAATTGTGAAATAAACTATTATTCAAGCATTGGAACAATTTATACTTGGTACTATGTAATTATTTCTTCATAGTCCTATAGTTATAAATGTCTGCCTGCACATATGTGGTTTATTACATGTCTGGTTTTTCTTCATTTCTAGAAGTTAAACTACGAAAGGGTGATTGCTGTGGATAATTCAGTGTTTAAATTGTGGCTTGATTACAAGCTAAACTTTCAGGAAAGATATTAGCAACATAAAACATGCATTACAGTATGTATTAATTAAAATTATGCTAAGTTATAAATTCTAAATTACTCCTTTTTATGTGGAGTAATGCTGAGGAAAATACTCTGTTGTGTGTACCAAACTGCTCTTTAAAATAATAGTTTTGCATTTCACTTAGCATTTTAGGTGACACTGATGAATATTAAGAGTTTTCAGTGCTATAGCATTTTCTCAAATTTGTTGTACCCAAATCAGTTATCTTTGCCATTTGCAGCATTTTAAAGGTTTGGTTTGCGCCAGCTATGAGACTTCAAGCATAGAGATACAATGCAAACTTCAATATTGTCTTGAATTGCGTGTTGCTGCTAAAAAACACACATGTATTTCTGTTAGTGCATTTATTAAGTCTCTGCTTTAGAAGCAAGGAACAATAAGCCATATTTTTTAAGTTAAAGAGATTTTGAGCAAGTTCTGCTAATAAATCCTGGGTTTAAAAAGGGTAGAACGTGATATCGCTCCAACGTTGTTTATTCATCTGGAACGTATTAGGATCTTGATTAATAGGAAGACATCTGCAGTTTTACATAAAAAGCAGAGAAGACAATTTGGCAATTGCAAATGGAAATAGAAAATGAAAAGCCAGTATTCTCATTTTTATTATTACCTTTCTAAAATCTGATTATTACTTGAGGAATTATTTCTTTACAAAAAAAAAAATTGAACCCAAAACAAAAAGGATGGACTGATTCAGGGGCCCTGAATACAGCTGAGAGCAGGGAGACGTCAAGCCAATTTTAGGGCCTCTTAGAATAAAACAAACTGAGAATGTCCTGCTTCCAGCCACATGATAGGATGTACAGTAGTCTCTTTTTCTACATCCAAACCCTTGCCACCATCTTCTCATCCATTTGTCTCCATCTCCAATCTCTTATCCCTTTTTACCTTGGCATTCCTTCTACTATGTAATTTTTAGAAAGCATTCTTTTTGATTCATAGTAGATTACCGCAACAATACTACCTTTTCAAAATTTTGCTTAGGGCTGTACATTGCTTGCCATCTACCTCTAGTTTGTGAGGTGAAATAAAAAGAGGGCATGCTATCAGACAAGGAAGAATGTAAGGCAGACAAGGAAGAATGTATATGATTTTTTTTATATATAATGAGACATTTTCCTGTATTCTTTTCTTTATTGGTAAGGAAGGAAATTCTCAGTCCCATGTGTCTGTGTGTGTATTTGTAAGAAGGAAAAATCTCCAGGTCAGTGGAAAAATGTGAGTTTAGTTTTCATACGATAAATCTAAAATACTCTGAAATAAGCCTGCAAAAAAGTGTGATGGTTGAGAAGGAGCCATTTGTACTGCAAATAAGTAATAAAAGAAAGTTCTTAATGAATAATCTTGACAAATCCAGTTCTTTTAGAAACTGACTGGGATACCAGTATATAAAAGTTATTATAAAAATACAAGTTTTCATACTTTAAATATTTAGAAGCTGGCAATTTTAACTGGCTGGAAACATTATCATTTCAACCAGGGGAATGATAATGTTAACCCATTATCTCCAGCAGTCTGTTGCCTGATACAGTGTGTAGCAATTAATAATCATGAATTTTTCAGAAAAAAAGCATATTGTCGCCAAAAAGTATTATGAACTTGGAGAAATAATCATTTAAAAATAATTAAACGAATTCAGGTGTAAGTATATTAATGACTGTAAGCCATTGCAGTTAAGAATAAGCATCCAAAACCCCAAAATTTTATTAATGAAATAATATTTATTGGGCCTAAATTGTGCTTTACTGTCACTATTCCCAGATATTGAAACTTATGGATTCATATAGTTAGTTCTGCATTCTTCAAAAATGTTGGCTTAAATTTTTCAGAAAAAAAAATCCATCTTACTAGGTGATAAACTACTTTTAAAACTAAGGAAGTGTAATGGCACTAATCAAGACTTGGCAAAGTCTGGTGCTCAGTGAAAAAAAATCCTCAGATATGGATAAAAGTAGATTACTGTGTTAAAAGTAGACAGTCCCATGATGCTATATGCCAGTGGTGGTGAACCTATGGCACGGGTACCAGAGGCGGCACTCGGAGCCATCTTTGTGGGCACACGTGCCATTGCCCCAACCTCGCCTCCCCCATGACCCCCTCCTCACCAGCAGCCCCCCTAAAGGAGAGTCGCCCCTGAGCGTGGCTCACACGGAGCATCTCAGCCAAGGACATGGCAGCCAGGCAGCGTAGACAAGACTCTGCCCTCACGCCCCATCCCGCATAGTTGATGTTGCGGGGCATGGGCAGAGGACGTGGCCACCATGCGCTGCTGGGCTGCTTGGGCGATCTGCGGCAGGCCCTGAAGGCGGCGAGTGGTCCTGCAGGCAGGCGGAGTAGGGAACGAGGGGGGCGGAGCAGGGGCGGGGCCAGTTTTTGGGCACTCAGTCTCTAAAAGGTTCGCCATCACTGCTATATGCAAATGTAGCAAATATTGTCTTCTAATTTATTATTATGTAATTTTTGTTTCTTACTAATTTTTTAAATTGAATTTTATTATTTCAGTAAAAATGTCAGTTCCAGCAAAAATCTCACTCATTTTTCTTTGTGTTCCTCTGTCTCTATATTATGCACATCTTGGTCTGAAGAATAGGGAGGTAAAAAGCAAACTTGTTCACTCCATGGAGGACTGCATTATGGCATGAAAATGAGCACATGTTAAAGGCTACGAAACAAAAGCCAAGTATTCACAAGAATAAAAGTCAGACATGGTATAAGCTTTCAGAACCATTCCACTCTCTAAATAGCAAAGCCAGTGGCATATCACCAATGACACTATGACGGTTGTGTAATGCCAACATTCTCCTAGGCCCTAAAGGCTGTCAGTCTGTTTTCTACTGCCACAGCAGCTTAAAATTCAGACTGTTAAATAGAATAGATTCTTTTTAAAAAGTTTCTGTTTTTCTGGATATATATTTTAAAAAGCGCCCATAACAATTAATACTGTATAATCAAATTAATTAAATTCTTAGTTTTACTCTTACTTAGTTTAATCATTATGATAATATTTTGTGTCTTTCATTCAAAAAGATCAACAATGAGAACACCTAGCTCCATTATAATCCTAATGAAGGTGCTGAATAGTGTTCCTCAATCTCTTATTAGCTATTTTTATTTATTTAGTTATTTATTTAGCAAGCATATGGCATGTCATACATGGACTAGCAATATATATTAACATTTTACCTAGATTAGTAAAACACAATAAAATATGAATGTTAAAAGATCTATGTTCAAATACCAATGTCTAGGCCATCTAACTATTTAAGCACGGTATTGTTTATATTAAGAAAATCAGATACTGGACTGGTTTATGCCCTCATCTTAGAGCTGGTGTTATGTTTGCTTATAGGTTTTTGGAATCTTTTACATAATATCTTTACAATGTTCACATATAACAGTAAAACTGGATTGTTAAATAACCCATTGTACTCTTGCTGATGCATTATCCTAGGTCAGGGGTAGGCAACCTTGGCTCTGTTATGACTCGTGGACTTCAGCTCCTAGAATTCCTGAGCCAGCATGGCTGGCTCAGGAATTCTGGGAGTTGAAGTCCACGAGTCATAACAGAGCCAAGGTTGCCTACTCCTGTCCTAGGTCAACATAAAGACATCCATACAATATCCTAAGTTAGTCCCCAAACAATTGGAGGTCTTTGTACACATTTGGAATTTCACAAACAGACGTGGCCCCTCTTCAAAGATGGTTGTCCTAAAAGGCAAATGAGTGGATTTACTTCTCACCTTTTATCTGATCTTGTACCCACGAAAATGAAGTCGAATGGAAACAAACATAAGACTTGTCCTCTAGTGTAAAGATACATCTCTTGACCTGACGTCGGTTTGAATTTAAATTGAAGAAATTTTTTTTAATTTCCTTAGGATTAGAATTTTACTTATTTATCTTAGTCGACTCGTACTTCGAACCGTTTAAGACTTCCTCCTTTCATCCAAAAAATGGTGGAGCTCAAGTTGATTTACAAAAAACAAGAGAATACCTATAATAAAAAATGAGAATATAATAACTAATACCCTATGTGAAAGGCACCCTGAATAATATTAGGCTCTAAAATGCTAACTACATTGTTGTTTTGTAAATCTAGATCTTAAGCCAAAAAAACCCACTAGATTAGGCTGTTAGGTGAAAAGGCTACAGTGCTGGGTCCTTCTGTTACCCTGTTTTTTAAAAAATGGGAAATGTTTTTCTGGATCTAAGTGTGCTTTGACACATTAACTATGTAACATAAGAATTATCCTAGCTATGAAGAACCTATTATGAAATTGTTGAACTAGCATACATGAAAATTTTCTGGTAATATCAGAAGGTTTCAACAAACACAATGGGATTTTAAGACATTAATTTATGAAATGAGCTATAGCTTATGCCTTTTCATAAAGTTTGCAATTTGGAAGAGGTGCTGCCAGACTCATCCTAATTTTTTGCTCAGCTCTTCTCTCATGATATTCTCATGATAAGACAGCATTTGTGCTTCCAAAGGATTCTGACCAGTGGCATGCTTACTTCTGCCATTGTTGCTGCTTGCTCCCTGCCTGCAAAGTATTTCTTACTAGGCTTATTTGAACTAGTTCCAGGAACTAAAACAGATGGCAGCACATGACCGTACTTTCTCAAGACAGGATGAAGCAAGGTATTTGGAATCCAAATCTGTCGGAAGGAAAAAAAAACACACAAAAAGCAATGCTTTAGAGGATTCCACCTTTCAAATGTGAGGGCCATGTTTGTGAGAAGAAGCGCTTGCTCTTCTGTCCCTTCCTGCAATTATTGTCAGCTGAGTCGGCGTACCGGACTAGCCCTTGTCCGGTTCCCGTTTTAATAGAATAAGAGTCAACACTCGGAGAGGGACTCCATTTGACGGTCTCGGGGAACGACCAACGGAGATTCCGTACGAGGTTCAGGACAAATAAAGTCAACCGGAGAGGAACGACTGAAATACCGGAGGGAGGAAAACGAAAACGTAGACGATGGAAAAACACACAGTTTTTCACTCCCTTTTCATCAAACTGGTTGGCAAAATCATCTTCGTGTATGGGGGAGAAATGGCAATCGGAAGGGGCAGGCTGTTTGTTCCAACGGCTGTGTTAAACATGAATCTGGAAGGCTATTTCTAATAGGTAATTTGCATAACTTGTGGTTGGTCTAACATTTTAATGTGAATTGTATGAGTTAGCCCCTCAAATATGGTGAGTTTATCAATTGAAATGGCACAAAAGCATAGCAAGGTTAACTGGCTTTGAGCTCAGTTCCTTATTTCTTAACCTCTGGTGTCCGAATTGCAACTTCTGATTTTTCTTTCCAGCCTAACATATTACTGCTTTAAACTGTACAGTTTCTTTCATGGAATGTCAGCAGCAGAAGAGCATTAAAAGTGCTCACTTTTAAAGTTTTAGGTATTATGATGAACACTATTTTTTAGTAGACAACCGAAAGTAATTTTTCAGGATTTTTATGAGCTTTCTTACATCCCTTGAGGCAACAAGGAGCTATAAATCTTTACTACAGTATTCTCACTTCAAATGGGTTTTGTTTTCTTTCAACAAGTGAATTACTTGTTTACTCACATTGCTTTTTTCTTTTAGCATTGTTTATCCAATAAGAGGCTACTATGATCATAAATAAATTCCCATGTAAATTTATATGGATTTGAACAGGATTTTAGGATATGAAAAATAGTGCAAATAATACAAAAAATGGTAGTACTTCTTCACAGTAGCACTGGACTGATATTAAATTTATAAAACTAAGTGCTACTGAATTGATGGATTATCAAAAAAATTATAGTTTTAAAATTTAAAACAGCTATGGCTGTACAGGAAAACTGATTGAATTGGAAAAATAGTACTTTCAGTATCAATCAGAATTTCAAATATTGATAGTGAAGTGTGAACCAGTAATGAAAGTCATACCATGTGAATAGTTTCAGTATATGTTATACTTATGAGTAAGTTCATATCTTACTATACTTTTGAGTACAATGTATATAGAATTGCTCTATAGTTGTATACACAAGCCAGCAATTAGGTAGAAATATCAAGTAAGCATCCTTAGGCTTATACCATTCATTGGATTATACTATTATTGGAATGAATTAAAAACCATCAATTACATCAAGCTGCATTTTAAAAGTTATTAAACTTTTATTAAATAATTATTAAATTTAATAATTATTAAATTATTAAAATGTAATAATCACAATAGTGATTATTTCTTCCTCTTGAAAAGAAATTATCTAAATAAATAATATATATATGGATGAACATTTGTATGTGTTAGTCAGAGATAAAAATATAACTGTAAAATGGAACAAGTCTTGTTGGAATTTAAGAATAATAATGAAAGGGAAAAATACTAAGTATCTCAAAAATAATACTTTGAAAGGCAAATATCTTTTTCTTGTGACTGCATTTAATGATCATTGTCTTTGAAAAATCCTCCAAGCCTTTCCAGTGTGTACCAATTCCACATGGAAAAAAATGTGAACCTGGAAAAGTCAGCATATTAGAAGTATCCATACAAAACTGCTGGGTTGTACTGTTGGCTATCGTGCTAGTTGAATAAAATTAAATATGAAGCATAGTATAATTATCAAAGCAAAAATATGTAAAAATATGTTTTCCATTAACAAATATTTAATTACATATTGTCACATTTTTAATAACATTTAAAAATGTAACTCCTAATTTATAGGAGTCCTTCATTCCACAGTAATACATAGTAGTACAACCCAATAATTCATATTTATACAGAGAAAATATATGCAGCATATATGGATACATAAATATGAAGTATAAAACCTGAGAACAGAAAATATGGAAGGAAAATTATATATATAATTTTTATATATTCTATTTTCACTACTTTAATTCAAAGAACAACATTTCAATGAGATTTTCATGCATGGGACCTGGAGTTCTTGCACTGCTCTTAGTTATGATATAGCCAAGATACATATGTCCTGTCTTTCATTTCAAGTATCTCTGGGGGTTTTCTCTACAATTAATTCCAATGAAAAGGATTTCTTCAGAGCAGAAAGGATAAGGAATTAGCAAGTCTGCAGACGGATGAAAAAGTGCATTGTAGGGAAAAAAACAATACCAAGACTCTCAACAATGCAAATAATCACAAAAATACTACTTAAAGAAATTCTCTAGCACCCTGAGAATGGGATAGAAAACCAATAATTCCTTTTTCAGGGAAAGAGAAATTTGGGGAACTAGAAGCAGATTGATTGATTTTACTGGATTTACAAGGCTGCTCAACTCAAACAGTGTGACTCTGGGCTGTGAACACAAAAAAACAAACAAACCGAAAAAGAACCACATACCATTACAAAAAATACACTATCTAAAAATATGAAATACAGAATACAGTTAATAGTTAATATTTAATTAGCAATAATGTGCATATGCCCTCCTCACCCAACACTTCAAGAATTCACAAATCCAGTCACTAATTTATGCAAAAAAATCTCTGTGAAAATCTGTTTGGCATTTTTAAGTTGAAATCCAAGCCTTTCCATTTCATAGGAAGTTTCCTATCCCACAAGCTCTACACATGTGCATAGTGATTCCTTAAGACCATTAAGGATAGGATATCTGCAAGAGGGATCTAAAGGCCTTGGGAATGGACATTAACAGCTGGGAATCCTTGACCTCTGATCGTTCAGCCTGGAGGCTGAAGCAAAGAGGCAGTCCCGGAATCAGCGAAATCTGGGGACTATACAGGGGACAGATTATATCTGCCCTCAGTGTGGAAGGGACTGCCATTCTCGAATTGGCCTTTTTAGCCACACCAGATGCTGCCTTAGGACCTCTTTCCAGAGTACGATACCATAGTCTCTTGAGACTGAAGGATGCCAATGGAATTAAGGATGAAGTTCTTCACATGTTCACCAATATCTTTTCACTAAAACAGAAATGGGATTTATAAACACAGGTTGGCATTGAAAGCACCCCCTTCTGATTGTACATGGCCCACTTATGGCTCAGCAGCCTTGAAGCTGTCAAAGATATCAAAGGAAAGAAAAGATTGCAAAAGACACATAAGGCAAATGTTCCCTCATTCATAGACGTGGTTGTTGACACAGACTGTTGCATTCTTACAATGGAATTATTTGTCTTCCAGTTTTATATGGTTTTCACTCCTCCAAATTGCTCCTTCAATAATATAAAAAAAGCTATTTGAATTTCAGTGACAGATTGGACATAACAGGTTGCAACTATTAGGTCTAATTTTACCATACTGAGAAATAAAATTGCCTAAACATAAACATCGATCACTGATGCAGTAAATTAATTTGTACAGAAAAAGTAGTTTAATGCAGTACACAGTTAAACATAGAAAAATTTGAAATTACTGCTTTCTGAATTAATTTGTACACTTGTTGTTTGTAATGCAGTGTAATTCCTTTCACGCTCAACTTTATTGTAAATCATAGTTTAAGGCTATAGAAACCTGAAAGAAAGTCCCAATGAATTTCATAGAATGCACTTATAAATAGATATCAATAGGAGCATGCTGTTAAATTTTCAAGAGGGCAAAACTGAAAAAATACATGGCATGATGGTAAAAAAAGGTAAGCATTTTTTTTAGCATCTTTATTTATCCCGCTCATAAAATTATTACAACTTTTCTCAAGTATTCCTTCTCCTTCCCCAACAAAAATGTGACAGTTTAATGGTTCCAAGCAATGTTTCACTAACTTATCGATAGTGAGAGAAATACTATGCAATTTAAAAATTTATGATTCTATTAAAGTGAAAGTTTAGAGATGTTGCTGTTTTTTCCTCCCCAAATTGCTATTTTAGATTAACATTTTACATACTATCCTGCTGCTAGAGATGCTGATTCTTAGAAATTTAATTGAGATTCAGAAGTGCACATTATGGGTAGTTCAACAATTCTTTTCCTTCTAAAAGCATTTCAGAATTGAAGTAAAGACCAGAAGATGAGAAGTAGAGCATCATATAGCTTTTTAACCATTTCTTCTCCTGCTGTTTTCTAATTTAGAATTACCCCAGCGTCTTTTTAAGCAACTAAGGAGATATGTAGAATGCCTGCATGAAGCTATATTTACCTGTGTTAAAAGAGATCAGAAAAAAAATTGAACTATACGTAATGTGCATTTTTATTTCAGTTTAGCCAAAAATTATAGGCTATGTACACAGAATAGATGCTCCATTCGGTCATTTAGTAGCTACCAGGAATTCTGTGCTGTATACAGTATGGGTGCTATTGCTAATACAGGAGAAACTCAGAGGTTAAGGGTGTACAAAATGTTCTTAACATTAAATGGCTTCAACAGGATGTCTTAATGTATTTTCATTTGATTTTTCCTACATTCCATGATAGGCATATTCTTTTAAAGAAATTACCTGAGCCAGGAAGATTTGAAGAGTACGTTAACGAATAAGACAAGCAGATACAGATTGGCTTAAGGTAGTTGAGGGATGATGAAGACTGATTCAAACATGAGTTCAAAGATCTGAGAATCATTTTGGAGATAAAATATTCTCTACATACTCGAGCTGTGATTACATTTTTATATTCTTTGCTATTTGTAAGCATGTCTGCATATGTCCTTCCTTTTTGACAGGTTATAAAAAAATGTACCGTATGTATTGCAGTATGTATATTTTTCTGTCTTTTTCTGTTCTGTTAAACATTTAGATTATTTTATTTGAGTTTTGTGGACAGATTGCCAAATGTTAAATGTATGCACCTTGCATGTGCATTATGAAGAAGTCTCACACCAATAGGGAAGTGTATTTTTGGTATTACTATGCAGTTCATGTCACAGCAGATGGCAGCACTTAGTCAACCTTAACTAATCTTGAAAGGGCTAAGCAAGATTAGACTTAGTTAATACTTGGGGGTGAGTCTCTGCCAAGGAAATTCCATACAGAATAGAATGAGAAGTCAAAATTCAGTAGGAGATTCTCTGCAATGAGAAGCGATTGTGTTTGTCAAGAAAAGTATATATACAAAAGTCTGTATAAATCATCAGGCGTGAAGATCAGCTCAAGAGAGTCTTTCCCTTTGACATGTGCCACATAGCGGGCAAAATCAAGAAGTGAATACCACATGGATTTCAGAAAGACATTAATGCAGACATAATATTGAAATTGTAAATATTTGTCCCCAAGCAGACCGATAAAGTAATGTTTCTCTTAGTCATTTCCTTTCCACTGCTCCCAACTCTAGGCTACGTTGCCCTTTTTCATAGCCACTGAACTCCTCCTATATTTGCTTGCTTTTTATGTTGTTTATGAGTTATGATATTGAAATGAACCAATTGATATTGGTTCATTTCAATATTCAATTTCAAAACATATGTTTACTTATTGTAAATAAATGTGTAGCTCTCTTCATTACTTATAACATCATTTCATAGCTGACTCAGGAATTCTGGGAGTTGAAGTCCATGAGTCATAAAAGAGCCGAGGTTGCCTACCCCTGAGTTAGGCTGAGAGTGAGTGGCCCAAGGTCACCCAGCTGGTTTTCATGCCTAAGGCAGGACTAGGACTCTCAGTCTCTCAATTTCTAGCCTGGTACCTTAACCACTAGACCAAATTGGACCATATTACATAATTTAATGGTTCGTGAATGAAAAAGAGAAAAAAGAAGCTGACTCTTAGTTTATTGCATAAAGTGAGACACTCAATTTTTCTGTTTTTTGTTTCATCAGAAACAGCTAATTCAAAATAATTTTTCTACATTCCAAGCAATTTCCAAGTTTCAGGCAAGAGTGGTAATTTAAATAAAACTAAAACTTCTCCACGGTATTTTTTTTTTTAAAAAAAAACATTGTACGAACTGAACAATGCTAGTACAATTTAATTTGACAATCTCTGGTCTGCTGTATTTGAGTGCAATAGCTTGCTTCAGCTATAGTACCTATAAGTGAAATCTTTCTATTTCTTTAAAGCCCTAACAAAATTATTTCTCCGGAGATAAAACTGAGTAATTAGAAGATCATAGAATTATAGAATAAAATTACTGTTGTTTAAAATATAACACAGATGAGTCAAAAATAATGATCCTTTCCTTTCTCTGTGTGATCTAAGTACTGACATATAAAGCGAATGGACCAGTCCTCTAGTTGTTGCCCTCCAAGATGTTGACTGGCATTTTGTTTCAATATAATTGCAGAGCCCAAAGTGGTAAGCATGTAATAGCCAATTGCACCAGAAGCTTGAAGTTATCGCCAACATTAAAGGTTCTGACAGATGAGTTCCCGAGACAAATGGCTTCCATGACACAGTTTTGGCATAAAGAGAACCTTTTTTGCTTAGATAAAATAATGTTAAAGTAGCCGCCTTTGTATGGAATCATAAAGATGGAAGAAGCCTGAGTTCTCCATGGACAGCATAGAATCATCCTCAGCTTTCTTATCCTTATTTTTTGTACTTTGTTTATGTAATAAAACAAGAGCCATGAAATCAGTCCCTGAAGTTAGAAAGGTTAAAGACTACTCTAAGAGTGGAACGTTACCTTAACATTAATTCTGACCATACAACACTAATCAGTACCAAGTTGTTCTTAGCTAAATAATCCAGCCTGCGAACATAAGGCAATCTTTAAAAAGACAAGAGTTAAAAAGTATGTTACATATATATATATATGTTATATACCTACGTTATAAGTATGTATGTTATATACTTTGGTGCTGAATATTCTCTAGTAATTAGAGCTAAGATACCTTGCCTCAGAAGATTTTAGACAAGATGCAAAGGAAATAAAAAAAATCCTTTTCTACTGCTTTCCCTTTTTTCAGCCTATTTGATATACAAAGGCTTCATTTATTAAATTCCACACATTGCTTCCATTCCAAATATGTAAGTTGCTATGTGTTATTTAAGATGCAGCCTTAAACAAAGTAAAGATATTTTCACATTTGTGAAAACATCCCTAATTCCAGCAATCGTTTCCAAATGGAATCCATATGTAAGAATAGGAAAATATTGGCTGCATCTACTAAATTTTAACCACACTGGGAAAGCTTGAATACAGCTAATATTGAAACTAAATTGCAAATATAATACTATTAACGATACAATTATAATACAATCTATTATTACACTGACTTGTACTTAGCACTAGGAAGAAACAATGACACTTTCATTTACCTACAATTAGCTGGATCATAAGACAGGAGAATCAGATGACTATTATTGTCCTTGTTTTCAGAGAATAGAGTTTTATTTATTGACACATGAATGATATTTTATTTAACATGCACTTTGAGCTCTTAGTCTTAATACAGTAATTCTAAGTAAAGGACCAATATTTAACAGAATACTCATAAATGATTATTTTTATCTCATTTCCATTTCTCTTGGCAATGATGGTATTTATTCTTTATTTATGGGAAGTATAGTCTTTCTTTTTGGAACAGATAATTGAAAATTATCTGCTTGCCTCTTCTTGGGAACACATAAAAGATGGGTTATGTCTTTCATTATTGTAAACTCTATTTTTCCATTTTCACAGATCCATATGCAAATTGATACTTATTTTAGTTCTGATAACATATGTGTTTTTAAAATAAAACTATGTTTACTTATTGTAAATAAATGTGTAGCTCTCTTCATTACTTAAAACATCATAGAAGCAATCACTTGGAAACTTATATGACTTTTTTTTCCATATTAATCCTCCTGCCTAATTTATTTTCATTGGAGACCTTGCTTTATAACTTGTTGCCATCAGCAATCTGTTTGACTTATATGCAGGCTAGAATTGTCCCCTACTTATGACCACAGTTGGGACTGGAATTTGATTCGCTAAGCGATGTAGTTATTAAGTGATTCATAATGTGACGACCTAATTTGCTATCATTTTTACAATGGTTATTAATCTGACTTTCCCACTTGACTTTGCTTGTTGGAAAGGTCTGGCTGGGAGGGTCACAAATTGTGATCAAGTGGCCTAGGATGCTGCAGTTTCTAAGTCTGAGCTGATTGCTAAGCATCCAAATTATGATCACATGGTCAATCGGAGTGGTGACAGTTGTAATTTTAAGGATTGGTCATAAGTAACTTTTTCCAAAGCTGTCTTTTGAACTGTCATTAAACAAATGGTTGTAAGTCAAGAATTATCTGTAGCTCACATACTGGCATTCAGATGAACCTTATCTACATCTCTTCTCCTCCCCCCCCCCAAATCTCCTCATTTATGTTTATGTTTATGTTTATTTAAATTTGTATACCGCCCCCTAGCATTGTGTTTGGCATTGGCATTTAAAATGTTTCCTAAGATCTTGAAAAAAATCTTAGGAAAAAAGAACCATCTGCAGGAGCTCAGACAATGATTACCAATGCAATTGACTGTGTTAAATCATAATTTCTCAAATTTTGTGGTGCTGGGACTGTCTGAAATGATAAATGAATTCGGTGACTCTCCTATAGAAAAAAAGATGGTTTAACTGGTTAAGATGGTTAAGGCTGGGCAAGAAATTAATATATCACTTTTAATAATTACATTTTAAAATGAATATTAAATAATGTTAGAGGCACTTTATTAACAAAAGCTATTCATTGGAAAGAAATCAAATTCAAAAACGTAGTTTTACATAACAAAAAGAAAATTTAATTTTAAGATAGCTACTCCTATTTCACATTAACAATTATTTTTACATAGAAGTTGTAGAAAATTTTGACTTTCCTGTTGACTTGATCAGGCAGAATAGGAATGAATACTGACTGCAATCCACTTTGAGTGCCCAAGTTGTTCCAAATTTGCAATTTGCAACCTTATGGGATATGGGGAGGATGAACTGTACTTTGACAAGTATTCATTAGTACATGCCTAATTTTAATTATATTTTTTAGCCATGTCAAAATTGCTCTAGTTAATGCACTAGGTTAAGCCATAATTATTTAAAACACTTTCTCAATCTTAGCACCTTGAAAAAATGTGGAGGCATGCTAGCTGGGGGATTCGGGAGTTGAAGTCCACATATCTTAAACCTGGTTAAAAAATAGTTGAGAAGTACTGGTTTAGAAACTAGAATAGGTAGTTCATTAAACAACTTACATCAAAATTAAACAAAAGGAAACAAATCATTATGTGCCAGCTGGATGTGGGAGTATAGTTAGTTTAAAAAAAAAAAGATTGACTTTCCTCCCTTGCCTAGATTACGTTTCAGCTTATGTTGTCCAACCAAGTAGCATTTCAGGATTGCCACTGTCCACGTAGCATGAAGAATAAATGGGAGATGAGTAGGTATCATCTCTAGTGCTACCTGGACTGCAAATATACTGGCAATTATAAATGTCAGGAACATATTAGAGTTTTCTGTGTATCTTTTTCCCCATTTTCTCCCCATCCAGGTTTTATTTATCAAATATCTTCTGCAGGATTACCAGTTCACATTGTTGCTAGGTGACTTTACTCAGTGTAGAAGATTTAGCATAAGAAACTGTTCTGGATCAGACATGATTAGTCCAGTGTTCTATTCCTATAATAATCAACCCATGTCTAATCCCCCTTTACATCTGTATCCTGATCCTAGAGATAATATTTAGCTATCACTAGTAGCTATTTATAGATTTAAACTCCATGAGTTTAACCTAACCTGCCTTTGTTTTAAGCCCATCAAAATGGCGGTTACTGTTTGAATACTAGAATGTCATCTGGGGAATATTTATTTATTTATTTATTTATTTATTTATTTATTTATTTATTTATTTAATATGCCACCTACGATGTTTATTGTATTGAAGCTACAAAATCAAGACAAGCAAAAATTTAACTCATCTGAATTGCCTTGCAGATGTTTAGATATCAAAGTGAGCTAAAAATAAATTGAATACATGATTGGGTTTCCCCAAAATTATTCAGTTGCATTTCTAGAAGTAATTGGATAGTGTGAAATAGATCAGAGGTCTCCAACCTTTCCGGGCTCAAGGACCGGAGGGAAGGAGAGCAGCTTCAAAATTGGTGCACGCAGCACTAACAGCCCTGTTCACGCATGCGGCATGCGCTGGCACCGTGCGCATGCATGAACGGCTAAGCACCCCCAAGGCAGCTAGCGGCGCATGCGCGAGCGGGCTGCATACACCCACCCCGTGCTAGTGTCTCTGTTCATGCCCACGCGCATGCGCAAATGGGGCTGCAAGCGCTGGTGCGAGTGGGGGGAATGCGTACCCATCTGTGCATGCACTGGCCAGCCATTTCTGCAGACCACTGGCCAAGAACCCGTGGCCCGGGACCAGGCCGCGGATCATAGGTTCGGGACCCCTGAGATAGATGATGATGATACTAATGATACTGATAATGACTTGAATTTATTTGATATTTGAATGCTAAACAACTGGTGGCTTGTTGGGTTATCATTTTAGAGAGATTTCCTTACCAAATTCCTCAATGGCTTACACAGAGTTGCTAATGTACTTGAAAATTTCTTAAAAATTCAGGGAGATATCCAGAGAAGTATCTGCCTTGAAAGTAGCCCATGTTAAACTGTAGAGCACAGTCAAACATCAGCAATTGACCACAGGAAATGTTTTGTGACATTTTGCATTATGGCATATATGCTTTATGTTATTTTTAATATCATAAAATGTTTTATAAAATTTACCAAATTTCAATTCCATGTGAGTCATGGGTCCCAGATTTTGGCTACATTCTGTAAGTTAGTTTATTTGAGGTACCTTTGCTCAAAAAATGTGCCCTATGAAGCACGATTTCACCCAGTTAAAGGTTACAGACATAAGAGTGTTAGTAGTATAAAGATACTTTCCATTTATAACTTCAGGAACTATTTGTTTGGTAGATTATCCTACATTGTTTTGTTTTTATAGAAATTTAGTTTAAAATAAATGTTTCCTTTGACTAATAAAAAAGATGGAGTTTTTGCAGACATTTCTTGTATTTATTTTGGTATAATGATTATTTTAATGAATTTTATCAAATTACTTTTGACTATTCTTTTATAGTTTTGTTGTTTGGTATAAACTCAGAATCTTGGAACAAATAGTATATAAATCTTTGAAGGAAGCAAATATTAAAATGGATATTCACTATAACTTTTTTGTGTATTATTTGTATCTATAAGTTTCTTGTGTACTTGCTCTTAGATATTGTAATATTTTTAAGGGGAGAAAATACAGTTCATTTTTTAAATATAGCAGCATAAAACGAAGCTCACTGAAACACTCTGTATTGTTTAAGCAACAAAAAAAGGCAAACTGATTGTATGTTTACACAAAGAGTACCTTATTCAGTAGTTGAACTCCTCAACATAAAAATACTGTGGAAAATGAGCATGCTCCCATAATATAGGAAGAATATTTCAAATATTTATGCATGTGTGCATACACACATTTACATCTCTGTAGGCGATTTAGATATCTTATTTGATGATNAGGGAAGACACCCTCCTGCAAAGAAGCGTTAATAATTCCCTGGAACCAGGCTCGTGTACCCTCCCGAGCTGCCAGTACCAGCCAGGAGGGACACGGATCTAATAAACATGTGGTTGCATTCAGCCTCCCCAAGACCCTGTCCACGTCCTCGGGAGCAACAGAGTCAAACTCCTCCCACACAACCGTCTCAAGACCTGGTTGTCCTTGTTTTCAGAGAATAGAGTTTTCTTTATTGACACATGAATGATATTTTATTTAACATGCACTTTGAGCTCTTACTCTTAATACAGTAATTCTAAGTAAAGGACCAATATTTAACAGAATACTCATAAATGATTATTTTTATCTCATTTCCATTTCTCTTGGCAATGATGGTATTTATTCTTTATTTATCGGAAGTATAGTCTTTCTTTTTGGAACAGATAATTGAAAATTATCTGCTTGCCTCTTCTTGGGAACACATAAAAGATGGGGTTATGTCTTTCATTATTGTAAACTCTATTTTTCTATTTTCACAGATCCATATGCAAATTGATACTTATTTTAGTTCTGATAACATATGTGTTTTTAAAATAAAACATATGTTTACTTATTGTAAATAAATGTGTAGCTCTCTTCATTACTTATAACATCATAGAAGCAATCACTTGGAAACTTATATGACTTTTTTTTCCATATTAATCCTCCTGCCTAATTTATTTTCATTGGAGACCTTGCTTTATAACTTGTTGCCATCAGCAATCTGTTTGACTTATATGCAGGCTAGAATTGTCCCCTACTTATGACCACAGTTGGGACTGGAATTTGATTCGCTAAGCGATGTAGTTATTAAGTGATTCATAATGTGACTGGACCTAATTTGCTATCATTTTTACAATGGTTGTTAATCTGACTTTCCCACTTGACTTTGCTTGTTGGAAAGGTCTGGCTGGGAGGGTCACAAATTGTGATCAAGTGACCTAGGATGCTGCAGTTTCTAAGTCTGAGCTGATTGCTAAGCATCCAAATTATGATCACATGGTCATGGGAGTGGTGACAGTTGTAATTTTAAGGATTGGTCATAAGTAACTTTTTCCAAAGCTGTCTTTTGAACTGTCATTAAACAAATGGTTGTAAGTCAAGAATTATCTGTAGCTCACATACTGGCATTCAGATGAACCTTATCTACATCTCTTCTCCTCCCCCCAAAAAAATCTCCTCATCTACACATGTGCTAGATGCATTGTGTTTGGCATTGGCATTTAAAATGTTTCCTAAGATCTTGAAAAAAATCTTAGGAAAAAAGAACCATCTGCAGGAGCTCAGACAATGATTACGAATGCAATTGACTGTGTTAAATCATAATTTCTCAAATTTTGTGGTGCTGGGACTGTCTGAAATGATAAATGAATTCGGTGACTCTCCTATAGAAAAAAAGATGGTTTAACTGGTTAAGATGGTTAAGGCTGGGCAAGAAATTAATATATCACTTTTAATAATTACATTTTAAACTGAATATTAAACAATGTTAGAGGCACTTTATTAACAAAAGCTATTCATTGGAAAGAAATCAAATTCAAAACCATAGTTTTACATAACAAAAAGAAAATTTAATTTTAAGATAGCTACTCCTATTTCACATTAACAATTATTTTTACATAGAAGTTGTAGAAAATTTTGACTTTCCTGTTGACTTGATCAGACAGAGTAGGAATGAATACTGACTGCAATCCACTTTGAGTGCCCAAGTTGTTCCAAATTTGCAATTTGCAACCTTATGGGATATGGGGAGGATGAACTGTACTTTGACAAGTATTCATTAGTACATGCCTAATTTTAATTATATTTTTAGCCATGTCAAAATTGTTCTAGTTAATGCACTAGGTTAAGCCATAATTATTTAGAACACTTTCTCAATCTTAGCAACTTGAAAAAATGTGGAGGCATGCTAGCTGGGGGATTCGGGAGTTGAAGTCCACATATCTTAAACCTGGTTAAAAAATAGTTGAGAAGTACTGGTTTAGAAACTAGAATAGGTAGTTCATTAAACAACTTACATCAAAATTAAACAAAAGGAAACAAATCATTATGTGCCAGCTGGATGTGAGAGTATAGTTAGTTTTAAAAAAAAAGATTGACTTTCCTCCCTTGCCTGGATTATGTTTCAGCTTATGTTGTCCAGCCAAGTAGCATTTCAGGATTGCCACTGTCCACGTAGCATGAAGAATAAATGGGAGATGAGTAGGTATCATCTCTAGTGCTACCTGGACTGCAAATATACTGGCAATTATAAATGTCAGGAACATATTAGAGTTTTCTGTGTATCTTTCTCCCCATTTTCTCCCCATCCAGGTTTTATTTATCAAATATCTTCTGCAGGATTACCAGTTCACATTGTTGCTAGGTGACTTTACTCAGTGTAGAAGATTTAGCATAAGAAACTGTTCTGGATCAGACATGATTAGTCCAGTGTTCTATTCCTATAATAATCAACCCACGTCTAATCCCCCTTTACATCTGTATCCTGATTCTAGAGATAATATTTAGCTATCACTAGTAGCTATTTATAGATTTTAACTCCATGAGTTTAACCTAACCTGCCTTTGTTTTAAGCCCATCAAAATAGCGGTTACTGTTTGAATACTGGAATGTCATCTGGGGAGTATTTATTTATTTATTTATTTATTTATTTATTTATTTATTTAATATGCCACCTACGATGTTTATTGTATTGAAGCTACAAAAGGATCTATAGAATGCAATGGTCAATTATCCTGAAAAACAAGACAAGCAAAAATTTAACTCATCTGAATTGCCTTGCAGATGTTTAGATATCAAAGTGAACTAAAAATAAATTGAATAAATGATTGGGTTTCCCCAAAATTATTCAGTTGCATTTCTAGAAGTAATTGGATAGTGTGAAATAGATCAGAGGTCTCCAACCTTTCCGGGCTCAAGGACCGGAGGGAAGGAGAGCAGCTTCAAAATTGGTGCACGCGGCACTAACAGCCCTGTTCAAGCATGCGGCATATGCTGGCACCGTGCGCATGCACGAATGGCTAAGCACCCCCCAAGGCAGCTAGCGGCGCATGCGTGAGCGGGCTGCAGACACCCACCTCGTGCTAGTGTCTCCGTTCATGCCCACGTGCATGCGCAAATGGGGCTTCAAGCGCTGGTGCGAGTGGGGGGAATGCGTACCCATCTGTGCATGCACTGGTCAGCCATTTCTGCAGACCACTGGCCAAGAACCCGTGGCCCGGGACCAGGCCGCGGATCATAGGTTCGGGACCCCTGAGATAGACAATGATGATACTGATAATGACTTGAATTTATTTGATATTTGAATGCTAAACAACTGGTGGCTTGTTGGGTTATCATTTTAGAGAGATTTCCTTACCAAATTCCTCAATGGCTTACACAGAGCTGCTAATGTACTTGAAAATTTCTTAAAAATTCAGGGAGATATCCAGAGAAGTATCTGCCTTGAAAGTAGCCCATGTTAAACTGTAGAGCACAGTCAAACATCAGCAATTGACCACAGGAAATGTTTTGTGACATTTTGCATTATGGCATATATGCTTTATGTTATTTTTAATATCATAAAATGTTTTATAAAATTTACCAAATTTCAATTCCATGTGAGTCATGGGTCCCAGATTTTGGATACATTCTGTAAGTTAGTTTATTTGAGGTACCTTTGCTCAAAAAATGTGCCCTATGAGGCACGATTTCACCCAGTTAAAGGTTACAGACATAAGAGTTTTAGTAGTATAAAGATACTTTCCATTTATAACTTCAGGAACTATTTTTTTGGTAGATTATCCTACATTGTTTTGTTTTTATAGAAATTTAGTTTAAAATAAATGTTTCCTTTGACTAATAAAAAAGATGGAGTTTTTGCAGACATTTCTTGTATTTATTTTGGTATAATGGTTGTTTTAATGAATTTTATCAAATTACTTTTGACTATTCTTTTATAGTTTTGTTGTTTGGTATAAACTCAGACTCTTGGAACAAATAGTATATAAATCTTTGAAGGAAGCAAATATTAAAATGGATATTCACTATAACTTTTTTGTGTATTATTTGTATCTATAAGTTTCTTGTGTACTTGCTCTTAGATATTTTAATATTTTTAAGGGGAGAAAATACAGTTCATTTTTTAAATATAGCAGCATAAAACGAAGCTCACTGAAACACTCTGTATTATTTAAGCAACAAAAAAAGGCAAACTGATTGTATGTTTACACAAAGAGTACCTTATTCAGTAGTTGAACTCCTCAACATAAAAATACTGTGGAAAATGAGCATGCTCCCATAATATAGGAAGAATATTTCAAATATTTATGCATGTGTGCATACACACATTTACATCTCTGTAGGCGATTTAGATATCTTATTTGATGATTCTGGGATATGTACTCCTTTCTTCTCATAGTGTCCAAACAGAAACTATTAATACAGAATCCTTTTTAAGTTTCTCCCATGAGCGGCCCAACTGTTGTTGCATTTAATTGGAACTCCCAAAGTAGTATTCCAATATTGATAGATTTTAAAAACATCTTTAAATTATAAATAATTGCTAAAATTCATAGTTCTCTTCTGAAGGCCCATTATAAAGTATTACTTGTCAAGCAGTTGAATAAGTTATGACACAAATTAGTGAGTTCAAAGTAGGATAGTGATATAAAAATATAATGGTTACATTATTAAAGTTGTAGTTACATACGCACACTACAGTATGTATCTATACTACATGCAGTTGTGGGATTCAGCCAGTTCGCACCACTTCAGCAGCAATTTTTTGTTGCCCAGACCCAGAATGGACTTCTGGAAGCAGCATCCACACAGAAAACCGGTTGTTCACATATTTGAATCCCACCACTGACTACATGTGTGTGTTTGATAACAAATGGGACAAATTGTGTAATGATGTTTGCATCTATTAAAAGTGGAGCCTGTGACTTTAACGTATTGCAGTGTCTGCATAAAAATTTATGCACACATTCTGCTTAAACATAATTATGTTTTGGAGCCACTTTGAACTGTGTAGATAATGGATGCTAAGCTTTTCCAACTTATGTTGTTGGATAAAATTGTATAATTGTACAATCTATGTGGTCATTAAGAGTTAACAGTTTGATGGAATAAACTGCACAATTGCTATATGTCTTCTTTATTACCAACATATATTGGCTGTTGTCTTCATAAGATCATAATATTCCCATTACCAATATATTCATAGCCAATATTTTATTTCATTATGCATTGTGTTTTTAATTATTTGTACAATTGTTTAATGTAGTTCATGTCATATTTCAGGGTTGTTTTCTACTAATTAGTTATATTTAAATCTTAGTAAAATATACCATCCCTGAAATCTGAAATAAATTTTCAGACTTGAGATATAGAAAACCCCAGGTGCAGCAGTATTCTTTGCTAAAAACAGTAAAGCAGCAGAAATCTACCATTTCTCTTATTTATTAACAAAGTTGATGAGATTTATTTGTTCTATACTTAATAATATTTAATTTTGCGTTGCAATTGTGTCAGAAGTGTATATGTGCATGTTTCTGTGTGTATAGTATTGTCCATTTTTGTGTTTGAATAGACATAAATATGTATATAAGTGTAGGATTATGAAATATAGGTATGCCTGTTTTTGTCCCACGGCTAAAATTATTGCTTTGTCAATTCTTTTTCTGTACAATATTTTCTTCAAAAGTAACCATTGTTGTAAATCCTGTGTCTGTTAAGAAACCATACTAGGTTGTACTTGAACATATATCATATTGGCCCCCTTGGGCCTAAGGACAGTTATGGTCTCAAGGATAGGTCCGCTGTTACTCTTAACTAGCCCAGGTAGCAAAAATATATCAGCAAGACTTGCAGTAGGGAAGTGTCTGGCTCTCCAATGTGCTGTATTTTCTGTTTGATCATGTAGTAATCTGGCTGATGTAGACTGCTTGTCGACTCCTAATTTAAGAAAGTAATATGTGTTTGTTTGATTGTTTTTGCCATTACAGTTCAAAGCAGAAATCGAGATATTTCTTCAAGCAGGCTTACACATTTAGACATACTGGTAATCGACTACACTGATTACCTGGTGGGACAATTTAATAAGCAGCACTGGGAATTGTAGAGAGATCTGTCTCTTCCCATCAGCAGTTTGAGTGGGTTGAGTTATATATTGTCAGGAAAGGTGTTGCTCAATACTAGCATCCTTAGTGTCAAATCCCTGAATAATGTACTGATATTTCAACCTGAAAAAAATGTTTTATCTTTATTATCACGAAAAAGATTATGCTGACCAGTAATACTTACACATAAATTAGTGGAACTTCATCCCAGGTAAGCAGACAGGAAGCAGTTAAGTGGCCACCAGCTTTCTAATGTGTGTTAACACAAAATACATCTGTTGTGTCTCCAAGAATAAGCCAAAGAGAGTAATGCTTGTGCTCTGGGACACAACCCGACCTTTAAAAATTCTGGATTTATAATAATGACAGGAATCATTAGGCTAAAAATGTATTTCCTGTAGTAATCAGCCTGAATGTCTCTGTTATATGGGACTGTTATGCATTAGTTCTGCTGTAGGCACCCGGCTTAGTTATAAGCATCAGATTCTGTGGGTTGAGTTCTTGTTTGTTATTAGAGAAGCTTTATTCAGTTTTCTGTTTTCTGCTCTTTTGATATACTAACAGAACTGTTGAAAACAAGATCAGACATAGCACCAGGATGGAGAAGGTTATCGTAATTCTAGCATCTTCATCACAAAACATGTTTCTGCAAAGGATAATAAGATCATATAAATTAGCTTGCATATCTCCACTGTCATCCTTGTTGCATTGCACATATTTAGGAGATCATATGCAGAAAAAGATTGTGCATGTTTAAAAAGCCTTTTAGTTGACATGTTCAATAAACTTTTCTATTCCCATTGATGTATGGTTCTTGTTATGTTCTTCTGGATTTTTAAAGTTATAGGTACTCTTGGGAGAATAAAATTTGTTAAACATAATGGAAATTACTTATGATTTAATGGGCATAGGATTACACTGATTTTTCTGAACCTCTTGCAATGACAATAGTAACATTCTTCAATTGAGAAGAATGTTTCATCACCTTTGGCATTTCCTGTTTTACTTTTTTATTTCTTTAAAGCATTTCTTCATTCAATTTAATGTGAAATAGCTGGACCATAATCACTTAGTGAGATTTGGTGGTTGAAGAAGCTGAAGTTTAAACTTATTGCTTTACCTTCCGCTATAGATTCAGCTAAGATGCTTTTCATTTATTGCCTCACTTCTTCACAAGATAGAGTTGAACTTGACTACTGATGTTTACATAGACACATATTATTTTCTTGGCATAAATATGAAAGATGATTATCATTGCTGTCTTCTGGGCGCTTTCTTGATTTACAAATCAAGTCTATAGATCCAGGATTCTATGGTATTTCCATCTGAATACTTAACAGGCCTGACTCTGCTTTGCTTTTCAGGATCAACCAATGCCACTGTAATAACAGTGCCCCTCAATTTTGGTAGAGGAAGATTGGAAAGCATCGTGCAGAGGAATAGTTGTTTTAAGAGGAGTTCTATAGCTGCTCCATGGATCCAAAACAGCTTTTATTCTGTTGATTGGCTGGTTGGTTGGTAATGCATGCTTATCTGAATCAGGAACAATATTATAGCTCTCTTAGGAAGCAGCCTAAGAGTCTTTAAAGGGAGAACTTGCTTTCTACTTTGAGAAGCAAAGAGATTGGCAGTTGGATGTAGCTGAGACCATCCCTGAGAATAAACAAAAGCAATAATTTGCCTCTATAACTGTAAGCTTGCAAGCACTAAAGGCACAACTAAAATGAAAATGAAAAAGCACTGCTTAAACCTGTCCCAATAATTTTCACTGTTCAGGCATTTAGTTTTGCTTTGAACAATTAGAAGTAAGATTTTCAAAAGCATTGAAGACCCTGGATTTAGATCTTTAAGTGTTAAGAGTTTTGATGGTATTTGCCAAACGAAAGACTTGTGTTTGTGTGTGAGAAAGTGTGCTCCTTTTCTCCTTGCAAATAAATCCAGCCCAACTCTGTGTACGCCATAGGCTTTCTGCTGGTGGCAAGCCACCTTGTTGAGAAACTGTTCTGTTAATTCAGTGAGCAGCACTGGGCATAAGATCACTTTCAAGGCTTCATGGCTATTGGGGTTGGCACATGAGTGGCTGTCTGCTAGTATCACAGAGGTGCTTTGTGCTTTGATGCCTTTTCCCTTCTACCCCTGTGGAATAACTCCTGGTATTACTTCACTTTTCTGTTAGCAAAGCACTTTCTCCATAAATATGATTGAACAGGTGTTACTTTGCCACTAACTGAGTTTCCAGCTGTCCTCTTGCAACACAGACTGGGCAGAAATCTGTTGTTTGGTCCTATTAGGCAGACGAGAGTGCTCTCAAGTCTGAGACAGAGGTCTTTCTAGCAGGATATGATAGTTCTGGTGCCAGAAGATGGCCAGGAAGGCCTGGCTGGCTAACAAAGGCCATCCTTCAGCAGCTGGGTGTAGTTCCAGCTTCGCATTCCCTTTGGCAGCGGCACAGAGAGTACTGCAGTATGGCTAGCCAGCAAAATTAGGAAATAAGGACCTCTTTTATTTACACAGGCTGCTGAATCATGGGCATTCCTGTCTATTTGGAGAAAAGTAAAGCAGATCTACTTTCCCCTGCAAACCTCAAGAGTGTTTGGTACTTTCATCTTAGTGTTCGCACACTTGTTTTAATGTGCTTTATGGAAATAGTGAAACTTAGTAAGTAAGGGTGCTGGGATGGGGAGATAACTTTCCCATACCCCCTAGCCCCTGCCATTCATTCAGATGTGCATCTTTAACATAGATTGCATAGGTCAGGTAAGCTGAATTCTAGTGATTGTTTTTCAACTGCTCAAACTGAGTCTCGCTTTAAAAGTCAGTGGTTATGAAGTGCCTAGTTTCCCAAATTAAAAATTAACATGAACATATGAAGTGCATCATGCTGAAATACAAAATCCTTGCTGGAACACAAAAAAAGCATTTACACTAAGTAGCACTTAGTGACTGGTAGGATTTAAAAGAAAAAAAGAATGCATGCATGCACACACTTACAAACTATTCAGATGGGAGAATGTATTTTGTACGTTTATACCTTTTCTGATGTGATAGCATGCATATGGGTACCAAAACCTCCAACATCCATTTTGATTGTGGGCAGGATGGATAGACAGACAGACAGATATTACCACTGAAATATTCTAATGGGATTTTGGCTCAAAGGAAAACAATGTGAGTAATTTTACTGTACTGAGCATTCCAGGCCTCCCTCCCCCCATATTACCAGAATTGAGGGCAAAAATTCTATGAGGAAGGAGAGCCATATTTATTTAATGCCATACTGCATCATTCTGTTTCCTGCTTTTGATATAAAAGGAAGTCTTGGAATTGCACCTGCTGTGGCTTCTTCATTCTTTACCTCCTTACGCCAGTTGTAGAAAGAATATGGTAATTTGTAAATGCAGATTTAAGTGGAGAAATGTTTTTAAAGTAGCAAACAAAAATGGTTACAACCAAACCCATTTTCTCTCATAACACCAGCTTCATTTTAATATATTTGTTTTGCTACTTCCATTTTTAATTAAAAGGCTCACTTCTTAAGAATAAAAAAAAATGAAGATAAAAACAGTTGACCAAGTAACAGCAAATTATTGTTAATAAACAATTCATAATAAACAGAATCTAAAAGCATATGTTTTTATAAGGTTAAAAATTTGCTATAGTAAGAGAAGGCTACTGAAGATCAAAAGCCACCAACAACCTTATTTTAACCCCCCCCCCCCCAAATTCCAACAGCAGCCAAAATGGAATATAAAAATTTAATTCTGTATAAACATATTGCTAGATTTTCAGACTGGCTGAAATAAAGAATTTGGTGCCAGTCACTTTTTCCCCATTCCATACGCAAAGTGGATCTAGGGGATATAATGGGTCTCACAGCAAGAAACTAATTCTTTTTTATATATATAGTTGCAGTATCAGCTTCCCAAAGTCTGTAATTTCTTCTCAGTATTTAGAGTAAATGTGGTTGCCATTGCACATTTCTCATGTGTTTTATAATTGATAATTTTATCCCCTTTCTAGAGTCATACTTCTGTTTCACTGGTTATTTGGCTCAATAATGGGCATCAAAAAGATCCCCTTATGCTTTTTGTGTAATTGCAGGACTGTAAAGAAGGACTCACTGACCTTCTCTGAGTCCCCTTGACCCCAGGCACATATTTAACAAAGTCAATCCTCTGCGTGGATTTTTCCTTATAGATTTCACCCAATTTGTGTGAGCAGAGTTGTTTTCTCATCCTAACCCCCTCCTGCTTTCCCCAGGAAATTCTTGTTAATTTCCACTCATGCCAAATGGGAAATCTTGCCAGGTATCAATGCAGCAGAGATCCCTTTACAGTGTAGAAAATGTAGAATTTCACTTTTAAAATAGAGTTGCAATAATTAGCTTTTGCAGTCTTAATATTGTTTTAAAACACTAAGGGTTATTATTCCACTGAATCATTTTGGGCCTGACTCATAAGAATAAGTCAGAGCTGTTTTTGAAGTTCATTAATCTTATCCTCCACCTCTTCCTCCTCCTCCTATTTTCTGCCTAATGTAAAACTTAGAAGGAAGCAAAAGAAATCCTTATTCTTCCAAGGAAAAAAAGGAGATGCCAAAAATACAAGCAAAGCTGCTTTTTGTTATTTATTTCAAACTTAAATTCAACTTTAGAAGTCTGAGGAAAAGAATTACATCATATAAAAATGATCAAACTCTTGCTAAAAAGAAAAAGTGAAATACAGTGTCAGTCGTTCCACATGAAATACCTATTATGTATCTTGACAAATACTCATTTAGCAGTATATCATGTCAGTAAAGGGTGTATTATTGTAACATTTGTTTCAAAAATAGAGGGTTAGAATGGTTTGAAAACCTATTTTATATCTGTCAATCCAGATTTTGCAGGCTTGACATAACTAATAGGTTATTATGGAAGTAACTGCAAGAATTGTTTATGCTGAATATGAAAGGCAAAGGAAAAATAGATGAAAATATGAATATTTTAAAAATATGCATTGCTAATTTAGCAACAATTGCTAAATTAACACCTTAGCAGTGCAGTCCTAGGCCTGTTTTTTTTTTCAAAACAAAAAGTCTAGTTTAATAAGTGGCACTTATTCTTAGGTAAACATACTTAGTATTGTTTAAATGCAAAATCAAGAAAACCAGACAAAAACGTGAGAAATGGAGTAAAAAAACCCAAATATTTAAATAAGCCAATCTATTTACATGATTCCATTTTTCCCCCAAAGGGGGCACATGAGTGTATGTCTGTTAAATTTAATCAGTTTTTGGTAACAAAAATCTAGACTATCCCAAATAATCTCAGTAAACTGAATTAGTTATATTTTGAAGCCCATGTGGATTGTACTTGCTCATCACAGAGCATGAGTTCTGTTCCTTGGAAACTTTCTCTTAGGGCTGTAATGCTTTATAGATAACAGAACTGAGAAAGAGTATGTTTTTGTGGGTAGAACCATGCCAAAAGGCCAGGGATAACATGAAAGGACTGAATTCTCCAGAGAGGAAAGCCACATTTAGGAGTGTCTGTAGTTAAAGAAGTCAATGCGATTAAATCCTTATCCAACCTATCACTACAAAGTATATAAAATTTATCTTTGTATTTGATAATGGCTGCTGAGGCACTTTATGCTTTTATCATACTTTATTCCCTCTTTAGAAGAATGGCAAATTAAGCTGTGGGAATTTCATCAATGTCAAAAACAACTTCATATTTGAAAAACAAGTCTGTCAAAGAATTGCACTCAACTATTTATTGATTACGATGATATATTTGGAGTTTTAGTGCATCCAAAGTTTGTATATCTCTTAACATAAGGATTTGATGACTGTAATAGTGCTTGTCTATTATGGTTGTTAGTCATGATGACTTTGAGATGAAGCATTCATGTGATTGCTTCATGATCCCACCCCAACCCTGCTTTTCCCGATGCAGTCTTTAAAAGAATACATGGGTTGTTAAGCAGAACACGGGTTGCCTCAGGGGCCACAGGGGAGGGTCTGGGAGGCCTTGTGCAAGCCTTAGGCACCCTACATTCCACTTCCTGCCTCTTTGGTTTCTCTGCAAGCATTGGGCTTTCTTCCTACCCCACTGGGTCCTATACCTTCCTCCTCACCCCACATCACCTATTACACATTTACCACTTACCTCTGGAGCTCAAGATAGGAAAGGGGAGAAAGCCATTCTATTCCTGGGCTGCCTGGTACAAATCTGGAAGCGCCTGCCATTTTGATCTTTGAATTCTGGGTGATTTGAAAATGGAAGCCAGTTCCATAATTGTGCCACACGAACCAGAGCAACTTGCTCTGCTTTCTAGAGCTTGCCAGAATTCCTATTAGGGAGCCAGAGCAGCTGAAATTTTGTGGGCATCTGCATTAAATGTGGACACTCTGTATTGTTCCACATGGCCCAAGTGTTCCTATCTGTTCTGGAAGGTCCACAACTGCAGTCCAAAGCTCCCCAGAATTCACATTAAGGAAGCAGCTGCATTGCATTGTGGATGTTCTGAAAATGGCAACTTCTTCTGGGATCATGTCATGTGGCTCAGGAATAGAGTGGATTATCCCCTTCCCTAGCCCAAGCTCTGGAGATCTTTGAAAGGTAAGTGAGGAGAAGGGTGTGGAGCCAAGTGGGTTGGAAAGCAAGTGCAAGGCCTGTAGGGACTTGGTGGGGCCGATGAAGGAGAGATAGGCAGAGGATGATACAGCATCCCTACAATTGATCATAAGGATGAACAACTGCGTGTGGACTGCAACAACTGTAACTTTGGAAATGGAGCTTTTGGAGGGTCCACCAGAACTTTGAATGGTCACTAATTAACTGGTTTTAAGTTGAGAACTACCTCTGTTAGCTTCTGCTTGAATCATTAAATAAGAATAAAATGTATAGGAATGTTTGTTAATAGTTCGTTGTGACCTACGATTCATATTATGCTAACCACTGTAGTTAATTATGGAATATTGACAACCTCTGTAATAGTTTTGAAATCTCAAATATATAATATGAAATAGTAATATATTTTAAATATAAACTAAAATAAAAACATAATACTAAGAAAAGTAACAACCACCCACCCTTTATATGGACAATATATGTAAAAAGGAGGGGTTCTGATCACAGGATTGCAGCTGCCCTATTGGTTTTGTAATACATGCTCATGCACATACAGAGACATTCTTTGCCATTTGCATGGAGGTTTCCATATTCTTCTAGTTAAGTTATGCTTGGAGCAAGTAAAAATTCCAGGGAAGAACTATTTCAAGCTAGTCCTTTTCCAGTTCCTTCCTGAAAAGAGAAAGATCTGGCAAATGATATGGTGAGGAATCCCAGAATTCCTAAATGGCACACATTATTTATGTATTTATATATTTATATAAATGATTTACTAATCAGTTTGTGTAACAAAACCTAAATAACTATAAATATCCAAGAAATCAGAACATTAAAAAATGGAATCATTTATTCAGCATGTTAAATGAAAAGTACCAGGCATCTGGATTAGTATTATATATACAAAATCTTTCTCTGTATATGTAACTGAGAGAGGCAGATGTATGTATTTTTCCATACCAACATTTACATTGTTATTTCCTATGTTTTTTCTTTTTAAATTAAGATATAATGTAGCCTCGTGTTCTTAAAATTGGGCTACATACTGTATTTTATGGACAGTTTATATTTGAAATACCACCAAAGAGAATGTATCTGTTTTCTATGGAGTTCTGGTGCCCCAAACAATAACCATAGTGGTTCTTGTCCAAATGTTTATAAAACCTCCAGAGTTCTCTGTGGGTTTGTTCCATTATTGTTTATTTTTTTGACTATATTGTCCTCCAAAATTTTCATATTCCCTCAAAATGTTTCTGCCCACAACTTTACTTAGTTACCTGACCCTGATTTCCCTATCCTTTATTGCAAATAAAGCAGAAACACATGCACAAATGAAATAAACATATTTTTCTCTGCTTCATTTATATTCACGTGTATTGGAATTTAAATTGAATCTTCCTCCAGGTATTTGTTTTCTGTAGAGTTCCAGACATTGTTTATGGAATAGTTTAGAGATTCTGTCAGGGATCAGACATATTTTAAGGAAAGCCTTTTCAGAGTACTAAAGAAGAAGACAGAAACTGTTGAGAGCTTAACTTGAGTTAAAAGTATTGTTGTAGTGGGCAAAGATCCAGGAATCGGGTTGATTGTTTTCTCAGAGTTAGTTGGCTGCTGTCTGGCATTGATAATGAGATGGTGGTGTTGTCGGTTTTGAGATGCAGGAAAGGGACAAATCCTCATCTGTTTCCTGTGGATAAACAAAAGGTTCAGAATTGAGTAAAATGTTATTACTTTAAAGAAAGCAGTGTTGGAATGTTTCTATAAGCTGAAATGGCAATTTGTATTAAGAGAATACGGAAATTAGTATTGTTGTAGTCCTCGTTTATGAATTGTTTCCCCAGGATTTGGACAGACTTTCTTCTTTTTCTTTTAGTCAATGAACACTTTAAGAAAACATTGATAATATTACCTATCAAATACAATAAAATATGTGATGTTATTTCAGCTATGAGGTGTTTTTTTATATACAAGCATTTTTACACCACATATAATCAGGAGACTTGGTTGATTGATTGATGTGCCATAAAATCAATAGAGAAAACCTTATAATAAAGCAGAAAAGAGAAACAACTGGCTCAATGGACAAAATTCTACAAGAGCCTCACCAGTCACTCTAATCCAAGGCTTGGGGGAAAAAAGCATTTTGTTAATTACCTTTCAAATGAAAGTGGGGTAGGAACCGTACATATCACTGGGGAATGTTGTTCCAGAAGACAGGTGTAGTGACAGAAAAGGCCCATCTCCTGAGTTTCATGACATATAAGATAATGCACAAGCCAAAATGTATCTGATAGCTTGCGTTTATTTTTATTTTTAAAATTCAGTAATTTTGTGGGGGAGGGGGAACTTTACTGGTACATTGAGCTGCAAGTAGCTGTAATTCAAACTTTAAAACAAAGTATAATTTAATACTGTGCCGTTCATTTTAATAGCTATAGCACTTAGACTTATATACTGCCCCATAATTTATTACAGTACTTTCTGGGTAGTTTATAGTGACAGCATATTGCTTCCAACACTCTGGTTCCCCATTTTACCAACCTCAGAAAATCAACCTGGTCAGGATCGAACTCCAGACTATGGGCAGAATTAGCCTGCAATACTACTAGGGCTCAATTTAATGCAGCAAATTGAATCTTAAACTTTGAGATAAATTGTCTTTAAATCCGTAGTTGGGAACAATCTTATCTTTATTAAGAAATTGGTTCAAGACATCATAGAATATGGTGTTAAGTACTGTTCTATTTGTGAGTAGTTCCACAAACATCTCTGGTACAAGTGTACAATATTCTGCTAGCATAGCAGACCATTCTGGTAAGGACCTTACCAGAATGGTCCTTCTGGCAGCATTCAGCAAAACAAGCCACAAGCTATAAAACTCTTCAGAAATTCTGCAGTCGGTGGGAAGTAAAATTCAACACTAGACTTCTATTTGATCACATCAACTGGAAAGACCAATGACTATGGCATTTATTCTATAGTTTAAGTCTGAATTCCATAAGTGACTTAGCATAATGGCTAAATAGTTGAAGTTAACTAACTGATTTGTGTTCTTGCTTGTGTTTTCTTTTGTTACTTATAAATCTTTCAGCTTTTATCATAATAATTTATCATTTGTTCCTGTTTCCCAGGGTTTTTTTCAAGTTGCTTTGTCTATGTTCATCTAAATGTTCGACTCTGTTTTATTAAGGAAGTTAAGCCACTGTGGTTTTTTGCAGAAAGGAAGAAATGGTGGGCAACCTCTTGAACTTTAAAAGTACAAAACACACAGAAGAATTATGCTTTTGTGCAATTCACTCTTTTCACTTAACCTGAGATGACTCCATAAATCTAATACCTATTCATTTATTATTAGACATACATTCATTATGTTGCTTCTTAGTTCAAAATTGTTTGAACACAAATATTGCAGCCTGCTTCAGAAGTGCCTTTTAAGAAAGGCCTAGACAGCCTGGAAAAGGAGCTCAAAGAATGTCAAATTTTTATGTATACATGAGAAGAGGAGAAAATTCACTGTTTTCTTATCTGTGTGTCTTGAAACCTCTCACAGTGCTATATATTATTAAAATGCTGCAGACCAGATAGTTGCCCTATTCCAGTCTAATGTGGAATAGGGGAAAGAGTTGATGACCTGTGCTTCCATATATTACTATCCATAATACCTGCTTGTAGTCTATTGTATCTGGATTTTATGGGAGTTCTAATTCAAAATATATGGTGGGCACTAGGCTACCTCTCTGCATTATAAACTGCTAGGAGTTCAAGATAAGTTTCCTTTTATTTCTTCTTCCTTTCCTGTCAAGCACAAGAAATTGGGAGCCAGGTTTAGGTCCAAAATGAGTACAAGTTTATTCAAAGTTACCTCTAAACAAGAATATGGAAATATGGAAATTTAGGAAATTGGCAGTAGATAAGAGTCAATGGAATTCAAGCAGGGCTGGATTTAGACTACTTGTGGGCGCGAGGGGACTCCAAACTGATGACCACTTGACCCCTCCCTTGGGCTCGGCCTAGTAAATCTCCTACATTTCCCTTTCAAATGATTTATTTTCTTTAAGATCCCTGAAAGTAATTGCTCCTCCTGATCATTTTTAAATTTTTAACCTTTCCTCCTTTTTTATATATAAAAGGCACAGACTTGTATCTGTATCTGTTTGGGCTGCCTTTTGTATAAAAAAAAACCCATTACATTTTGATATGGGTCAATTTCATTTAAAAATGATAAGTATGAAGACTCTTGATTTTTGATGCTCAAAGAAATGTTTGATGAAGTAGTATTTGTTTTCCAACTTTGAAGTAATATTTAGCAGTATGCTTGCTGATGTTGCTTTCTATACATCAAAATTGCTGTACCATGGTTTGCTGTTCCAAACTATGTTGCGTTCAAAACTAATTCCTGTGTGTCTCTTTGAAACCTAAGAAATTCAATAAACTCTTTTACAATTAAGAGTTTTACACCTAAATTAACTTCATTTTTAAATATATATATTTTTTATACAATGAACTTTTCATATACTTTCATGTTTTACAAATTATTTCTTAGAGAATATAAAAAAACTTTAAATATTCTAAAATCTGCATTTTAATAAAGTTGACTATATATAATATACCTTAAGTAACTAAATGATAAAAAAATAAAGAAGAGACTCTTTATAATTATTCTCAGCTTGATAATCTTGATTTAAAATAGTAGTGTATAAGATGCAAATGAATGTGGGAGTGAAAATGTAACACATCCATGTTATGCAGCATTACATCTTTATCAATTAATCTCTGATTAAATGCACATGTACTGATGTTAAACGTTGTCTGAACAAGAAACCTTTAAACATGTTTCTCTTTCCTTCCCCCTTTCTTCCTTTTTCAGATGGAGTAGACATTGAAGATGATCCTTCCTGCTCATGGCCAGCTTCTTCACCCTCTAGTAAAGATCAGACTTCCCCAAGCCATGGAGATGGTTGTGACTTTGGTGAAGAAGAAGGTGGCCCAGGATTGCCCTACCCATGCCAGTTTTGTGACAAGTCTTTTAGCCGCCTCAGCTATTTAAAGCACCACGAGCAGAGTCACAGCGACAAGCTCCCTTTCAAGTGCACCTATTGCAGCCGCCTCTTCAAACATAAGCGGAGCCGAGATCGCCATATTAAACTTCACACAGGAGATAAGAAGTACCACTGTAGCGAATGTGATGCAGCATTTTCAAGAAGTGATCACCTTAAAATTCATTTGAAGACTCATACCTCTAACAAGCCATATAAGTGTGCCATTTGCCGACGTGGATTTCTCTCCTCTAGTTCACTTCATGGACACATGCAAGTTCATGAGAGGAACAAAGATAGTTCTCAATCTGCCTCCCGGATGGAGGAATGGAAAATGAAGGACACTCAGAAATGCAGTCAGTGTGAAGAAGGTTTTGATTTTCCAGAAGATCTTCAGAAACACATAGCAGAATGCCACCCAGAGTGTTCCCCAAATGAAGACCGAGCGGCTCTTCAGTGTGTTTACTGTCACGAACTCTTTGTAGAGGAAAGTTCACTAGTAAATCACATGGAGCAGGCTCATAATGGAATGGAAAAGAAACATATGTGCAGTATTTGCTCAGAGAATTTCCATACTGTCGAAGAGCTATATAGCCACATGGATAGTCACCAGCAGCCAGAATCATGCAACCATAGTAACAGCCCATCTTTAGTGACAGTTGGTTACACCTCAGTCTCTAGCACTACTCCAGATTCAAATCTCTCAGTAGACAGTTCAACTATGGTTGAAGCGGTTCCCCCAATCACAAAAGGACGTGGAAGAAAACGGACAGCACAGCAGGTGGCAGATATCACTGGGCCTTCAAATAAACAAGCCAAGGTTGCTTATAGTTGCATTTATTGCAACAAGCAGTTATTTTCAAGCCTTGCAGTACTGCAAATACATTTGAAAACTATGCATTTAGATAAACCTGAACAAGCCCATATTTGTCAGTATTGTTTAGAAGTGTTACCTTCACTTTACAACCTAAATGAGCATCTGAAACAAATACATGAAGCGCCAGATCCTGCACTGATAGTTTCTACCATGCCTGCTATGATCTACCAGTGTAACTTCTGTTCAGAAGTTTTCAATGACCTCAACTCCCTTCAGGAACATATTCGATGTACTCATGGATTTGGAAATCCAGCTGCTAAAGACAGTAATGCATTCTTTTGTCCTCATTGTTATATGGGATTTCTTACTGATTCTTCTTTGGAAGAGCATATTAGACAAGTCCATTGTGATCTTAGCAGTTCTCGTTTTGGTTCTCCTGTGTTAGGTACCCCTAAAGACCCTGTTGTTGAAGTATATTCTTGCTCTTACTGCACAAATTCTCCAATATTTAATAGTGTTCTTAAACTGAATAAGCATATAAAGGAGAATCATAAGAACATTCCATTAGCATTAAATTACATCCATAATGGGAAGAAGTCTAGAGCCATGAGCCCTTTATCTCCAGTTACTATAGAACAGGCATCATTAAAGATGATGCAGGCTGTTGGTGGTGCTCCTCAGCGCCCTGCTGGTGAGTACATCTGCAATCAGTGTGGTGCTAAATACACCTCTCTGGACGGTTTTCAGACTCATTTAAAAACACATCTTGACACTGTCCTGCCCAAATTGACTTGCCCTCAGTGCAATAAGGAGTTTCCAAACCAGGAGTCCCTGTTGAAGCATGTGACCATCCATTTCATGATAACCTCCACATACTACATCTGTGAAAGCTGCGATAAACAGTTTACTTCAGTGGATGATTTGCAAAAGCACTTGCTTGACATGCACACCTTTGTGTTTTTCCGTTGTACATTGTGTCAAGAGGTCTTTGATTCAAAAGTTTCCATTCAGCTTCATCTGGCTGTGAAGCATAGCAATGAGAAGAAGGTGTATAGATGTACGTCTTGCAACTGGGATTTCCGTAATGAGACAGACTTGCAGCTCCACGTTAAGCACAATCATCTGGAGAATCAAGGCAAAGTACACAAGTGTATTTTTTGTGGTGAGTCTTTTGGTACTGAAGTGGAACTCCAGTGCCACATCACAACACACAGCAAAAAATACAACTGCAAGTTCTGCAGCAAAGCATTTCATGCTATCATATTGCTGGAAAAACACTTGAGGGAGAAACATTGCGTTTTTGAAACAAAAACTCCCAATTGTGGAACCAATGGAGCATCTGAACCAGTTCAGAAGGAAGAAGTAGAGCTACAGACATTGCTGACAAACAGCCAGGAATCCCACAACAGCCATGATGGAAGTGAAGAAGATGTTGATACATCTGAACCAATGTATGGTTGTGACATTTGTGGAGCAGCCTACACAATGGAGTCTCTCTTGCAAAACCACCAACTTCGGGATCACAATATCCGACCTGGGGAAAGTGCCATAATAAAGAAAAAGGCAGAGCTCATAAAAGGGAACTACAAATGTAATGTGTGCTCACGAACATTTTTCTCTGAAAATGGGCTTCGTGAACATATGCAGACACATTTGGGTCCAGTGAAACACTATATGTGCCCAATATGTGGTGAGAGATTCCCTTCGCTTCTGACTCTCACTGAACATAAGGTCACACACAGTAAGAGCCTTGATACGGGAAACTGCAGGATTTGCAAAATGCCACTCCAGTGTGAGGAAGACTTCTTGGAGCATTGTCAGATGCATCCTGACTTGCGAAACTCCTTAACAGGATTCCGATGTGTGGTTTGCATGCAGACAGTGACTTCTACTTTGGAGCTGAAGATCCACGGGACATTCCACATGCAAAAGACGGGCACCAGTGCCGCAGTGCAGTCTACAGGGCGAATACAGCATCTTCAGAAATTGTACAAATGTGCTTCTTGCCTGAAAGAATTTCGCTCAAAACAGGAGTTGGTAAAACTTGACATTAACGGCTTACCATATGGTCTGTGTGCTGCTTGTGTTAATCTCAGCAAAAGTAGTAGCCCTGGTACCAACATACCTTCAAGCAGTAATAGACAAGGCATGGGCCAGAATGAGAACCTGAGTTCCGCTGAGAACAAAAGCAAAGGAGGACTGAAGACTCGCTGTTCAAGTTGCAATGTAAAATTTGAATCAGAAAGTGAACTTCAGAACCACATCCAGTCAGTCCATAGAGAACTTGTTCCAGACAGCAATAATACACATTTGAAAACACCACAAGTATCACCAATGCCCAGAATCAGTCCATCACAATCAGAAGAGGTAATTCCTCTCTCTCCCTCTCCCTCTCCCTCCCTCTCTCCCTCTCCCTGTCTCTCTTTTCCTGCTCTTGCTATCTCCCTCCCCTTTGGTAAAAATATATATGATCACCTTTTTTCTTCCTTCCTTTGTTTTCTTTTTCTTTTTTGCTAGTTGTTTACCGAGATATACTTAGCCCGAATATGTATTGTATCTTCCCTAGCCATTAGCTAGCTAGCAATTACTTGCTTTTTGATAAGTCTTGAATGGCACAGAGTAGGACTAATTCCAGTCTCCCTAGGATATTGTCTTCTTTATCACTGAAGAGAATAATCTTTGTGCCAGCACAACTGAGAGCTGGAATCTTAACTGAGGTTCATTTTGAGTTGGAATCCCTAGCTCTGAGTTACGCTTACGGCACAGAGTGTTAATGACATAAAAGTAAACTACACTAAGCCAAAGCATTGGCATGCAGAGCACTGTTTTTTGAAAATATTTGTGAGCAACAGAGCAGGAGGGCTATTTTTGTAAATTATGTTGTTGACATTAATTTTTCCCTGTCTTGCTCTACTTTGATTAAAAAGAAACGCCACAGTGCAACACCTACTTTTGCTAAAGGGTAAATTAGTCTTTTTATTATAACTCAATCTGTGTTTGTTTGTATATATGTTTGTGTGTGTGTATTTGGGCCGTACTGATAGGATTTGACAGAATATTATGCTAAGCATTGGATAATTAACATTTCTTGCAGAATAATCTGTAACAAAAAAATTTACAAATCTGGGGATCCCATGGGGAAGTAATAAGATCACACACTTATTCCAGATTAATTAATTTGCAATAAATGCTGTGGCCTTTTTCTATTATCATAATCACTAACACAAATTAGAATTGCCAAAGGGGCATTCCCAAGCACACTTAAATGTACATTATTTAGCCTTTAACTTGCTTTAACTTTCCTTTTGTTTACCAGGGGCAGGAAACATATGGCCTGTGGACTATACCCAGTCATTTTGAGTCTTGCTCCATGAATCTCCTCCCCCTCCCACTCTACCCATGCATACCTATCCAGCTGAGAGCCTTAAAGATGATAACTGTAGGGGAAAATAAGATGCAGTCACAGCCAGGAAAAACACCGTGATAGACATTGTATTGTCTAAATTTGGCTTACGCGTAGCTTTATTTTTCAACTCTTCTAAAGCATTTAGACAGGAGCTTACTTAGAACAGTCTATTTTTAATTATACTAATTTCTTTAACTCGCCAATAAGAATTTAAGTGCTCTGCTAAGGTATACAAATATTATGGAATAGTGGGAAATGGTTTCCTTTTACCATGTCTGTGCTTGATTACAAACAAGGAGTTTAATTATAGAAGATGCTTGATGGAAATGAAGGGTATAGGATTGCCAGCTCTGTAGAACATAGTGACACAATCCAAAGTAGACTATATTTTCAGGCAGAGGACACATTGCTTGATGACGTACAAATGTGCCTGTGCCAGAAGGGTACTTTAACAATTAAAAATGATTTATTTCTGTGCTTGTATTTATGTATATATTTACACTATCTTTCTTCTGTATTAAACCCTCTGAATTCTTGAGAGAAATTGCAAGATTTTGGCTTTCTCACTTGAAATCTTTCTAATTTTATATACCAATACCACAAGCTAATGAAGTATACGATATTGTGAGATTTGGATATTTGAAATTAAAGATTTGAGATCCTGAAGATAGCATCGAAGGCATTTGGTGCTGCAGTGAAGTTGACCTCTTGACCTATACACTTGTGCATTTAGCAGCTAGTTTATCTGCAGGGCAGTAGATGAAGTTTTAAATTGGGAATCCTATCTACAGGTTGTTGCTTTTAAAACACAACCTCATGAGATTGTAAAATGTTGACAATCTGTTAGAGTGGAGGAAATATTGTGTTTCTGTCCCATCTTACCATAATAAAGTTTTACCTAATACCTTCAAACAACTGTATGAAAGAAACAAAAGCTATTGCTATCAAATAGGCTACTGAATTGTGATAAACTAGGCAAAAGGAACATGCATTTCCTTTATTCCAATAAAGGATATCTTTATTCTAATGTATATTAACACTGTGTGTGTACCTAGTGTACCTATCCCATAACACGTTACATTGGATATTATGAACTTTTTTCCAGTAGAAAAATAGTGTCTCCCTCTGGTTTCATCTCAACAGTTAATAATCATAGAAGCAATAATTTATGATATGCTGATTTATACTTAATATATTAACTTTACTATTATTTCTTCAACAGCTCTTCCATAGACAATATATTGTAAGGTTTCATGTTTTGCCTTTACATACAGAAGATGTCCCAGAGTAATTCCATTTTGGAACCTAATCTAGAAACAACAGTTGATATTTTAAGAGTCCAAGGGAAAAAATGTTAAGACAGGAAATCAGTGATGGCAATACCATATTTTGTCCTAAGGAAAAGAATACTTTTTGTTTAGTATATCTTCCATATAATTGCTCTGAGAATCCAGTTCTATTGCACATTTAAAATACAACACAAACAGCATAATAAGGCTCAGCTGACATTTCATGTCCACCTTTGATTATCATGCTTTAAATAGGACACGTATAAATTTAAAAGATCACAGAAGACCTGAGGGGGGGGGAATGATATGTGGGAAATCCTGATTAAAATTAACATGCATATGTGCCCTACATTGATAGCGATATAAGAATTTTAAAGGAGTTTTAGCCCAAGGATAATTTTTAAAAAGAACAATCAAAGATATACTTTTGGGGGGAATGTGTGCTATAACACAGGCTTGTTTAACATTTGAAAGGAGAAATCTAAGTCTACTTTCCTCGACCTGTTTAAGTAAAAACATGTTGGGACTACAGCTCCCACAATTCCCAGCTGCACAGATTTTTAGAGTTGCAGCCTTGACACATCAAGTGGGGACTGAGATGAAAAAAACCAATTGAAGCAAGTAGAAGAGATAAAGTTTTAGATTTAGAAAGGCTTCGGTTGAGGAAACTCAGCTACTGTAGTTGTTAATACAAATATGTTTTTGGAACGGCAAATATAGTGATAAATAACAATAGTGCATCAATTTTCTTTATTCCAATTTGGGTAAGAAGGGATAATCCCAAGAAGCTTGCTTGATTGCCATCAGGAAAAAGCATCAGAAGCAATTTAGCTATAAAAGGGATCACATGGGAATCCATAACTTTTAACATTTTAAAGGAAATGCAGGTTTTGATCTGCTTTAAATTTTGTAACAATTCTGCTTAAATAAATTGTATTATGCCTATTTTAAAAACCTCAATTTAATTTCCAAAGTTATTTAAGAATGTTCCTGCAATCTTTCTTCTTGTCAGCATGAAGGAACTGTTGTAATCATATGAAGCTCTTTTTCATTACCTAATTGCACAAGCATGTTCTAGAAATTCCTGCTTGCTTATATAAAAAAAAGATTTTGACATATATTTATCACTGCTCCTAGTGAAATGTTCTGGTTTTCATTCATATACAGAATTGTGTTAGTTTTGGATCTTCAGTGTAATTAAGACCGAGAATGAAAAACATGGAGATCCTGGAAAAATCATCAAAAAAGTTATTATTTTCCTAAGTGGATTGTAGAAATGCACTGGTAGGGCTTTTTAAAGGTGATACAGATTTATAAAATGTTAAAGAGCGGTATATGCTGCCTCAAAATCCTAAGAGCTTTTGCAAAATTTGCAATAGGCGTAAGTGTTGAAGGAGTATTCTCTAGTGACTACTTGCAAACTGTTACTTTTATTGAGCACAGCTGTTGCTGATTGTGGGTGGAAAGTGGTTGGTTTCTTGAATGCAATCTCATTGTTATAGTATTGTGTGTTGTCTGTTAACATAACAGCTGGGTAAAAACAGCAAATGAATATTACAGGGACAAAATATCAAATCAGCATAATAGTGTGGTTGTGTTTGTTATAGTCAAGTGTGTATGAAAAGGATTTATCAGACTCATAAGTCACCCATAGTTGTTTGGGGAACATTTTGCAGGAGGAACTAAGGAAGACATAAATGCATCAATAAGAGATGGCTGACTTTAGGAAAAGAGTCAGTAGATACCACAACTCCAGGCAACCTAAGACTTACATCCTCCTGATTTACAAGCAAGGTGTGGCAGTAGGAGCACCCTTGTGGTTCATCTTTATACATATGCATATCTGTATGAAGTATTGTACTTGAATTTAGTCTGCCATTTTGCTCAAGTTCTTTTGGACTAATTTCTGTGATACACTAAGCCTTATTGAGTGAATTTGTAAATGATGGTTGAAATTGTATTCAAGGAGAAGTGCCTTAATTCAAATATATAACCATGCATTGCTGCATCTTATTTTAATCTTGGTTCAGGCATTAGTTCACTGGGAAAACAAGGCAACAGTATCTTCATTGTTCCCTCTTTGCTTTTCATCTTACCTGGAGCATAGGAGTTTCATTTAAAAAAAAAAAACTGGGGATACATTAAACTTTCACCATTCTGCATTATCTTGGGTCCATTCTCAGACTTCCAGATTGCAGAGATATGGCATCTTCTGGCCATATTTTTATATTAATTATGATATTATGCATACTATTCATTATAATTCATTATATTGTGATTGTCTCCATAAGGCTTAAACTCCCTATTTATTGTTATTTATTTCCTAATTATATATTTTTATTCATACACCTGTCCATTGCCCAGGTAGATCTTAACATACAATTTCAGACGAGCCATTATCTGCCATATGTAAATTTAAGTTCCATTTTAGGTTCCCTAATGTTCTGGGGCACTGGTTAGTTTGATTTATAATTTTAATTTGTATGAGGGTACATAGATAAGCAAAAGTTTCCTGCAGGGGTTAGCAAGAGTTGACTATTTTGGACTAGCTGCTGTGCCAGTATCTTTCTTATTCTCCTTCCCTTAGCATATCTGAAAGAGGGTTATTTTCATGAGTTGACAAGTGGGGCTTTATTGTTACAATCCAATTTAAGATTACTTTTTAAAATCTATTTATAATTATCCATATCTTCCTGGATACCATATCATTAATTCAGAATGCTGTATATTATGTTTACTTTCAATTTTTTGGTTTGCCTGCATACTTGTTTTAATTCTTTATTTGTGTTTGTGATTCACTCTAGTGTTATTGTGTAGAATAAATTGTAGAGGTCTAATATTTAAGGTTATATATTTTTAGATTTTGCAACTTTTGCATATGCTCATAAATCCATTTCATTTCTGTAGTAATCTGGAATGTTTATAATAATTCACATAAGCAATTACATTTTGATTTTAAGCATTTTTAAATATAAAATTTTAAAATACATTTTATCTCAAAGTTATACAGCAAAATATGTTTTGATGGAATTAAACTGCAATTATGTTGCAATATCCTAAAAAGTTCATGTAGTGAATAAATAAATTCTTACTTATGCATGGTCTAAACATCTCATACAAAAATTTAGAATAATCTTTCTTTGGCTTTTAATGTTTATTTATTCAATTTGTATACTGTCTAACTCCTATTGACTTTGACCAAAAAAGAACAGTGTTATATGTGATGGATTGTTTAGCCAAAAAGTATTTTCAGTTGCTGTACACTATATTTTCTTCCCGGGACTACTATGTGTTTCTCTCTGATTTACTATGGCAGTATTGGATTTCAGAAAAAATATGTAGATCATACAAGCCCTGAAGTCTGAAATGACAAAAAAGTTTGTCATTTCCTGATCTATGATGGGTTTGAGGTCACAAAGAGCATCTTTATGTTTTCCAAGTATTTGTTAAAAAGAAAACAAAATAAAAATATAGGAACTTTTAAGTGGGTAGGGCATTGCAATTAAATAGAGATTCAATTTCTGAGAATAGAGAAAGCTAACATGGTTCTTACTGGGTATTCTGAATTTAGTGCCCATAGTCCCCAGCCATCTAGCATAACCTTCAGTCAAGTACAAGGTAATTTACTGATGCAATACTATATCTAATATATATGTGGTACAGGAATATACGTTATGTATGGTCTCAAATGATTTAAGAGTCAGAGTAAGAGAAAAAGAATTGTCTGGGAAAAAAAGTAAACATGGCTATAAGCTAGAGTATTGCTGCAAGATATAATCACAAAGACTGTGATTACTTTTTAGCCCATGTAATCTAGTCTCTTGCTCAATTCAGAACACCTGTACCTAGATAATATCTAACAGATTGCTCTTCAGTATGTGTTAGAATATATCTAACAAAAAAAATCCTTGTTTCCAATAATCTATTCTATGGACAAACTGTTCTTGTATTGTTTCTTTTAATTTTCAGTTAAAATTTATCCTTTTGAAATCAAGGACATTTGCAGCAAATCATAATTTCAGCAAAATGATGAAAAATGGCTTATGATGTTGCATTCAAATTCTTCTCTTTATGAACTTGTGTGCAATGTTGCAGTGCAAGTACAAAAGCCGCAGACTTGTATCCTGGCTTTATGACACTTATTTCATCAGTTGTCGCTCCTACAAGTATTATGCTTGAAATCTTTAAGTTTGATAAATATGCTAACTGGAAACCCAATCATCATTTATAATTTGCTTGCAATTACAAATTTGCCAATTGTAAATTCAGACTGAAATTCTCTGTTATTCCAAGATTTAAAATGATATGAATTTTTATGGATGTGCATCACCAAAGCATTAAGATGCATTTGCATTTCAGGGGGTTATTTTATCTACTTTTGATTTATTGGAATAAACACACATGGAGTCCTAAGTAGAATCAATGTTGCAGGAAACACAAACAGCAGAAACAGCAACAATAGTTTTGCCTTAAGATTTAGGTACTAATGCTTTTCTCAAGGAACTGGAAGAGCCAGTGTGGTAGAGAGTAAATGTTGGATATATAGTGGAGAGACTCAGTAATCCATGAGTCTTATAACATGATTTGAACCAATAAACTCTCAGTCAGCTTATCAGTCTCACAGGTTTGTTGTTCTGAGGATAAAATAATAAGTATATCATCTTGGACTTTTAGAGCTAAGATGGGATGATGGATTGGTAGGTAGGTAGATGGATGGATGGATGAATGGATGGGAAGAAGGGAGGGATAGGGGTTGTATTCTTGAAGACCATATAATAAGTCTTACACTGGTTGATTGTGATCCACATATTGTTTAAATATTGTAGTGATGAATGATAAATGATGAATGCTTATTTTATACAAATAAAAGCTAAAGAGTTACTGTGGATAATCAGCATTTCTACTTACAAAGGATTCCAAAATTCTAGTTGGAAATAAGCTGATATGAAACAATTATTTCTTTGGAATATTTTTTAGTGCTATTTGGTCAAGATAGGTATGTTTAACTCCAAAAGTGACTGTTAACTTTCAAGTATGGGAATTTAGTCAGTCCCACTATCAAGTAGTATTCTACTCATTGTTCACTTAACTTCTGAACATGAGCAAGGGATAGATTATATCGTATGTACTCTTAAGCAACAGCGCTTGGCTGAGTCTAGGGCCAACAGCAGATAACAAAGACATTCAACAATAATAGCTTGGTACTACTCTATGATCAGTATCCACTAGTTATTCAGAATTTATAATAGATGCAGCAATATCACAGAGGTGTGGCTAGCAATGAAAGGCTTAACATCGTGCCACTGTTTAGGTATATCTATGTCTGTCTTGCATGTATAGGCTATGAGTATATAATGTTTCAAATTTGATTTTTCAAAAGTTTTTGTAGTTATATAACTGGTAGACAAGTGAGCTTGCTAAATGCAGAGAGAGAAAATTTCTTATCTCAATCAAAATCAAATTAAAATTTTGCTTCCAGGTAAACAGTTTATTTTACTACAGATATAAGTAAAGATTTAGAAGTAAAGAATTAGTTCACTAGAAAGTAAACTAGAAATAAAGAAAAAGAGATCAAATAAAATATTTTACCAAAATCTTTTTATTGGAAGGATAAAATATGAACTGGATTTCATGTAGTTAGTAGAATTAGTCCTCAACTTACAACCATTGGTTTAGCAACTATTCAAAATTACAGTGGCACTGAAAAAAAGTGACTTATAACCAATCCTCACACTTAAAACCATTGTAGCGTACCCATGGTAACTTGATCAAATTCAGGCACTTGGCAACTGGTATGTATTTATGACAGTTGCAGAGTCCTGGGGTCACATGATCACCATTTGCAACCTTCCTAGCTGACTTCCAAGAAGCAAAGTCAATGGGAGAAGACGATTCTCTTAACAACCACCTGATTCAATGAATAACTGCAGTGATTTGCTTAATAATCATGGCAAAAAAAGGTTGTAACACTGATCGTGATTCACTTAACAATTTCCTTGTTTAGCAACAGAAATTTGGGTCCTAATTGTGGTTGCAAGTCAAGAACTACCTGTATGCAATGAAAACCAAGGAAGGGTTGTTTTGGTCTTAATGAAAATGTTCCCCAGTTACAAATTTTCCTATTATCCTCTAACAATTGAAAAATAGCAAAGTTAGAGCTTTCTCCATGAGGGTCCCTGGTGCTCTTTGAGCTTGGTTGTTTTCCTGAAGACATTTCATAACCCAAATATAATGCTAGTAATATCATCAGTTCTTTCTCCATTGCAGTGCTCTATATGGGGAATACCTAACCCAAATGAACCATCAGTACAGATCAGTAGTTCCTGTTTGTTTAGACATGTTCCTATTTATCTGGAAAGCATCAAACTTAAAGCAGTGAGCATTACATTTTCTATGCAAACATTTAACTGCAAACAGTTTTTAATGACACATCTTATTCTCCCAATTTCTTTTTTTTAAGAGTTAATAGACTACATTTTATTATTGTATTGGTTTTCTTAAACTGCTTTAAATATCACTCAGAATAAAAGAATCTAAACCTTTGGGATGGGGGTGGGAGGACCATGGCCAGGATTCAGCTGTATATTTTAAATTTGGCTTCATGAAAGCAAAGAGAACTGAGTGAGAGTGAGCACAAGGGCTTCCTGGTTTGGTCATAGAATGACTCCAGGCAATCAGATCCCCAGTTATCTTCATTTCAAAGTGATGGCAGGAGCAAATAACCTTGCTTCGTTTTTACTGAAAAAATCATAAAAAGGTACAGGAATTTTATGCAGTTTTCCTGCACTGGGCAATTAGTTCTTTCATCATTGGCTAATAGCTCTCCTTGTTAATGTATTGGTAATGATCAGATGACTAAACGGAGTGATATAATAATTAAAAAGTGACTCATTTCTACAAATGTCTGTTTATGAGTATTTCAACAACCAAAGAACCAGCAATTGTGAGACATTAAATGATGCTAAAACAGAGACACCTCCCAAACTGATTGACTTTATCCTATATGGTTTTTCACTGAGCCCCAGGGTATTTATGAACACCTCTTGTCACTCACCAGACTACCTGTGCCATTTTGTTTTATTTGTATGTATTCATCTTTCTGTTAAAATCTTACAGAGAGCATGCTGCAAAGCAAAGTATGAAGTGCAATTAGTGTATCTACCAATTCCTCACTTAGATCTGAGAGATATAATTAGAAGATAAAATGGCAAGTGACTGCAGCCCAACACTTTGTTTGGATGTTTATATTCTAGCTCAGTAAAGAAAACTGAAGATAAATTGAGATATTATATATTATTATTAAGATATTAGAGGAAATCCTGGGAGAATGCATAGCAAAAAGCAAGTCTTCCCAATTTTGATGTTTTATAACTGGCCATGATCCAGTGCAATCATTTGGTGGTCAATGTGGTTTATACTTTTATACTGCTTTATTTCTATGTATAACTGAGATTA
>NW_015386087.1:1401713-1411991 GCF_001527695.2 Protobothrops mucrosquamatus | reverse complement strand
ATGATGATGATGATGATGATGATGATGATGTTTGAATATTTTGATGTACATCCACAAGCATTGAGACGGAAGTGACATACATGATTTACCAGGAATTTTAAAATCATTGGAAACAGAAAAGATTAGGTAGTTAAAATATAAGTAGTTCAAGCATAAGCATCAATTTTCAAAAGCTAAACATTAAGGATCCAGTCAGAGCTAAAATGAACAACCTTCTGAGATCAGATTTTAAAAATATAGATTGTTGAATGATTAAAAAATTAAAAATAAAATGGAAGTAAATTAACTTTTAACAAAAAAAGTAGCTAGTTTAGGCTGATTTTATTTTATCACTTGTACTCTAATATATATACATATACATACATACATACATACATACATACATACATACATACATATATATATGAGAGAGAGAGAGAGAGAGAGAGAGCTGAAATGGTCTAGCTGTGGCCACTGGATTAAGATGGTACACAAATGCGCTTCAGAAAATATAGGTAGCCGTTTACTAACGACCACAGCTCAGCCCAATATTTCTGTTGCTAAGTGAGACAATTGTTAAATGAATTTTCCCCCATTTTATGACCTTTCTTGCCATAGTTGTTAAGTGCATCACTGCAGTTGTTAAGTTAGTAACACGGTTATTAAGTGAATCTAGCTTCTTCATTGACTTTGCCTGTTAGAAGATCGTAAAAGGTGATCACAGGACACCAGGACATTGCAACCATCATGAATATGGATTGGTGGCCAGGTGTCCAAATTTTGATCACCTGGTCATGGAGATGCTGCAATGGTCATAAGTGTGAAAATGGTAATAAGTTGCTTTTTCAGTGCCATTGTAACTTTGAACGGTCACTAAATGAACTGCTGTAAGTCAAAGACTACCTGTACATTAAAAATGTACCCAATTGTGAAGAATGTGGACTTGGCTCTGGATGAGATAATTTGATTGGTGGATTGTCACAGTAGTATGTTATGGAAGTAAAGAAAAAAATATTTTTACACACACATTGCATAAGTATCCTATTCCCAATGTGTTCAAGTTTCCTTTGACGTAATGTTACATAGGAATTTAGCTCCAAGGAGGTGGACCTCACTTTCACATTCAATTGCCAGTCTTAAAAAAGGCAGCCTAAGTTTGAATCATCAACAATAAATCATTCATGAGTTCAAAGTTTTTTTAAAAAATAAAACATTCACTCATTCACACCAACTTCCATTCCTTTTGTCTATGGTTTAGTTGAGTTGATGAGGAAGTCAGCTACCAAAGTTCAGATGGATGGTATATCAAATGGAGTCTTCCAACAGATATCTGGACAGCTAATTTTAGCCTCTGCTGATACTGTAGTGTCTAGCAATACATTACTTTTTCTGTCACTTCAGCATTTCATTAAATAATATGTTACTGGGTCAAACATAATTTGCTGCATGGCTGTTAAGTTTCTTATCTTGGTGCTGGTCTCTGGTCTCTGATCTTGATGTATGGTTTCCTGATTCCATGCATCAGTACGCAACTTCAGCATACAGCAGCCTGCAGATCTTATTTTTCCATTTGCAGGTAATGAGAGAAAAGCTTTTTAAAATTATTATTTTCACATTCTATTTGGTTATTACTTTAATTGGTATCAGGTTGTTTGCTGTCTACCAGAGATTAGAAAAAGATAAAATGAATTTCATCAGCCAAACTTATAACAATATTCAACATTCACTTCTATAAAATAAAGTTTTACAAAACTCTTATAAGGAGTCATTTTCACTTCTTTCAACAGACAATAATTCATCACAACAGTAAATAGCCTACCCACTTCCTTTCTACCAGTATTGCATTTCTAAATATTTCTCCATCTGTTTCTTCATCTTTAGTAAATATGTTACTAAGAGACCAAATTTATTAATGCCCTATTTTTTCATACTTTATACATAACTTTCAATTCTTCATTCCATTTTCCGTGTTAAACACAATTTTGTCGTTGACAAATTAATTTTCACAATGTTTCACAATCCTCATTTCATCCTACATTTTGTCTAATATTTACTGTAATTTATTGAGGTTCTCAGCTAACAACATGGTATTACATGCAGGAAAATGTAGTCATTTTACATTTGAGTTTATAAACTTCCTCATGCTATACTTGATTATCAGATGATACTATAACTATTGGTGCTGATCATCATACTTTGGTCAAAATGAAACAAAGACTAAGCCTTCAGCCTTAGCCATAGCCATGCTACTTGCAGCATTCCCTGAAAGAGTAAGAACCATTTTGTAGGTATATTACAAGCACAAACCAAGCCCAGTTTTATTTAATTACACACATCTATACATACTAATATCTCTAAACTAGAAACTGTGTTTTATATCATTATACTGTTGCCTGCATTCTACTAAATAGGAAGAGCATGCAGTGTACTGACCCAGAAGATGCAAAGGAGCAAGAAATCTTTCTTACAAAAGAAGTAAATATGGAGAAAATTGGTAGAATATTAGAAGACTTTTTAGGCTTGAGCCATGAACTATAGGAGCCAATGTCATGAATTAGATTTTAACTTTTATTTGAACTGTCATAGTTATTCTGAAAAAAGAAGAAATAGTTACACATTCATGTAATAAAGGTTTTTTCTTGTTAATATGTAAAATACATTAAATGCTTCCAAAGTAAGTTATGAATGAAGGATTTAGATGGGAATTATTTGCAATACTTGTTTGAACCTAAACAAAGATATATTTCCCACATCCTTAAATAGTAAAACTTCTAGGGGCACAGCTATAAGGTTTTCTTTGGAAGTAAGCATAGAGATTTTTTAATCTTTTTACAGAAATGTGTATTTAGAAAATATAAGCAAACAATATTAAAAGCAAATCTTTATTTATCAAATATTGCCATCAGTATATGACTCTGGCCATTCAAACACTTAAATGCACCAGACATACTACTATTGCATATGATAAATGCAAATTGCCTGCCATAATTAACTTTTAGTTTCATCCTGCATTTGATTGCACATTTTACCAACATAACTTGCTGAGTTGATACCACTTTCAATAAATTGAAGAGTTGCTTCAAAAAGTTGGGGCAACAGTGTTTTCGTTGAAGAATCTTCCTGTGGTTTTTTTTGTTTTGAGTTTCTAAGCATTAAAAGCCTTTTTCCATTAATAGGTTTTTCCATCCAAAGGCTTTTTGATACAACAGCTCTCCTTTAAGTTTCTAAACATTCTTCCCATTTGAGATATCTTACCATCATGTGTGGCTTGAGGGACTCTCTGGAATAAGGAAATGTGTCAACAATCCAATTGGGTGATTGACACAATTCAACATGTCTCCCTGATGGTGGAAGCAAAAGAGTGCCCTAATTTTCCAGAGAATTAAGGTTGATGAGGTAGCATGAACCCTCATTGTTACTAGAACAAGAAGACAGGAAAATCCCAAATGAATCTGCCAAATACATATTAGGGTACATATTAAATCAAGTACTGTAACATGATAGGGACAAAGAAACCATGTTCTTCCACTGTTATTGTACATACACAGAGTATCTATGGTGAATATTGAGAACTATTTATTAACCTTTATGCCACCTATCTCCCCTGTAAGATGAATCTGGGCAATGTACAGGTTATACACAAATACAAACATAATTAAAATATTAAAACATTAAAACTACACAGGTTAAGATTTTAAAGACCATATGTTATGTCAAGATCAACTCCGACCAAAGAGAAAATACTTTCCTGCTACATAGTTTTCCAAGACACTGATTTTCTCACCCTTAACTCTTTCTAAAATCCTAAGGAAAGTCTCCTTTCTAATACCGTGTTTCCCCCAAAATAAGTCCGGGTCTTATTATTATTTTGCCTCCAGAAGAGGCATCAGGTCTTATTTTCAGGGTAGGCCTTATCTCATCTCTGGCATCAACAGCCCCACCCAGCCAGTCCACTTCTTCTGGAACAGAAGTTCTGCAGCTGTATTCGGGTCTGCATTTTGCAGTCAGGACTTTCCAGAAGACCTAAGCAGCCGAGTATCGAGCTATGGATTCAATCCATAGTTTGGTGCTCGGCTGCGGAGGTCTTGCAGAACCGAGCTATGGATTGGCTGCACAGGCCTTCCGAAAAGCCCTGTGACTGAGAAATGCAGGCCTGGCTGCAGAAGAGGCTGGCAAGGGAAGGCATCGATGCAAGGTAAGTGGGTGTGGGGCAGATCCACCCCCCATCCCTGCCCTAGCTTGATTTTTAGGTGTGTGCTTGCCCCAAAACTAGGGCTTATTTTTGGGATAGGGCTTATTTTTGGGATAGGGCTTATTTTTGGGATAGGGCTTTTATTAGGCCCACCCCCAAAAATCAAGCTAGGGCTTATTGTTCGTGTAGGCCTTACTTTCGGGAAAACACGGTATATTGGTAACATGTTGCATTATGATGACTAATAATATGGCTATGGAACGATGGTCCCTTGAAGAACAGATAGGTTTTCTGTTTTCTGATTGATAAAGGCAGTTATTTTCTGACAGATTTTTGCTTTGCCAAGTACTTGATGCTTTAAATAAAAACTGTGTTTTACCTGTGATCCTTGCTTCTGCTGTACATTTCTTGAATGTATTGTTTAATAAGCTATTACGATGTTAAATTTTTATAAGCAGCTCTAAGGCCCTAGACAAGCAGGGGAAAAAAATCTTTATTAGATAAATAAATAGTCTCATTCAAGCCACTAGAACAAGTTAGTCATAACTACAGTACTTTAAATGCCACTGCTTTCACAGGCAGTTTGTTATAACTAACTTTAAATGAATTGGTGCTTTTGAATAAATAACAATGCATGCATTGCAAATCTAATTTCAATTTAATTTTACCACCAAATGGGCCAGTTATTTACTCTTTAAATGTAATAAGATGGACCTAAATATTGATTTTAGGTAGAAAAATGCAGAAGTCTTCTATTAAAGTTGTATCTGAAAGAGACTTTAAGCCACAACTTTCTAAGAGTTCTGTTATGGTAGGCATCTTAAAAGATGTTTTTGATGCTGACATTCAGACCAATGTACATAGTGTATGTATCTCCCTTTTTAAAACATTTCCCCTTAGAACTAGTTAGAAAATATTTCTTGCTCCCTGATGACCAGTACTAAACCAGCATATATATGGTTTATTAGCTTAGCCTTAGCATTATTCCTGATATGTGACTTTACCAAAAGCAAAAAAAAAAAAAAGTTAACTGAATGCCTGGCCTTTTTTGTCTCATTAGAACAATAAAACACAGAGCATGTCAGCAACTGACAAGAAAAATAATGACATATGAATACAATGACACAATGCTCAAGTATTTTTTCCTCTTTATTCAAAGTGTAATGATAAAGGCAAAACCACATTTGACTAAAAAAGAAAAATACTTGATCACTTATTAGATTCTTCAGATTTATCTAACAAATGAGGACTTTTAAAAAATCACAAAAATGAAAAGTTATTTTGGCAGTGCTACTAAATCATACACACAATCCTGATTTTCATAATTTAAATTATGTTAGGCAAGTATATATTAGTTGGATGTATTTTGATGGATTATTTTTCTATAATAATAACATACCCTTTTTGCATGCTGTAATTTTCATATACTTGCAGGTATCCAACTGAAGAAATTTGGAATAAGATATTAATAATATTTGGTAAATGAAAGTGAATATTTAAATGTACTAGAAACTCTTAAATTTTTATGGAGTCTGTTGGGAAATGTCAAAATTGTCATGGAAATTGTATTTTTAAAAGGAAAAAAAGAAGGAACAGTCAGAATTAATTTGATATGCCAAGGATTATCTACTAATCAAGATCAACAATTCTTTAAATAATCAATTATATCAATTCTGATTTTAATTAAATGACATACATTTAAGAGTGAGGTGTTTTGATCCCAGTGCATAATATAAAGTAAAATAGCAGAACACATTTTACCATTTAGTGGTAAAATAACAGTGACCTGTTAGTTTTGTTCTCAGAAAATATTTCAACAGTATATCTCTGTCTATGTGAACATCATTGGAAATTACTGTAAATCCATAAGAATATCCATAAGAATATTGCTCATTCTTCTGTTATCTTATATCAAATGCTGTATACTATTGTACTACTTTAATATTTTTTTTACTTAAATTATAATCAATTTAATATGAGCAGTTGCTTACTTAGAAATATGTTAGGATAGCAATAATGACAAACATAAAAATCTTAAGAAAAAAATAAATGAGTTCCCACAATATAATAATTTAATATTCTGTTAGAAAAAGACCTGAAACATTTTCTGTATTTTAGAACAATACAATGCACTGTATTAAAATAATATTCCTCTAAGTTTGGAAATAATTATAGAATGTTATAAGTAGGTTTATTGCTAAGTGGCAGAGTTTGTGGATCCTTTTGCACAATATCCAAAATTTATTTATTTACTTACTTATTTATCATTCATTCATTTATTCATTTACTTATTCATGATTCTGAAAGGCTTACAATTAAAACCTAATACCAAAAAACACAGAATACAATACAACCATACAAATAACCACATAGTATACAATCATACAAATAATTCAAAACCTAACACCATATAGTGCAGTAACTAGAAAAACCCAGTAATGCATAAACAGTACAACCATTTTAAGGGCTCTACACTACTCTGTGTTCCCCGGGCCAGATGGTGAAGGCCAACAAGGTCAAGGCCAGCTGTTGACGGGGAGGGGGGGCAGAAAATGATGTTCCATAGGGCAGGTGCAACAGATATGTAACTGCCTAAAAACTACAATAAAAGCTATGAAAACTTATTGAAATCTAATCCCAATAGCAGTTAAGGAAATCAGTTCTTATATTAGGAGCAGAACATAAGCCATAATACAGTCTGCATTAAGATAGATGAAAAATGACATTGTGAATATTCAATTTGCTACGCAGTAGCATGCTATTGTATAATTGTAATTGCTTGGCAAGTAGATCATTTTGAAGAAGTATCAAATGGTGAGGAGCATATTACATCTCTGTTTTTGTGAACTTTTGAATAGTTGAAGAAATATAAGGATGATAACATGGATGATAACATGGGTAATAAATGATTCTGTATTAATATATTAAAATGGCTTCATATCATCTTGGTGTTTTTCACATAAGTGTTGAGAGTGAGAATGTTCAAGTTACTTAATTAAGACCTTCACCCTTGTTTTCTCTAGAAAAAGACCTATCAGTGCATCAAGTGCCAGATGGTTTTCTACAATGAGTGGGATATCCAGGTTCATGTTGCAAACCACATGATTGGTGAGTGAAGTACTAAATCTTATTGATGATAGACTGTTCTCCTAGAAGTATTCATCATTGCCTCTAAAATTAAATTGAGTTAAGGAGAAATTAATTGTATAACCGTCAATGATTTACCCAGGTGTGATAACTTTTTTTAAAAAATATTATTAGGCCTGATAAAGCATTAGCATGTTTTATTTTCTGCAAGGGCTAGTTTAGACTTCTGCAGAGAATCATATACTACTGCCAGTCAAAACACAGGTGATTAACAAATTAAACTTCTAATCATTTTTGCATTATTGAAAACTAACAGGAATGGTTAATGAACTGGTTGTTAGCTTTCCACAGAGTTTTAGGCAGGTTTTAATTTCAGAAATTATTATGATAATGACACAACTGAGTGCTGCTCAAGTACCATGATATCAACAACAAAATTGGCAAGTTTTGTGACTAACAAACGTAAATAATTCAATTGGTCATAAAATAGGAGTCTATGTAGTACTTGAACAGCCTGAAAACCCTCTAGAACAATATTCAAGAAAATGAAATAATATATTTAATTAAGAAAATAGCCAAGATCTGCTACGAATAATACTCAAAATATGTAATCAACATTTTTAACAGTAATTTTCTTTAGTATTTCCACAAGGTTATCTAACTAGAAGGTATGGAATTGAAAATTTAAAATGTACTTAGAATATATAGCCTATAAGCAAAATTACACCAGAATAAAATCCTGGAATGCTATTGACATCATAATATGTGAATACTAACCTTAACTTTAATAAGAATGTGGGATAAATTGTGGCTCCATATGTATAATACAAATATTTTTATGCTTCTGTAGTAGATGATAAAGTATTTTGTTTTTCAGAGTCTGTAGCTCTATGAGAGGTCCTTGGTACTCTCTGAGCTTGGTTGTTTTCTTGCAGACATTTTATTAGCACTGATGATGTTATCTAGCTTGGGTAATGAAACGTCTGCAAGAAAACAACCAAGCTTACAGAGCATCAAGGAGCTCTCATTTCAACACTGAGTTACAAATATTCTCCTTTATAGATCTGTAGCTCTGTATTACTGTATAGTCGTAGCAACAGAATTTGTGTTATCAAAAAAGAGAAAGTAAGAAAATAATGTGAAAAGTCTGGGAGCCATCTAGTAGATTTTTTAATTATTAATTACTTTTCACATGTAGATCAGTTTCTTTTGTTCAAACATCAACATAATAAATCCTGTGAGATAACAACCTTGTAAGATAGCAGAGGACAAAAGTGCTTTATCAAACAGCATTCATTAAGATTTGTAAACTGGTCAAGGTACAGATACTGGTTAACTATACCAATCTCTAAATCTAGCTAATACATGACATTAGTTTTTAATCTAGAATGCTTCTGAACTTTTTAAGTAGTCAGTACAAAGTAACCTAACATGTACATGCAATATATAGAGACATTTGGCTGAATTTAGATTAAATGAGTACAAATAAATTACAAGATCTTTTAGAGAACCAGAATCTTTCAAAAGACTGAGACAGGGATGTCCATGAGAAAACTTTAACATGTCAATGATAGGAATGAATACACAAAACCTCTCCTCTTTTAGCATATATCACCTGATTATAAAATAGTGTGAAGTTTCAATTACATTTTCTCACTCACTATCTTGATTTTTTTATATCCCCTGTGAACATCACTGAATACAGCACATTTAACCATCTCATATCTATTATCTATAGCAGACATGTCAAACTCATGATGTCACGTGATGTCGCGCAACGTATCGGGACAGTTTTGCCATTGCCGGCAATGGGGTGGGTGTGGCTTCTGCGTGACGCGTCCGGCCCGTGGGCCGGCAGTTGGATACCCCTGATCTATAGAATGTGCTTTGGTGTACCTTTTTGTTTTGGCCTTCCTTTTAATGTTTCAATTCTTACTTTACATTGTTAAGAGTAACTTCCTTGGGTTTGAAAGTGAAAAATATATCACCTTATAGAAGCTAACTTCTGAGAGAAAAAATAAAAGGAATGATGCATCTTTGGTGTAAAGTTGTATATGTTTAATCTATTAAATTGAAATGCATCATTTCAACCATATTTTGTATTAAATTATTTGTTGAAATAAATTTGGCAAGATTTGGTCAGTAAAATACATTAAGGGACTGGATACACATTCTGTGTTTTAGCCATGTCTGCAAAACTAGCCTCAGTAGCTGGGATCATATATTGTATCAGTAATGTACCTAGGATATTTGACACCTGGAATGAACAGATAGATTTTTAACATACACACACGCACGCGCGCACACACACACACACCTGAGAGTCAGACTAGAAACTGGGAGACTATAAGTTCTAGTCCCTCGTTAAATAAGAAGCCAGCTGGGTGACCTTGGGCCAGTCAATCTCTCTCAGGTCTAGGAAGAACACAAAAGCAAACCACTTTCAAAATCTTGCCAAGAGAATTGCAGAGGGCAGTCACTAGGAGTCAAAACTAACTTGAAGACACATTTTTTTCCCTCTATTATTGCTGTGCTGCTGCCAAACGGTTGCCCAACACATTGACACCAATGATTTTCTTCAACACTCACTTCTAGCTGCTTCAAAATTAGCCTCCTTGTGTCTTTGGCAGAACCATCCTTACTGCAGGTACCTGGGGCAGACACCCTCCATCTCCCAAAGCAACACTGTATTGACTGATGCCATAAGATGATGCTTCGTAGCATAATAGTTGAGATCACATGTTATGATAAACCAGTATCAAACAGATCACATTAGGAATTACTGCAGAGTGTGAATCTTGCCAGAACATGTGTATTTAATATATCTGGCTCCTTAATTTTGCTAGAGAAATGTTACAATGTTGATAAGCTGCCCTATCTTTATTCTACAAGTTGCTCTCTATTCACAGATAAGAAATTTCATAGAATCTAGATTTATTATGCTACCTGAAGAACCTAGAGTTCTTTTTATTAATAGTGCCCAATTACACTGTACTACTACCATGTCAGTGTAAATTGTA
>NW_015386087.1:1382510-1401591 GCF_001527695.2 Protobothrops mucrosquamatus | reverse complement strand
TGCATCAGATACTAAACATTCCCCAAACATATTGTCTATGGTCTCAAATTATCTATGTTGTATTATGTTAGAGGTAAAACTTGGCTTTTAGCCTAGGCAAAAATGTTTAATTTAAAGAAATACAGTGTGAAGTTCATTAAATGTTAACATCTATTTAGCCCAATGTTTCCCTGTTTACATCTTTTCATCTCACTATAGTTTTGGAGGATTCTAATCTTGCAAAAGGAATCTTCCCATGTAAATTGTGAGGTCTAACAGGTAAGTGTAGTTCCATAAGTGCTTAGATTGTACAATTGTCAGATAATACTGAGTGATGGTGATGAACAACTATTTTATTATACTTTTTCAGACCAATAACATTTGAGCAATAATATCAATCACAAGTGAGTCCAATTAATACTATATCTCTAAAATTGTAGATACTTGTATTAAAGTCTTTGAAGAGGTTAATATATTCCAAACAGCCATAGAAAACTCTTTCATGAAACATAGTAAGCAAAACTGTATGTCACTGGCTGTACAAAATAGAAGTTCATATTCACCACTGAAGGCTGATCAAAGTGACAAAAAAAGGGATAGAGGCAATAACAATCCTAATAGTACAGGTGTATTCATGGAATTGTAATAATAAAAATTATGTAAAAAGTATGGACTATGTAATGGGATAAAAAACTTCACATTTTTTCTTCCAACAAATAATGTTTATCTTAGAATTAATAGATATCTATTTTACTTAATTTTTTATTTATGGGCAATCCCCTCCACCCATTTTCTAATGCTTTTTAGTAATGTCAGGATCTTCCCAGTTACGCAAAGGCACACTGAAACCATTATTGTGCATGGCTTCAGAGATCTCACTTTGCACAGTTGAGGAACAATGCTTTTTCCCTCTGAAAATTAAGCTCAGAGTATCCAAACTGGAGAACTGTAATTATGATTATGAATTAACCTGAAAAAAAAGTTTCTTCCCTCAAATAATTTAGATTTAAAATAAAGGGGACACTATAGATTGACTGAAAATATGGCAATGGATGAAGATATTTTTTCTGTTTTCATGCTACTGCCACTCTGAATGCTTTGCCTGTTTTACTAATCAGGAAAGGTTTTTACACAGCTTGGTTTTTACACAGGCTGAAAAAGAATCAAAGTTAAAACTAAGAACGTAGCTCATTCTTCAGCCAGTTTATATGTGTCTGCAGTAATATTTACTTTTGTTTCTATTGATGTATTTTGTGAAAACCGTGCATATTGTATAAATAATATTTATCATTAAAATGACTGATTGATTGTGTGTGATCAAGTCAGTGTTGAATTTTCCCCTTGATTATCTTTCTTTAACCTGGTCCTTTAATGGTGCACTTATCACACTCTAATTTGAGTCTATCCACCATGCTGTCGGTCTTCCTGTTCTTCTCTTTCTTTCTACCTTTCCCAGCATTAGTTGTGTCTTTGTATCTCCAAAATATGATAAATTGTTCTTTGAATGAAGACTCTAAGTGGATTTCTTCAGTGGTTTACTTCTTTGTTTTCTTGGTTGCCCATGATATTCTTAGGAGGTTTCTTCAACAACGAAGTAAAGGATCAATATCTTTCCATTCTGCTTCTTCAGAGTCCCACTTTCCTTTGCATAGTGTCACAGGAAATCCAATTGCTTGCAACATTCCGATCTTTGTAGGAAGATATAGAGACATCATAGCATCTGGATATCTTTTCCAAGGCCTTCATGGCTATTCTACCAAGTGCTAATCTAGGTATTTCTTGATTTCTGATTCCTTTACTGTTGATGGTTAATCCTAAAAGGCAGAAACTATCCACCACTTCTGTATCTTGTCAGTTCTGTGATTGGCTGTGGTTCTCACTCAAGACACAAATAATCAGACTCAAATTACCCGACTTCAAATATATTATGCAAAAACCTAACTCCAAAAGAAAATATCATCATCTTTATATTTAATCTTCGTCCCATTTTTTCACTGTAATCTTTGACTTTTATTACTAGAACTTGGAGATCTTTTGCATTTTTAGCTGTCAGAATAGTGTCATCAGCATAGGGAAGGTTATAGATTTTTCTTATATCACAATCATCTTTACACTCATTCTCTCTTAATATATTTTTCACATATATGTTGAATAAATAATGGGAGAATATACAGCCTTGTCTCCTGTGCCAACCTGGAGCCAGTCGATGCAAATGATGGATGTAGATAATTTAGTAGATGTCATAATTCAGTATCACATATAAGTCAAGTAATTTCTGGCAATTGGCTTATGTAGGGAAAAATGATACTTTATTTTTTAAAGCTGAATTTAATTTCAGATGAAATAGTAGCCAAAGTAATACATTCTCTTTTGATTTTAATGTTTTTTTTAAAAAAAAAACTGCTGTACTTTTTAATACTGATATTTTTCAGTAACTTAACAATAATGTGGGACTATAAATGCAAAATTCCAGGATAATCCTTTATCTCATCTATTTGTCATTTGCTTCATGAAATGCTGAGGGGAAAAAATGAAGTCTGCTTTGTTTAATACTACAGGAAGTTACCCTCGTGTGGGCAATGCTGGCTTATTTGAAAAGCTCATAAAGGGTTTCTGCCTAGACCATAGAAAAGGAATACTTTCTCTTTAATAGCCATCTGTACAGGAGAGTTGAGAAGTGGGCCAGGTCATCTCTCCTCAGCTGTCATGGTATTAACGTAGGTAATGGAGCAAGCTCTGTGTTCTGCTGGGTGTTGTTTTTCATAGATGTTCATCGATTTGTAGATAATTCTATTTTTTCTTAGAGCTATAGAGCTAGAGTTAGAGTTCTTAGAGAATAACAAACACCAAAACATTTTGAATGACTTTATCTCTGTTGATTTCTAATATAACTTTGATCTAAAAAATAGTGTTACACCTACTGTGCAGATGGCTGCATGATTTGTAAACCAGCCAAAACATTTAAACAAATGTGTGATCTGGGGATAGATTAAATAAAGGATAAAATGGAATGTGGACCACAAATTCTAATAATCAGATGATTCTAAGTTCTGTGCAGTGTGCAGAGACGACAACAGTGACAGCAAGGAATGATTGCCAGTGCCAGCAAGGAGCCTAACAGAGCGCACGATGGAGCCTATGGCCTAGTCAGCCTCAGTTTGCAAGCTGCAGATTTGCTGTACAGCTGGCAGCTCTGTGTGGGGACATCAGATAAAACTTATGTAAAATGAAGTGTTACTGTTTAGCATGAATTTGTACGAAGAGGGGATTTGCTGACTATAACTGAAAACTGATTCAAAGTGCCAGTGAAGCAGATAGTAAATAGGTATAGGTTTAAAGGATATGCACAATTTAACCAAAAATAATTGCAGTGGCTCAAAAACGACATATACCAATGTAAACAGATTGCCATTCCTTGTATTTAAAATCATTTGATATTTTAAACCCTATGGTCAGGAACCTTCATGTATATTTTGTAAATGTCTGTCCATCTTTTATTTTACTGCTATATCCTAATCATAGATAGCTTAGATTTTACACAAAAATCTAATATGGAAAAATTTAGGGAAGCACCTCTCCCAATAGATAGAGAAGGGTCTATAATGTGGGGTGCAAGTACTGTAATAATCTTTTCCTATAGCACCCCAGTTTTGGAATTTGCTTCTGCTGGAAACCAAGGTGGCACCAATAGTGTAAATCTTCCATTGTTGCATCATCCTGCAGATGCCAGCACAGTTTGCACAGACTTCTTCAGGAAAAAGTTCTTCTTGTCTTAAGCAGAGGCTCTGCAGAAGCAAAAATCTTGACAGCACTTGTCCAATGAGACTTTCATCACTTTTGCTTCATGTAAGCAAAAGTGACTTTGGGCCAGTCACTCTCTTTCAGCCCAACCCCACTCACAGGACTGTTGTTGTGGGGGAAAAGAGGAGGAAGAAGTATTAGGTATGTTCATCGCCTTGAGTTATCTATAAAAATAATAAAGTGAGACATATACACATGCTGCTCATGTGTTACTATTAATGTTTTTACCAAGAAAATAATTTTGTAGTAAAGTGACATACAGAGTTAAAAATGTTTGTTTGGGAAAATCAAGTTATACCTAAATATACATAACCAGTTTATACCTCCCAAAAATACCGTATTTTTCCATGTATAAGACGCTATTTTTTCCTGCAAACACCCTGTTCAAAAATCAGGTGTGTCTTATACAAGTGCAGCATCTTATACATGAAAAAATAATGGTAACCTCCGCAGCCCAGGGCATGCCTGTGTGGGTTCTTTACATGCCGTTGCCATGCCGCCTGGTGCAGGAGAATATTGCTGGCCCGAGATGCTGCCTGGATGGAGAGAAAGCTGGCCTGAGATGCCGCCTGGTGCTGGAGGATCGCACTGTTCCAAGGATGTCGCCGATCCCACTGAAGCCGCCTTCTATGACCCATTTTTCACCAGCGCAGCTCGGGCTGAAGCTGCAAGAGGGCCCGGGAAGCCGCCTCAGTACAGTGATTGATGGCCAAGGGGGTGGATGGGACTAAGCCCACAGAGCACCATCTGATTGGAAGAAGTCACCTCCCTTGTGTGATGGCATGGCCACTTGTTTTACTGCCACTATAGATGTGGTTTGTTTAATATTTAAAATGTTGATTTCTGAATTTTTGTTTAGAAAATTGGGGGCTGTCTTATACAAGGGTGCATCTTATAGACGGAAAAATACGGTAATATTGCTATTTTTCAGTTCTCGCTTCTCACATAACCACATAACCCTCCCCCCCCCAAATGTTTCCACCATGGCTTCAGATACATTTGAACAGGCTTTACCAGGATGACTGAGTTTGATAACAGCATCAGGATGTAGTGAGCTGAGCTTTGAAATAACAAACCTTTCTGACATGTCAAGATTTTTGGTTTTTTCTTTCCAATAATGAAAATATAATAATATAGGAGTATATTATCACATTGTATTGCACAGAAACACACACACAGTAAAACTGATTTATAATCTGTTCTTTTGTTTGGCTTAAATAGAAAGATAAAAACAGCATTAGTTATTACTAGGTGACTGCTTCCATGGCTTTTGCCCCCAGGTAACATCTACAATTTCCAAATGTTACAGGCAGGGTGAAAGCACTTAAAGGGGGGAAAGGCTGCAACAAAGATCCTTTCAGATTTTCGGTGCTTTTAGAGCCCTTATGGATTGCTTTTCTGGGTTTTGATATTAGAGTGGCTTCTCTTTCCCTTGGTCAGACTAGAATGACAGGTTCTCTTTAACAAAAATAAAACTGTGTCTTGGAGCTTCCTAATGGAGAAATCTAATTAGATGGATTTCTTACAGCACAATTTTCACATTTTTAGATATTGAAATAACACCATGGTGTAAAAGTACATTTCAGGACAAGGCAGTTCTCTGTTTTGCTGAAAATGAAACGTGTAGAGTGCATCTTTTTTAAAATGAAAGAGGATGAATTGTCATGGCAAAAATGGTCCCCTCCCCTGGCTGCATTGTTCATATGATTTTAAGTCGCTGCCTATTGCTATAGTTGCTTTCTTCTGAAGAAAAACAGGCAAGAGAGAATGATCTATCTCTCTCTCTCTCTCTCTCTCTCTCTCTCTCTCTCTCTCTCTCTGTGTGTGTGTGTGTGTGTATGTCTGTATATCTGTGTTAAACTTGAGCTGTGGCTATTGCTGCCTTTGTGAGCTAAGGGGGTTTCGTAGGTCACCTTTAGAATTTTCTGCCGATGACAGCAGTAGCTACCTGCCAAGATTGTGAGGCATCTTGCAGCTCTCAGGATGGTACTCGTGGCCTGGTAGGCCGCAGTTGGAGGGGTACATATTTGCTGTACAGCTGGCGGCACTGTATGGGGCAGGAGTGTGGGCTGTTAGGGAGCTGGAAAGGAGACAAGCATGAAATTTCTTCTAACCCCAACTCTGTTTTTCTATACTGTTGGCTGCTTCTCAGTTCCTTGACAAAAAAAAACAAAAACCACCAATAGGCACCCTTTAATCCGCCTGTGATTACCAGTAGTATAAAAAGAGAAGCATAATGAGGAAAAATGCCTCATTTTGTTGCCTTCAAAAGCCAACAAATTGGAGTTAACTTGACAGGAAGTGGCTTAATAATTAGATTATTTATTTATTCCTGACACATATCCCCCTGTTACTAGTCTCGGGAGACCCTGTAGATGGTACGATTTTCAAGCTGCCATTACTTCGCTGTCTTCTGTGAACAAAGAAGCTACTGTCTATCAGTCAATTAAATGCACTCTTTAAGCAAAGGCTGAGAAGTCCTCAATGGAAAGAGCCCTGGGACATTGTGGCTGATGATTCCTTTCTCTGTACTGTACATCACACTCTCAACTATGGTCCCTGCAGAGATGGAATAAAGTCATGCATTAAAATATCACTTGTTGATTTGTTTGCTAATGAAGAGCCATTGAAATGTTGTGTATTTCTCTAGCATAATTGTTGATAAAAAAAGACTTCTTGCTCATATATGTAATTATGTATTTAGATAACCATTATTTAAGGTTTACTAAGTTAAGATCAGTAAATCAAGAGGAGAAAAAAAATAAATGATAGAGATAATGTGGATTTACCTGTTATTCATGCCAAAGAATATGCATTAAAGATAATTTCTGCATAATTATGTCAGGCTTTTTAACTTGATACAGCAAATACGCTGTTATAATTCAGCTTGAAACAGGTATAATGACCATGTTCGTATCTCATTCTACTTTTGAGTTTATTTTAAACCAAGATTATAGTCAAAATTATTTGAGGAACTAGTCCAAGGAGGATTAACCCTTTCCTATGCTATTTTCTGCCTTTATGTTCTCTCCAAAACTGCCAAGATCCCATCGACGGGGGGAAAAAAACTTACAGGCACTCTTCTATTGTGCTGTATATCTGAGTAAACCTAGAAAAGGCTACAAACTCCCTCTGCTAGATCATTTCCATGATTAAAATTAAAGCTTATATTTAAAGCAAACAAATGTTCAAATATGAAGCAGAGGTTTCCCACTTCATGCCTGAAAATATATGGGAAGAACCGATAGCTTAACAATCAAATAACCTTGTATAGCTACAATAATTAATATGCATTATTTTTTTAAGCCACATAATTTGTGGTTTCTTTTAGCAATAGTTCTTTCTCTGCTTTCTATTCTGTTTTTTCTATAGTCACCACTTCTACAACAAAATTACTGTGGGGTTTATTTTTTCTTCCTATATGTAATATTCTAAAATGAAGTAGGCATTTATGTGTCCTTCAGATATTTTGGACAAAGTCCTATCAGTCTCAGTGTCATCAAACTGTCTAGAAGTAGATTGTCCATATCTACATTCTGTATACATTGGAATCATCAGTGATACTGGCCTTCTTATGCATTGCGTTTCCAACACATACTGACTTCTTCACATTGCATGAAAATATTGGGAATACTGTTTACGTGTTTGTTTGAATGTGTGTCTGTTTATTCATGTACAAACAGACACATAGTTTCTCTTAAGGCTGCCAGATTAACTTGGTAAGAAGAAAAACAGAACAAGTGGATTCTATAGTTATTTCACTTGCACAGATCATCCATTTAAATATTCACATAGGATGTAGTTGGAATATTCATATTTGAAAGAAAAACAAATATGTCCCTCCTAGCATTTTCTCATGTTCCATTAGATGTTGTAGTACACAACCGATAGCTCCGGTATTGTTCCCGTTAAGCATCGTTTACAGGAAGAAAAAACAAGCCAAAGGTACAGATTGCTTGGCTGCACTGGATCATGGTGGGATTTATAATTTGTGTAGGTGGGCAGACAACCAGTTTGGAATTAAAAAAAAAACTATGCTTCTACACTGGGAGGATCAGGTGCATTGAAGCAGCACCTCTAATTTCTTAAAATGAACATCCTGTGGAGATCCCCTAAAGAGCTGTATGATAGTTCTGCAGTAGGGGCTGAAAACAATACAGAGGAAAGGAGAACACAGATTTTGTTCATTTTCTTCATCCATTTGGCTCTTCTTCCAATAACCATATTCTTTTTAAGTCATTTTATAAATTCCTCATCTGTTGCTGGGGGAAACACTAGATTTTAATTTTAATCATAAGAAAAAAAATTCTATGACCTCTGTAAATTAAGCCAACTTCAGAATAAAACTTTCCTTTTTTTCTTATCCAGTTATTTCAAATTATTTTGTTTATTTAAAGGGGCTTAGGCACTCTAACAGATACAGATACAGAGGGTTTTTTGTGGGGGAGGGATTATTTCAGTAATTGGCAATTAATATGTATCAGGGTTAATGTAAGGAAGGCCCTATCTCCTATTCAGTCACGTATGTCCTGGTTAATATCCAATTATACGCACCTTCATACTTATGTCTTAATATTTTGGATATGATAATCAGAAACTTGAGCAATGTTAATGAGGATCATGGAGCACAAATTAAACAGTGACATATTCAATGATCCTTGCTTAGATTTTTTTTTTACTCTGTTCCACATAATAGTAAGGTGATACTGTATTATTCTTTGAGGATTCCTGTTGCATTTTTTATTTAAGAAAAGAAATGTGCTCCATCTAGTTTGTAGTATTTACATCATCATAGAAAACAGGCAGAGTTATCTGTGATGCAGCAATAAAAGCATTAAGCTTAATACCTAATGGAAAGTATAGTCATTAACATAGGACAAAAGTAGAATGCAAAGTAAGCTTTGGATAATATTAAAGCAAGAGTTCAAAAATTGATAGTTATATGCAGGCAAAGATAATTTCTTTGTGTCTGATAGTAGCTAATTGTAAATAATAATGTTCTGCTATTTGAAATAGTTCTATCTCATGTTTCTGCCAAAGTTTCCACCTCCAACATTGACCTTTCTCAGCCACAAAGTGCTAAACAGGAGGCTTGCTGGTTTCATTAGAATGATGCAAGCAGGATTAAAACATTGTGCCACAAGTTTCACCTTTGCGGGAGATGGGGCAGTGTCACAAAACATTGTATCACAACACTGAAGTGCTGCTTTTGTTATTCTGATTCACCTTCCCCACCCTTCATAGATGGTGTACACAGTCTTGATATGTTCTCATGGACAAAGAACTGTGATGACCTTTATAGTATCACAGGTTGCATACTGTTGGCAGTTCAGGAGTTGCATGTGCAGATGTGCACACATTCCTGGACCTAAACACCCAAAATTACGCCCCCATCATTCCAAATTAGTGTACCATCTGTCCAGAAAGGGAAATTATTTGGCAGAGAAACATCATTTTGAATAGGGTGCATGGACTAAAATGGGTTGCCACATGATTCTCAGTTCTTCCAGTTAGCTTGCTTAAGATGTGGATTGAAGGAAAAGAGAAACCACAATATTTCCTATGCTCTTCAAGATAGGCTGTGTCAAATAAGTAGATAAGTGCTACTTTTTGTTAGGAACCCAACTATGTGTTTTCTGTGATCAAGAATTTATGTTTCAGCTTTACAGCTGTAGATTACTAGCCACGTTCTGTGACCTTACTTACAAATAAGCACCTATGATAGTAAGTACTTATGTATTTGCAAGTAAGGTCATAGGTCATGGCTAGCAATAAGTACCTATTATCATAGGGGTTATCTGTGCAAGACACATCCATTCACTTTTCTCTACGGGATAGGCAGGTTTCTGATTTTAGGTGCTTGGTACCCACCCCCAATTATTTTATATATCAAGTTACAAATTCCATAAATACTGTCCCTAACTTTTTCAGATAAAGATATATTTGTTAAATAGCTAAATTTTTCCAACACTTTGATGATACCCGAATCTACTATATTTAGAACAGAAACACAGTCTGAGCTCTAAGAGGTTATCCTGCATTCAGACAAGAGACAGATATATATAGGCCTTTACTCCCAGATAAACTGCAGTTGGTAAAACCCTGGTACTATTAATATGTTGATGAAAATCCTACAGATATTCCTCCAAATTACATCAACTTTGAAGATTTTAAGAAATTCTTTAAATGTTCAGAAAAAATTACTAATGATTTATTTAAAAGTATGATTTTAAATCAATATAGTTTGAACCTTTATTTTTGGATTTAAAATTTTATACTTTTGCATAATTTACATATATTTTCTAGAGCTTGCTTGAACATTAGGCATTTTTTGCTGAGATATTCTTCTATTGTTTATCTTCATTTCAAACAGTATCCTACAAATTCTCAGCATAGAAGAATCTGTAGTATGAAGAGGATGAGCAAGTCTTAGTTGCACTTAACAGGTTTTATACTGATTTATCCTGTAGTCTTGAACAAGTCTCTTAATTCTTGATTTTGCAAGGTTAACCCCATATTTTTATCCCTCAGGAAGCAATCATTTATAGCTAGAAAATTGCTATGAATTTAGATCATTGTAATAATGGAATAAATGCTAACTATTGGTAAGAAAAGTATGGATGAATAGGAGTTTGTTCCTTACCCCCAAATTTACAGCAGTTTCTTCACTAATCTTTCAGGAAGACTACAACAGTCCTTATCAGGCTATCTTTTTTGATTTGGTCCAAAGAAATTTCAGTACAACTTGCAAATAATGTAAGACAGTTTGCTTTTAAAATAGTTGATGAAAATAGTGACACTGCATATCTATACGTACCAATGTATAGTGTGTATTTTGCAGGTGCAATTATGCATACACACACACACACATACCTATACAAACACATGCACATTTACAAAGAGACTAATGGCACTGAAATCTACTCTGCTCAACAGTTGAACTTAAAACAAATTTTCATGAAAGCTACCAATTTTTATACCCTATCCAAACATATCCTTTTAGTTTTCCTATATTAATTACTGAAAAGAAGAATAGAAATATAGCTCAATTTATTTGCACAATTTGGGTTGGGATAATGTATCAAAGCAGTGTTACTGTTGCACTATTTAATGGGAAGCTTTTCAAAATGTTATCAATTTCCCACTCCAGTAAAGCTTCTCCAGCTCCTAAGGTTTGCACTTAATTGGATTTTTTCTGATGTTATTCCTTGCTTAGAAAAGTCCTGTTAAACTGTTGTCTTGGGTCAGTATTTACAATGGCTAATGCTGCAAATCATGTAGCTTTAAATAGCAAACCTGAATATTTCCCCCCACCCCCTTTATATGCTTTGTTATAATGAAGCAACATCAGTAAATTGCAGTGAAGGGTGATGGTTGCATAGGGATGACTACTACACCTTGGGGTCCCTTTGTACCAGATTATTTTTTTATTGTTGTTATTACTTCCCATCTTCTTTATTCTCTTGCTACCAAACTTGCAGTTGAACATCAGTTCAGCACAGGGGATCTTTAAAAATGTTGTGGACTGGGTTTTGTTCTATTATTTTTGTTTCGTTTGTTTGTTTTGGTCTCTTGTCTATACTCGAATTACAGTTTATCTCTAAACACTTGATATTCTCAGTGGTTTTGGGGATACTTTATTGATGTCACTTTAGTTTTGTTGACTACACTCAGAATATTGTTCATTATTTCTTGATTACAAGTAGTGCATTTATGTTAAAATAGCAGATAAAACATAATACATATGATATGCCTTTGCCTTTTTCCGTGAACGTCTTTCTGAAATATATCTTCTGAACAAAATTATTGATTCAGAAATATTCCCAAATTAATGCAAGGAAAGTATATTTTCTAAATAATACTTTATAGGGAATTTGAGCCCTTGCTTCTGTATAGAAGAAAGACAGTTTGCCATGGCCCCATTCTTCTGCAGACTCAACTGCTACTTGTTGTCTAATCTTCCATTTGTCTTCCAAGCTCATTCCTATATGCGAATTACATCTACTACATAGACCAGACCAATAAACCAACTCCACGGGGAGGCTAAAACTACTTTTATTAAGATTGGCTGTAGTAGCAGGATCTCATGAGTCTGATTGTATTTTACCTCACCCCCTACCCTTTATATTCATGTGATTCAGGGAGGTGCTTTCTTCAGCCACTTTTGCATTCCTTCTGTTGTTCTGGACTTAAGCCAAATTCATCACTTTGGTAATGGATCTGACCTATCTCTGTCAAAGTCATCTTTCTGACTGTCTACAGGCAGATACTATTCAAGAGAAACAATTCCCAACTTGCCTTTTTCTTCATATTTCACACTTTCATAGAATTACATGGATACCATTCATTTCAGATTCTATAGCTCTAAAACTTTCCTGTATTTGAATGATAAGCCAGGATTCTAGCGAATCTTTCTAATTGCAAAGGAATCAAATGGTGATGGATGTAAATTGCCATTCCCAATGTGCTCCTCTCAGTTAACATTACCAGCATTGGAATGCTAGAAATAATAACAAGACTCTTGGTTTGAATGTGCTCGACATAGGCATCCACACGAGAGGCAAATGAAAAAAATAGGTCTTGTGATATTACATCACAGGTCTTCAACTTCCATACTTCTATCCTACATTTATAATATTTATACCAACTATGCTAGCAGATATAACAAATGCATAAGAAAATATGTGTGGTAATTATTTTACAATAAAATAGAATTCTTCAGAATCTTGAGTTATCATTCTGTCCAGAAGCAACATACATCTATCTTTACATAGCATGAGTACTAATGAAATCAAAGCATAATCGGCATACATGCTTCAAAATTAATACTGTTAGAGTTGCAGGCAGCATTATGTGTTTAACAAATATTATTATTGGGTTCTTTCCTTGGTGAAATCATAAACCGTCATCTAGTCTGATTATACATATTATGCATTAATATGACACAAACAAATTTCTACATAAACAGTAATCTGAACTTTATTCTGCTCCTATGAACCATTCCAAATTTCCACATTGCAATTCAGCTGTTTATTTCCTTTTCCTTCTGCTCCCAGTGAAAATGTGTAGAATTTAAATAAAAACTACAGAATAAAAGCTGATATTGGTCCTTAAATAAGCTATCATGTCTAAAAATGCTTCATAGCGACGCCAGTTCCATGGTGTTTTGTCATACACACTTCCGATCATGGGCCAGAGAGCATTGATTTTTAGCTGTCATTTCTAGCACACCCACTGTAGAATTGAAATTTAAACCTTAAACCACTCTTTAAAGCAATTAATTTTTAATGTGTAGTAATAGTAATTGAAACAGCCTGACAAGACATTTTCAAAATCAACAGTTTCTTCTGAGGACTGGAAGGGACATATAATCATTGTTGTTTACAGAATAAATGCAAGCTCTAAAGTCTATTTAGGAGAAAGATTTTGATATTTGTTTTTTTTTTTAAACTTTATGAATGGAGTTGCTTATTTTATTTCTAGTCTACACTATATCACTATAAACTGTGTTATTAGAATCTTTTTAATAACATTATTACTTTACTAAAATGTATTTGATCTCATCTATGTATTTTTATCATACATTTCATGGCCCTGTCCATTTATGAAATGCATTTAGGTGGGCTTAAAATTTCCCTCCTGTAAAAGGGTCAACCACACAGTTTCCATGCATTAATAACCAAGATGAATTGGTCTGTACTAAGTTCCCTTTTCTTTTCTCCCACTCAATTTACCTTTTATTATGTCTCTAGCATATTTTGTGCTGTGCTGGGAGTTCAGTTTATCAATGTGAGGCTTCCATAAGCACATTAATACAGACTTTGTTCAATTAACAAAATAAATGTATAGTCATGTTTATAATAAAGAGAAGGTGTTTAAGTGCATTTATCTTGTTAGCAAGGGGTACTTTTCAGAATGTATCAGTTTCAGTGATGAATGGCCTTCTGCAGTATTCAGAGTAGTATTCAAGTATGAGTTTGAACAGAAAAGGAATGGTCAGATTTATATATTATTACCTGTTCATGGTTTTTAATAAGTCAACAGTATTAAATATTAAGAACCATACAGACAAAGATATCAAGATACTTTGCAAGTGCAGAAGTAAACAATAAGTATAGTCCAGTTTTTGGAATTGGCTGATTAAAACATGGTTAGGTATTTTCTAACATGATAAGAATATTGTTAGCTAGTTGAAACATAAAAGAATCTGAGTTAGTTGCATATGGTAGAATGGTAAAATGCAGTTGATAATTTTATCGAATGAATATGAAAACTATAGATCTAGCATGTATCCTTATCACTTAAACATTCAATTTATTAAAACACTATTGAGATGATTTTGTAGTGCATAAATATTATTGTTTGAAACTTTTTAATGCCAATTTTTATAATAAATGGTACTTGTTTAGAATTTTTTGTTCGGCCTTTATAAACCAAATTAAAAGCTGGTGGTATTATAGTTTGTTCCTAATATAGAAGTGACTATGGGGAATAAACAACAAATTAGCAGTGAGTAGGATTCTCCTTTTTCCCTTCAGGAAAAATGACATTAATTTTATGCATCATAATATAAATAAGTAATTCAGGCTAATTTTAGTTTAAAATGTGTAAAATGAGAAGAACACATGTTCAAAGAGAAAGAAAAATAAAAAGTTTGCTGATTTTCACCTATTGTTACCTGTTGTTCTCACAATAACCTGTTAAGTTATTTTGGCTTTTTAAAGCTATTTTCATTTTAAAAATCCATTGTAAGTGTTATTACCTGATGTGTGTGTGTGCGCGCGCACACGCGGTTACATGTGTGCACTTACCTGTGTGTATATGCACACACACACACACACACTTGAAGTGTATATATTTTCAATACATACTTACATATAGTGTTTTGATATTTGTATAGATGGATCTACATACATGCAAAGAGTAGCACAAGCAATCACAGGGGAAATTTCCCTTTAAAAAATAAAACATGTAGTGTCAATATGACTGGTTAATTTTTATGTGCATACACATCCTGAGCATAGAAGATCATCAAGGACTGTATCAGACATTTTGCTAGCAGATGAAGTAGAATTATTAGTGTTTCTCTAAGTATCTCTACAAAAGCTAAGGGAATGAGACAATAATTTTCGTCATCTAGATGTTGCTGAATTACAACTTCCAGTCACTGGTCTTGTATGATGATGGGTGATGGGATTTGTAATTCAACTACATCTGGGGAGTCACATGGATTTTTTCCCTTGAACTAATGAAACAACTAGCGAAATTAGCATTGACACGTAGCCTAGCGAAGCCAGTGCATGATGTAGTGATTTGCACAAGTGGAACAGAAATCTTAGATTAGTGAAGATGAAAATAGGTTTACATATACAGTGAAAATGTAGGATTAGCCTGAAAAGCATCACTGAATCCAAACCACTGTTTCCCATATAATGTATATATTTTCTGATTGGTTTGTCCTATCAAATAGATTTGATGTTCTGAATGTTTAGTAATAAATTGGTAAAAAAATATGAGTCATTAAGGGGCCAAGAAAAGAGGAATACTTTTAAATATTAAATATAAAATGTGGGCCAAATGCTCTTCAGAATTTGTATATATTTTAAAAATACATTACAGTTTTACATGGCACAGCAAAAGAGAATAAGAAAATATCTCTCAAAAGAGTGTGAATTGATGAAATGCAGAAATATGTTTCAATACACATATAGACTCCTAGGTGAAGAGATATTTATAATATATGTTGATCCCAGGTTAGAGAAGTACAAAATCCCTCTTTCCAGCTTGTTTCAAAAATAGTAAAAATGCTGCTTCAGTTGCTTTACGCTACTCACATTGGGAAAGGTGCTTATACTGTGATAATTATCATCAAGGAATATTAATGCGTTCAGCATTTGTAACCCAAAAACTCATTATAGCTTAAGCTGTGCATCATCTGTGAAGAGAGAACTTTGCCAGAATTCACTCTTCACAGGGGTTGCCTCCTGCTTGCAATGGAGTGGTCAGAGTATTGTAAGAGGTCACTTAGGCTATTTTTGAAAGCAGAAGTTTTGCGAATTTTGATTCACTACCTTCTGTCCAAATAGCTTAGCATTCTAACTATGAATTTGCTGCTTCTGTGGTATCTCAGAGTCTGATAAAATGTGCATATACAGTTATATACAAAATGTTACAGTATTGATGTCATGATTGCACATCAAGGGCATGGGGACTTGGGGTGCATCAGTGTGTATGGAATGACCGATATAGGTTCCATAGCATCTCAGTACATTAATATCTTAATGGATTGGCCATATAATACACAGAAAAGTTCACATACAAGGTTCCAGATATTGAAATCTTTTCTATTCTTGTCCCTGCCTGCAAAGTTTTTGGAAAAAATGGAAACCTAAACAATAGTCCCAACATGAAAACTTACATTGTCGTGTTGTTTGTTTGAATTTAGAATAAGGTCAGTGGAATGTTATAGTAATATGAATTTGTTGTATAGACAGTAATATTGCATGATCCAATTGCCTTAATTTTCTTTCAAATAGATGAGATAGTTGACTTCCCTGTTCTTGTATGTTTTTTCTTTAGATAAACAAATTTTTGTCTCTTCTTTACAAAGTCAAAATAATTAATAAATAAATGGACAAATTGTCATTGCTTTTGTTTTTTCCAACACACACACACACACACACACACACACACAAACAAATATACTTCATACATTGAATCCAAATTATAATAGTTCTACTTGTCATGGTGTTGCTTCTTTATGCTAAGAAGCGGCATCTATGTTCTATGATTTTTTTTGATTTTTTTTTATTTTTGGAGATTTCTTTCTAAGAACATGCAATGAGAATCTGATCTTTTTCTTGGAAGGAATAGAAAAAAAACCCTGTTTCTTTAATCCTCAAGATAAAAAAATCTAAAACATATAAGCAGAATAACTAAATCAGTCAAAAGAGAAGTTTAAAATAGTTATGTTCCCATCAAAATAGCAATCTTCAGTGTACTTTCACAGAATCAAATTGTAGTGAAATCAAATAACAGCATTATTAAGCAAATAATTTTATTATATGTTGTAAAGTTAAGCTATGAGGAACATTGAATTAGTCTTGAGTAAGGAACATTTGCCCCTATAGTACATCTCCCAGCATTTTAACACATTATAAGAAATGGTGAGCAATGCTGGAAACTGAGGTTTAGCAATATCTGGATTACTTATTTTCATCTACTCATAACTGTCAGCCTTTCCAGATTTCTTATGTTTGCCTCAATTTCTATATTGGACCTTTTCTACAAGTTACTCCTTAACAGTCCCTTCATATGTGCATTAGATCAGCCCTAATTTTCTTTACAACACTATTGTGTAATTCAAATATCCAATATATTTTTCAACCATATACCAAAATATCTGCAATGTTGCTAATGTAAAAGAACATAGTAGCAAGTAATGTGCAAAATAGCTCTGCCTAAACATTAAAAAATGTAAGAAATATTATTCATTGCTTTATAGAATTCACAAATGTGACACTATGATATGATTAGTTAGGAGAAAGAACAGACATGTGTGATTGTGATGAATAAATTATCTTCACTAAACATGTTCAAAATCAGAACCCTCTTTAAAAGCTTTTTTTAAATGGCACAATTAGTAAAAAAAAACCTATCCTATCCAAGTTCAACTATTTTATGTCATATACAAAGCTTTACATTTTATAAATATTAAGTAATACAGTAAAAGGCTTTTTAAAATATTGCAAATATATCACTGTTAAATTTCACAATTTTTAGTTATACACTTTAGAACATAATATATAATAACATTAATATATTTTTCTGTTCGGTGTAATTTTAAAACAAAGTGTGGTAAACTCATATGACACACTTTATATATTATTATTCCATTATGAAACATACAGTTTGATTGGGAAAAAGGAGGAAAAGAAAGGAAACATTTGTATTTTGAAAAAGGCTAAACAAAATAATCAACTTTTAACACCTCAAGTTAAATACAAACTTATTGTTTGAGAAATTTGGGGGTGAACAAATGAATGACAGATAAGCTTAGATAAGAGGTCAGTTTATAGTGCTGTAAAATCAACTGCATTTCATCATTTCCAGGAACCTGGATGTGTATATGACCAAAATTAAGCAGCTTATATTGTAGCAGGTTGCTTGAAAGAGAGAAATTGGAATAGTAACGTTTTTGGCTGAGTTCCCTTTTCAGATGTAATTGCTGCTTTATTAGAACTTGGAAGTGTTCCGATGGCTAAATTTAATCAAATGGTTTAGAATAGTCGCTGTTATCATCAACATTCCAGTACAGCTTTAGACTCTGTGTTCCTTCCAGTGCTTCCTTTTCTGTAAATATTATTCGTTACCAAATGTGAATTTTGATATGTGTCTATCATTTTTCTCTAAATTTAGATGAGATCTCCATTTCTAAATTTCAGATTAAAAAAAACAATAGTCCAATAATATATGATTGAAATTTAGCAGAAAGTTTCAATTGATTATTTGGGTCTGATGTTCTATGAATTTCAAAAATATTGCATTCATTTTAGTATAATATGCAGTAAAATGGAATATTTTGGATATATTTATATTCCTATTATGTTCTTGCATAATTGAGAAGACAATCACTTCTCATTGACAACAACAAATCTTAACAAAATCCAGCTTATTTTTTTTTAAAAAAAACTTTCAAAATGTAGCTGCATGTAGGAGAAAAACCTTGCCCACGTGATAATCAGTAGGCTATATCTAGACTACATCATGGCTTAAGAAAAAATACCAGGTTTAAGACAGATAGTACGTTATTCAATTGAACTGTACTTGGTGTTCAGTATCACAGCTAGTAATGTTCTAAATTCTCATTACTTTCAGTTGAGCTATTTTTGTCACCCTATACAAACCTCATGGAAATTAGTGGAGATAGTGCACTGTAGGATTTCTTGGTAAACTCTGGAGGTTTACCAGACAAAGTAAAGAATAATGTAGAGGAGGGAAATCCAAATATAGCAAAACCAAAGAATTTAAATGTGTATATCCTTGAAAATAGATATAAAAATTAAATTCCATACATTTCACAAGGCGAAACTGCAGCCTGATTAATTTAATTCATAGAAATCCAGCAAATTCAGTGATATAATTGTAAATGGGTGTTTAGAAACATTTCTATAATTTCAAATGCTATACTTGCCATCCTTATTGGAGTACATATTTGATAAATTATTTGGTTGTGTTTGAGCAGCAAGTATTCAATATGCTACTGCCACTGTGAAGACTAGAAACAGGCTTTTAAATAAAA